>NC_046163.1:29988405-30305905 GCF_011064425.1 Rattus rattus | reverse complement strand
AAGAATAATTCTGTCTTATTTAGCTGATGCTATTTTGATTAGAAGCTAAAATAAACTATCAAGTTCAACTCTGTCAGAGATAACCAAACCAAATTGATTTCTTGCATAGCTGCTTCTGATTGGCACGAGCTCTAAACTACCCCAGTTACTGTGTCTACTTTTAAAGTGTCTGAAAAAAATCATTTAAACTCCATATGGCTTGAAGGAGATTAGCCATCTTCCCCATTTAGAGGCTGAATTTCTTTTTCTTTTCTTTCTTTTTTTTAAATTGGCACTGTAATGG
This sequence comes from Rattus rattus, assembly GCF_011064425.1. Taxonomy (NCBI): domain Eukaryota; kingdom Metazoa; phylum Chordata; class Mammalia; order Rodentia; family Muridae; genus Rattus; species Rattus rattus. The sequence goes on along the minus strand of NC_046163.1, from coordinate 30,305,622 downwards.
AAAATATGGATTTAAATGGAGAGAAAGCTGTCACACATATGTGTGACATCTACCATACATGTGTGACATCCAGAATCGAAACCGCTAGTTAGCAGTGAATCCCTTTTGAAGAGTCAACTCACGGGGACCTGCAAAGGGCACCAGGACCTCAGAGAATACCAGCAGTGCTGAGACAAATGCGATTTTAATTTGCCATTTTTTTTTAACACGGCCTCAGCAATGTGCATACATTTTCCCTATTGAATTTTAAAAGATTGCTTTGTACAGCCCTTTGTTTAGAAAAGCACACGTCAATGATAGAATAAAAAGCAATACACAGTAACACTAAAACAAGCTGCAAAGACATACACAGCAAAATTTTGCAATTATGGTGGGGGAAGAGACTAGAGAGATAGCGAGGAGTTAGGAGCACTTATTGCTCTTGCAGAGGACTGGGGTTTGAGGCCCAGCCTGCACATGGAGGTTCACAACCACCTTTAACTCCTGATCCAGAGGTTCTAAAAGCCCTCTTCTGGCTTCTGTGTGCACTGCACACATGCAGTACACAGTAATATAGGCAGGCAAACACTCGTACACACAAAATGAATGAATAAATAAACATCACTATAAAGTGTGTGTGTGTGTGTGTATGTGTGTGTGTGTGTTTTAGCCAAATGAGATTATCTGTTCATAGTGTTTGGAAAAGGACCTAGCTTTGAACTTGAACTTGCATGATTATTTAGAATCCTCTCTGTCCTTTTTACCAAACATTTCTGACCTTCTAGACCAGTGGTCTATACTACGCCGAGATTTGTGTGGCCTGCATCTGAAGGGAAAGTTACTTGTCAGCCACAGCGAGGCAGATTTAAAAGCCTGACTTTATTTCTTTCTCCAGAATGTCTTACAGTGTGTGGTTGGGGAGAACTTTGTAGTGTTTCTTCTTTAATAACAAAACTAATGAAAACAGGGTGACCTAACCTAAGAGAATCATGAGTTCTTGTCAACCTCTAGATGGAGAAAAGACATAAGCCCATAACTTTTTGTTATCTAGTCAGCAGCTCCACCGTACAAGCACTGTACATTGTTAGTAAAAAGCTTTAACTTTTAAACTAAATGCACTAGATACATTTTATCGCTTAAGTTTTTGACTCAAATACTTCTATCAGTTTATTGCCTTTGTGGAAACCTCCTCATAAAAAGTGTGGTTTTTTTTCTAGAGCAGTTTTAGGGGTTGGGGAAAAAAAATCGCAGGATTAACTTTTCAAAGCTCTGTCAGGGAAGTAAGAAACAAGAAGAAGCTTGGAACCCTGGTGTTTATTTAATGAAGTGGTAAGCAGTCATTGGTTCAATAGAAATAAAAATGTTCACCAAGGATAATCTAATTTTTGCTCCTTATTTTTCAACAGTAGAAAGGTGATGAAAGGGTTAATGAGTCAACATAAGGAACGTTTTGTTTGAGGAATTTCCCTGTGATCTAGGATAAATAAATGGAACAAGCCCACGCTTCATGTACGTCCCGGCTTCCTTAGGCATGCCTGGCATGAACCAATGGTCAGAGGATTATGATAGGAGAGCCCTGAGAGAGCGTGTGAATTATGGAACACTGGCGCTATGATTTGGCCTTGTGGTAAGAATTACAGATTGGCTTTTCTCTTTCCTGAAGTAGATCAGTGCACATCAAAATCCTACAGCGAATTACTTCAACAAGCTTGGTAGCCAAGGAAGGAGGGAAATTTAAAATGACATAAAGCTCATATGATTTTAAATAGACATGGTTGATTTGCACTGAAGCATCTTTGGTCCATTTCACGTTTTCGTTATGAAATTAGAAAAAAGATGTATGGATTGGTTAAATGACTTATAGTTTAAATATATGTACTCTGTGAGAAATAACAAAGTCTTTAGAAACTAGTGATAGTATTTGTGAAAAGTCCTTTTAATTAGATTTATTACATTACTAAGTAACTCAGTAATATGACAATTACTAAAATATATTTAAATGACAATGAATGCAATTATTAACTCAAGTAATGTTTATTAAAACCATGTACCTGTGAAGGCAAAGGCTTATCTAGTATTCATAGGTATATGAATATTTCTTATAATCTGTAAACATCGTATATATTTCATTGGCAGTCACATGAGAATGATTATAGATAAATTGAAAACAATTATGGCTGGTTGGTAAAGGCATACGTTTTTAATCCCAGATCTCAGAAGGCAGAGGCAGGCGGATATCTGTGAGTTCAAGGAGGACAGCCTGGTCTACAGACCGAGTTCCAGGATAGCCAGAGCTACACAGAGAAACCCTGTCTTGAATATATGTATACAATATGATCTTTCTTGTTTCTGTATGGTACATGTTCATGTTCATGCTCATGTGTGAGTGTGGGTGTGAGTGTGTATAAGTGCAAACCTGTGTGAATGTGGAGTCCCAAGGTAGACATTACTGTTGTTCTCTATTGCTGTCTACCATATTTTTTTTGAGACAGAATCTGGACCTTAGTCATTTGAGGCTATAAGTCCTATGGCTACACCTGGCTTTTATATAGGTGCTGGGGTCCATATCCTTACACAGCATGCACTGTACAAACTGAGCCATGTCCCTAGTCCCTTTGACATGTTATTATTCTTTATGTTTGAAATGAATGTCATTTGAAAATTGAAGATTACTGAAAGCATTTCCGCTACGAAGAAACCATGTACCCAATTAAATAAAGGTATTAGCTTTCATTTCTGCTCACCAGACTTTCTCAGCAGTGCGGCCTCCCTCTCCCCTCACAGACTTACAAATTCTGTAATCTTTGACTCCTGCCCAAATCCAAATTGCTGTGCTCATGTGTTCCAAGGCTCTCATGTCAGCCTTGCTTTTCGCCTGTAAAATGTGACCTCGTGAACGGTTCTGCTTGCTGAAACCCCCCTACCCTGAACATCAATACAACGATGTTCTTCCTCCAAACAACTCCATCCTTTCTCCACTCCCATCTGCTATTTCTTACTTAGCCAAAAAAACAAAGAAAAAAATCAATTGTATTAAATATTGCTCTGCCTGCTAGAAAGCCAGATGTTTGGTAGATCTGAGAATACTTAATATCAATTGCCTGAGTGATTAAAGAAAGGAAGGAGGCCAATGAAGTTCAAAATTTGCATTCGGACAAACTGGAACAAAACGGACCGCAAAGTGCCTGTTGTTGAATGGAAGAAAGGACTTGCTTTGCAGATTGTTTTCTTGTGTGTTGAGGTGCCTTATAAAAAGTATAGTATGTCCAGCATAAATTGCGATGCTGAGTTTAGTCCTAAGAATGATCTAGAATCTAGCTTCTGAATTCTGTAGAGCGGTGGTTCTCAACCAGTGGGTTTTGAGCCCCACAGGGGTTGCAAATCAGATATCCTGCTTGTAAGATATTTACATAACACTTAATAACAGTAGCAAAATATAGTTATGGAGTAGTACCAAAATAATGTTATGGCTGGGCTCATTACAACATGAGGAGCTGTATTAAAGGGTTGTAGCATTCGAAAGGTTGAGAACCAGAATAGCATTGTTTTCTGCCATGCGCCTGGACTTTATTTTAAAATGGAATCTCTGGGAACCTTCTGGAACGTTAATAGATTCATTTGATTCTGCCTGTTCATCAAATGATACTGTCCTTTGAATACGCTGAACTTCAATTTGCTTTTTGAGACAGTGTCTCACTATGGCTCTGGCTAGCCTCGAACTCACTATGTAGATGAAGATTTGCAACAACCTCAGAGATCTGTCTGCTTTTGCCTTCGAAGTGTTGGGATTTTAGCCATCTAGCCCAGTTTTGAGGTTCAGTCTTTAAGACTATTTCTACCACCGGATGCACTTTTCTTTTGGCCCAAATATTCCTTCCATACCCTGAGAAGATAGTGAATAGTATGTAGAGACATCACACAGCAATTAGACACTAAGAGAGTAATGAGTAGTACATAGAGACACACCCACATTTGCTACACAGGGTTAATTCAGATACTGTACTGAATATATGCTAATGAAGGAGACATGGTACTGGTACGGCACTCTCACAATCTGTTATCCAAATGGGAGAAAGCTAGTGGATTGACTAGCAGTGATCTGTTTTATACAAAGTAGCACCGTCTCTACAGATCAACTAATGGTGTCCAACTATTTCTATACAGAGTGGCACCATCTCATGCACATAGTTACGAATGGAAATGTTGAGGAGAGAAAGACCGGGAAACAAGATCAATCCGGTTTGCTGATAAATTGAGTTTGCTTTCTGCTCTTCTTTAGGAGATAAATGTCACGAGTTCAAGTATTCTGCTGTAGGACCAATATAACAAGAATAGATATGTTGGTTCTGCCATTCTAGATTTTACTTTGGTTGTATGGTTTCCTCTAATTTTTAGATGTTTGGAATAAGACATCAAACCAACTACATTGATTTAGACAAATAATCACTTATGAATTCAGTCTGTAAAATTACACAGATTGAAATTAATCTACCGATGTTGTTTCCAAAATAAACTCAAAAGAAAGAGCCAGCTATGATAAAATATAAATCAGTTTCTATTCTCACTCCAAGTTTACCCTGTTTTTCTTTTTTGGTTGTTGTTTTGCAATTCCAAGGCTATTTTTTATTAACATTTCTATATTTCCTTACTTCACTCAGTCTTTAGCCTTCCTTTTTTTGAGATGGAGCCTTGCAAAAAAATTCAGAATCTGTAAGAAAATTGTATTCCTTTTGAAGACAATGTAGGGAAGACTACTGCCCTTAATGGGAAAGCATTCATGTAGAATTTGGTTTCCGGGCTGAGCTACTTTTCCTGTTACACCACCTGCTGTAAAAGATTTGCACACACATATAGTCTAAACAGCATATCGACGCACATGGCCGACTGCACCAGCCACAGTGGACTTCATGGCTATACATACATGTGTGCAGCTGTGTGGTGAAGCCATGCTAACAGACTATAATTGAACATTCATGGCCTGTTGTTCCTTACACGACAGGATGCTGGGGATGCGTTTGGTATCCTATGATGTTCTTCTCTGATTAAGCATCTCAGCTCACTGTGTCAGCTCTTGGGTCTGAATGTGTCCTCACATTCAGCTTCGACTAGAATAGTTCGGTTGTAACCCATTTTCCTTGTCAATTTCTGTGCAATGTCCTAGTGTCCTGATTATTGTCTGTTGTTTGTTTTAAAGGAACACTGAAAAATGTTGATGTGGGTAGATTGTCATAATGACACTATTGGAACTGATTTATGTAAAACAACTTCCTATTTTACCATGTAAGAATTTATAATAGAAAGAAATATCAAGGGCTGGAGATATGGCTCAGCGGTTTAAGAGCACTGACTGCTCTTCCAGAGGTCATGAGTTCAAATCCCAGCATCCACATGGTGGCTCACAACATCTGTAACGAGGTCCGATGCCCTCTTCTGGTGTGTCTGAAGACAGTGACAGTGTACTTGTCATATATTAAAAAAATGAATAAATAAAATCTTAAAAAAGAAAGAAATATCAAAATAACATGTTCTGTGATATTGAAATATCAACCCAAGTATGTTTTGTGAATGTCCTATTTTATTTTCTGATGCTAATACTAATCTGCCGTCACTTTGGCTCTTCACCATAAGGAACAATCATTTACAGCATATGCACCATGTCAAGGGTTATGAGAGGAAAATATTTGCTTGATTTGATATAAAACAACAAGGATTTTTATATGTAAAGTCCTCTTCTGCTCCCTCCCCCCTGAAAATATGCTGAGGATGACATGAGCCCTAGTTGCTGTCATGATGTTTGCCAGTCTGGGGAACTTCAGGAGGTGGGGCCTCTCTGGAGGAAGTGCTTCACTAGTGATGGGTCCCTTGGCCCTTCCTGTTTCTCTTTGCTTTCTGGAAGCCAGGAAGTGAGGGACTTTCCTCAACTGGGCTTCCCTATGTGCTGTTTGTGTTTTGTCATAGGCCTACTAACAGTAAAACCAGCCAACCCTGGACTGATCCTCCCAAACCACGGCTAAAGCAAAGCTTTCCTTCTCCCAAGTGTTTTCTTGGGGAATTTCCCTCTTCTCCAGACTTGGAGGTTTGACAAATGCAGCAGATGGGCAACAGCATTCACACATATGGGGGAAGGTGGTCTTCCTTTACAGCTCCAGTGCCCATGCGATTCCATGTTTACTTTGTGCTCCTGCCTCTCTGTTCTTTGGTGTAATAGTAGACTATGAGCTTCCTACGGACAGAAAGGCAGGAAGTTTGATTCAACACTTTCATCATTTTATCCTGCTATAACATTCAATTACTTTTGAATAGTAAAGAATTGAATGGATGCAGTATATGTATATATATATATGCATATGTGTTTGGGTATTTGAATAGGTGTGAATGTGTGTGTGTGAGAGAGAGAGTTTGTGTGTGTATATATGTGAACCAGTCTGTCTGTATACATATGCTTTTGCATGTACATGTATGCATCTGTGTACATATATGTATCTATAAACATATCTGTATATGTCTGTTTGAGTCTGCGTGTCTCTGTATATACCTGGTTGTGTCTATGTATGTGCATTTGTATGTGTGTCTGCATGTATATGAAGGTGTGCTGTATATATGAATATATATGTGTATGTGTGTGTGTTTGTATGTATACTAGAGTATATTAGATATGTTTCTGTGTGTATATATGTGTGCATCTGAAAGTATGTGAATATATGTGTGTTTGTGTCTATGTATATGTATATCTGTGTGTTTGTATATGTATCTCTGTGTCTGTGTGTGTGAATGTATCTGTGTATATCTGTGTGTATGTGTATAATTTCTTTACCCCATTGTGAACATAAAGAAAACATAGCTATAACACATTTTTCATTAAAACTTTTGTTGACTGATCATATTTCTATATATTCATAGAATATCTTAAATACTAAGGTTAAAGTGGAATTTGCATAAAATAAAATGCATTTATACTAAATATACATTTTAATGAGTTTTGACAAATTTTATACACTTGTGTAACCACTACCACAGTCTCAATAAAGGCCATTTCCATCACCTTTGATGTTCCATGTGTTCAGTGCTACCTCAGCCTTCCAGTTCATCAATTACTGATTTTCTTTCCAATGTGTCATTGGTTCACTCTTTTCTAAAGTTTTCTGTGAGCAGAAAACTTTGAGTTTAGCATTTTTCTGAGTTTCATGTTTCTGCGAGGTATCCATGGTGTGTGTTCCTATTCAATGTGTTCTCTACATTGTTGAGTTTCTTTCTAGTCTGAGCATCTAATTACATATACTATATGTAAATATATATTTAATCTATGTTAATTCCTTCCTTCTTGTTGGACATCTCTGTTGCCTCACTCTTTGCTTACTTTGGATATAGTATTTCTCAACATCTTTGTGTGGTTCTTTGGTCAGACACATGTTTTCATTTTTCCTGAGTTTGTAATTACACATAAATGTGACGGGTTATGTGAAAGTAAATGTTTAACTTTACATGGGAGAGCAAGAATGTTTTCCAAAGTGATCGTACCATTTCCTGTGCCTACCAACGGTGTACAAGTTCCAGTTGTCCACAGTTTTACTGACACTTCGTACTCCAATACGTCAGTGGTCAGCTATTCATCTCACCGTATCTTAGATTCATCTAAAAACAAGTTATCCTGGGCACCAATGGGGCCGTGTTCACCATTTCTGTCATTTCAGTGTACATTTTCAATTAAGTACTTCTAGATCCTGTTTCCCTCCTACTGTCATGCTTAGCTTCTGTTGTCAACATGGCAAGAGTGGGAAGAAGGAAAGTCAGTTGAGAAATTGCCTCCTGTGATTGGCCAGTGGGCATGGCTGTGGGGCTTTTTATAGTTTTATTGTTAATTTATGCAGAAGGGCCCAGCTCTCTGTGGGGAGGATGTAGAAGGGAGGAAGGTGAGCAAGTCACAAGCAAGCTAGTTAGCAGCATTTCTTCATGGTCTCCTTCAGTTCCTGCTTCAAGCTCCTTCCTTGAGTTCCTGCCATCATGCTCAACATGATGGACGGTAGCCTATAAGCCCAAGAAACCCTCTCTTCTACTAAGCCGCTTTTTGTCAGTGTCTCATCATAGAACGCCTACCCCCTTTCTATATCAAGTCTTTGGATGGTGGGCTGGGCACTGGTCATGTTGCGATTATTTGGGGAGCAATGGCTATTGTTGTATTAGTATAAAGTTTTCCCTTGTCTTATGACGTAGGATGGAACTACTTATTAATTTGTCTGATCATCATTTGGTTGTGGCTTGGATTTTAGGAGTGGTTGAAGAAATATTGATTCTAAGGTTTTCTGAATGCTACTTGTAAAGTGTAGCCCTTCTGTATCTCTACTGATCTCACCAAGTATTTGATGAGGTCTCTTCTCTTTTGTTGAAAAGAAGGCATACAGTCATTGGGCCTGTGTGGATTTCAGGAGTTTTTGTATTAGGTATCTCAAGTTTACTTTCCTTTGTGGACAGAATTTCTGTCCTGTCTTCATACCATTTAGCTTATGCATGTACAAATTATTACTCAGGCAAACATGGGAGAGGCGTCCTGTAAAAATACATGCACACATTTGCCTTCATATCTCCTTTCTCTTATTCTTATGTTTGCACTTAAAATTGTACCCATTTCAGTGTTTGCCAACTCAAGCCCTCCGTCTCTTCATTTATATTAGACTAGGCATTGCCTCCTGGATCTCTCTCTCTCTCTCTCTCTCTCTCTCTCTCTCTCTCTCTCTCTCTCTCTCTCCCTCCCTCCCTCCCTCCCTCTCTGATAGTGACCCTGTGTTATTGGCTGAATCAACTAAAATATAGTTTTCTATATTTTTCTTGGTAACTTAGTTATTTGTAGATGGATAATTCTAAACTTTGGGCATTCTCTTGAAACATAACTGATTTGAAATTATCTACAGCGTATTGCCAAGCTAATCAATCAAATTCTCTGACTTTTTTTCAAAAAGTATTTTGCAGAAAATGTGTTACATCAGATTTGAGTAGACAGACAACAGAAGGATGTGGTACTTCTGTAGAAGAGTTGTTAGACTTTATCTTGTCCTAGATTTATCATTCTGAAAAATATAACGTATCAAGTAACTTTTTGTGTCTTAGAGATTGGCTGCTACTGATTAGGGGAGAACACTATAAATTATTATGTTCAAATTGGTAAAATTAAGGGATCATAAATAACAGAAGAACCATCATCTAAAAGTGTTGAGAAATTGAATACTAATGTCACACTAATGTAGAATAATTCATTTTTGGATAAGCTTTTATTTTCTCTTTTGTCTCATTTGTCCTAAGAGCTAGGGAGATTCTGAGGAAGTCCAGCAGTGCCAGCATTTTAGAAAGGAATTAGGAATTAAGTATACAGGAAAACTAAACATGGTCTTTAAAAGTGAAGATAGAGAAGGAGAGACAACATCTCAATTTGAGCAGGAACAGCTATAGTTTTCTCATGATGGTACAAGAGCTATAAATACCATGATTAATAATGGTATTAATAAAAGTTATCAACTATCATTTACAACCACACCTCCCAACATCACTGAGGCTAGAGTCACGTCATATGGTCCTATCTTCTTCCTGACATTATTATGCTACATAGACAAACAGTAGGTCTTTTGTTGTTAACTGTTTTTTTTTTAATTCCATCACTTCTTTAGATCAATTTCCGCTTTACTTTTTTTTTTTTTTTTTTTTTTCTTTTTTTTTTTTTTTTTTTTTTTTTTTTTTTTTTTTTTTTTTTTTTTTGGAGCTGGGGACCAACCCAGGGCCTTGTGCTTGCTTAGGCAAGCGCTCTACCACTGAGCTAAATCCCCAACCCTCCCCTTACTTTTTTTTTTTCCTCTTTCTGAAGCCACCAGCATAATTGCACCATATGACTTTCATGTAGAATACTGTGCCTATCTCTGGTTCCCTAAATTACACTTTTCAGGAAATGAAGAACCAATCCAGCAAGCCCCAGAGGTAGATAAGTACTTAACAGTGCCTTTGGTTAGGTGATTCTAGGCATTGCATTAAGGACCCATAAGAGAAAGTGAGACAGAGTATCCTTTGGAAAGGCTGACACTAGTTATTCGTCTCATACTCGAAAATGGATGTTCAGATCTATGCAAACCATGTTCAAATTTCCATTTTCCACTTATTTTTTAAAAAAGTCATGTTGTTGTTTTGTTTTTCAGGAATTTATGTTTAGTGAGTCAAATATGGTTGGATATATCTGGAATGTATCCCAAGAATATATTGTATACAATTTTATTTAATACACTCCCCTGATGTCAGCACCCAGCCCAGGTCTACAGCACGCCACACCTATATTTCAGCAATCATTTCTCCCCCTTCTTCTATTCTTTGCTTGTGTATGCAGCAAGATAAACATCCTCGTGGTTTGCTTTCTCCATGCCTCTCCTCTGATTTAGAAACTGACCCTCACAGCCAACTGAATGATATCCAATTTTTTTTTCTTGAAATTCCAACGTAGCTGTGATCTCTCCTCACTTTGCCATCCAAACCTATCTCCAGGTATTTCCCAATACTGCTCCCCACTCTAATTAGTCTTTCTTCTCTGCCTGGACAGGAGTGGTGCCCTGCTTTTATGCCTCTGCTTTTCTGTCACTAACTCTTTCTTAACCAGGAAGGACCTTGCCTTCCAGCTTTGAATTCTTCCACTCTAACCTTCGAGGATCACCTTTTGTCTCTTAGGACATGTGAACCCTCCCTGCTGTACTCCTGCTGTAGCACCCTTTCCTAGTCTATCTATGGGGCTGTCCATTTCCACATACTTGCCCATCTGTTAAAAAGTCGCCATTCTAAAAGTAAACAATAGTTCTTAAATTTAGCTTATCTTATGATTTGCCTGTCAAACTTTCTTTGGAAGTGTTTCCCCTTCTAATTAGTGGTAAAGTAATGGTACCTCTTATTATCTGTGGTAACTCAGGAGTTGAAAAAGCAGTGTTTGTATTTATTATCTGTTATTTCTAGCAGTTTCTTAGTATTTCAAAATGGAGTGGTTGTTATGTTTTCTAGCAGTATGGCCAATTTTACCACTACTAAGATATTTTGTTTTCATTTTACTTCTTCGGAGTACCCTAAAATACCATCTGAGTAATTCAGCTTCTTGACTGTAACTAGTAAATTTTTATTTCAGTTAAATTAAACTGGGTAAATATGCTTGATCTGCTTGGTTAGAAAGCATGCTTTAAACAAAGTCATGTGCATGAGTGCTTTGCCTGCATTTATGTCTGGGTACCACATTGTGTGCAGTGCTCATAGAAAGTGTCAGATCCTCTGGAACTGGAGTTACAAATAGTAGTTAGCAGCCATGTGGATGCTGGGAATCAAACCCAGATCTAGAAGAGAAGTCACTTCTGCATAATGGCTGACTTATCTCTGAGTCTCCGGAAAGTGCTTTTATGAATTAATATTGTTTCTTTTATTTCCAACTGTTTGTTAAAGTATTCTATACACACAGAAAAGTATACATGGTATCCTGCATACAACATTAATTCAAGCCAAAGTTCCCTGGGGCACCAGCACTTAGAAACCGTGCATGGCCAAGACCTCAGAAATCTACATCTATACTATCTTCTGGGCCGCATGGGCTTATTAGCATTTTTGCTCTTTTGTGGTTTTAAAAACATAGATTAATTTGTTATGCTTTGCTCTGTGTATAAGTGAAATTGTCCAAATCTGTGCATTTTAAGTGTCTGGTTTTTGTCCAAATTCTATTTGTGAGGTTTTCCTACAATCTTCCACATAGTCATGGGTCAGTTCTTGTTGATGTATACTAACTATTCCGTTGTATGAATGTATACCACAATCTGTTTCTCCACTGTTGGTGAACATTTGAGTAACACCCAGTTTGATTGATCATACGTGCTCTGCTCTTGCTCATGCTAGGACATGTCCCTTGTCAGATGTATATCCTAACTTATCTTGGTTACAGGTCTGTGAGTGGGAGCAAGAGTCTAATTTATTACATCTAGAAGATGCCACCTCACTTTTCCAAAGTTGTTTTCAACCCTATCAGTAGTCTGTGAGTTTTGGCTGTTCTTTACAACAGCAATTCTCAACCTGTGGGTGATTGACCCCCTTGGGGGAGTCACCTATTTGATATCCTGCTATCAGACATTTACATTACAATTCATTACAGTAGCAAAATTACAATTATAAAGTAGCAACAAAAATAGTTTTGTGGTTGGGAATCCCTACAATGCGAGGAGTTGTATTAAGGGTCACAGTGTCAGGATGGTGGAAAACCACTGCTCTACACTGTCCTTGGTGTTTTCTGTCTGATACTTCAGTCATTCGGGCTAATGTTGGTCATTAGTTTTAATTTAACCACACGTGAGTTTTTCTTTCTTTCTTTTTTATTGTATATACAGAAAAAAATACGACCAGAAATAATGTGGATTTATTCTTTCAGCATGTGGTGACAATTATGGAATATAAGCCTTTCAGACTTAGCTGTAGATTCACATGAAAATGTAGAATCCAATTAGCAACGGTCACCATGAGTGATTTTCTTGACACTGGCGATTAGGCTGTTTCTGGCGATACTTTCCTGTTGACATCTAGCTGGAATGCCTGTCTTTGTGAGCTCCACCCGTCGTCCTTCTATTTAGTCCCTGGAGTTACCTAACTCTTGAGTTGTAGATTAAGTTATGCTAATGCCTGTGAACTGGGGATGCTTCCACTTATATTTTCCTGGTAGCTGCTTTGGAGTAAGCTCAGTTACTGTGTTTGCACACTTTGGGATAGCACCGGCCTTGTTCATTGGGTTTATAAAGTGAAAAAATCAAACATTTAAATCCCACTCCTGCCTATTGTGAATACGTGTTGCAAGTGAAAGGGTTCGAAATCTGCATGCTAAGTCTCTAGTGTATTAATAGTTCTGATTGTTTTCTCATGGGCTCCAAGACCTTCTGTGAACTTAAAGTAGATAATTAGCCTCTAATTCTCCTTCTCTCCCCTGTGGTTGCTGAGAGAAACAGTGTGGTCATTTTTCCTGCCAATATTTTGTCTCCCTCAAGGTTAGGCCAAGGCATTTGCTTTCTTACTGAATCATGAAGCTATACTTTTTTAATTGCTATAAAATCAAAGAGGATGACATCAGTCTATTAAATTTCAGATGTTTGTCCAGACTATATGGGCAATTACAATAAAAATTAATTATGGCTTAGGAATAATAAAGATTTATTCCTTTCTATTGCAATGCGCCTTTTACAAAACAACGCCTCAGGAAATGAACCAAGGGAGGAGTGCAGCAGGTTTATGGGACCGTGAGAACTTCCAGCCACTTCTATTGTGGTCTGGGAATTCCTAAATGCAGCTCTCGCAATCAGTGATGAATTGCGTGTTAGGGCTGTCTTTGTGAATGAGCTCTTGGAAGACCTTCCTTCCATTGTGCCCAGGTGAAGAGCACCTACCTAAGCTTCACCTTTCTCCTTGGTAGACTGAGTATTGCTTAACGTAAATTATAGTACATGGCATTTGGTTATCCTTCTAATGCCAATGTTGAGTGTATTTTAATAGTCTCATTTAAACATACTTCAGAAAATGAACTTTATCTAATTTCTTTTGCATCCCCAAATGTCTCCTAAATATGTAAGTACTGAGTGTTAAAAAATGCATTTATAAATAAGAAAGCTTTAAAATGTATGTGCTTTGTAAATCTATGTGTCAGCTCACACATAAATATATACATATGCACACACGCACACAGGTATATGGAATGAAAACAAACTAGAGCTGTTTTCTGCAGGTATTGCAGGAAGTTTGCTTCTTATTTGATTGTTTACTTTCTTGTTTTACATGGCATATTATTGTTATGATACATTTTAATCATTTTTCTACAAAAATTTATTCTTTTCTCATATATTACATCCTGACCACAGCTGCTCCTTTCTCCTCTCTTCGAATTCCCCTTCCTCCACCTCCCCTCTCTCCAAGATCCACTCCTCAGTTTTTCTTCAGAAAATGGCAAGCTTCTCAGGGATATCAACCAAACATGACATATCAAGTTGCAATAAGACTAGGCACATCTCATACCATAGTTGGAGGATGGAACCCAGTAGGAGGATAGGGCTCCAAAAGCAGGCAAAAGATCAAAGACAACCCCCACTCCCAGTGCTAGGAGTCCTACAAGAACACTGGGCTATACAACCATAACATATATTCAGATGACAAGGGTCAGACCCATAGAGGCTCCCTGATTGTTGGTTCTGTCTCTGTAAGCTCTGCATAGTTGCTTCTGTGGGCCATTTTTTGGTGATGTCTTTGACCCCCTCTGCCTCCTATAATTCTTCCTCTCCCTTTTCCACAGGACTATCTGAGCTCTGTCTACTGTTTGGCTGTGGGTCTCTGCATCTGCTCCCATTAGTTACTGGATGAAGCCTCTCTGATGATGACTTTGCCAGGCTCCAGTCTATGAATATAGCAGGGTATTATTAGGAATCATTTCATTGGGTGCAGAAATAGAAGGAGTCAAGGAACTTATCCTCAAAGTATTGGTCAAAGTCATAGTGTTATCTTATAGGGAAACTTACATTCTCCTTATTATTCTGATATGAATTCATGTACTAGTTGAACATGAAACTGATTAAACTTTTCTTGTATCTTAATTTGTTTATTATCATTTATATTCTCTTATAGATTACATTTCAACTGCACTGTGATCACTTATAATAAGTAGCATATATTGTCATTGCAGTAAATCTCAATTATATACTTAGATTGTCTTAGTTTCTCCTTTACCTTTAAACTTCCAAGGTTTTGAGCTCTTCAAAGTACTGGGTCAGGGGGGTTGGGGATTTAGCTCAGTGGTAGGCGCTTGCCTAGCAAACGCATAAAGGCCCTGGGTTCGGTCCAGCTCGAAAAAAAAAAAAAAAGTACTGGGTCAGGTACTCTTGACATTACTTTATGTTAGCATTTCTGGTCACAATTGAATGGTATCACCAATGATTTTGGTTTTCAATCTAGAAGCCTGAGTTATTCTAGAATTTACTCTCTCTTTTATATTATATATTAAATTGCTACCTGACAACTTTACTACAAGCTACCTTTAGAATCTGTTTCCTGTTCTTTTCCACAAACTTAAATGAAACATTCTGTTTCTAAAATCCTTTAGCGACTTCCATAGTTTTTTAGGATAAGCTCTTTTATTTCTCATATTCTCCCAAACTCTTTCTACCTTTGCCCCTTACCACTTTCACATGCATACCTACCATGGACTCTTTAGAGTCTTCAGATCATCTGCATTATATTTTCATGGCCTTGGAACTTTTCATTCCTTCTCCTCTAAATCCTCTTCCTCTGTTTGTCCATTAGACTGCTAATTCTTCACTACTTAGTTCCAAATGTGCTTCATCAGTCACCTTTCTGGAAAAAAACAAAACAAAAGAAAACAAAACAAACAAAACAGTGTTAATTATCTTCTGTGCCTGTCAATATACTCAAGTGACACATACTTTTATCAACTATTAGAAAAACTAGTATTTATGTGTGCTCCAATACTTTGTCTTAAAATATTATATTTTCTACGATCTTGAAAGATACTTTTTAGTGTAGAGATTCTTTCATAAATTCTGTCTGCTTTGTAAGAGAGAAGGCCCTCCTCTTGATTCTTAACCCATTCTGACGTATTTCATTCACTCTTCCTCTTTCTAAGTATTTTTTCATCAATCATCATCAATCCATTCTACCTATTTTTCCAGATAATCCCATAAAATAAAGGGGAAAAGTGTATTTTTTTCATGGAGGTCATAATAGTATTATCAGTGTCAGAATGGAATTACACATTAGTGGGGTTTAGATCTCTCAAATTATTTTAGGTTGTTTGGGCACCCAATCATAGGCAGTAATGCTGAGGATGGTGAGGCGCCCCAGAGGGGATTTCCATCAGTGTATATAGCAAGGCAAACAGAATGTGGTGGGGCGAAACCTGATGTGCTTAAAGTTAGTTGAACCCAAACAAGTCAAAGAAACAAGGCCATACCTGAGCTGGATTCCTACTTCTTGATGATCTAGGGCAGTAGATTCACCAAGGTCAGTTACTTAAGCAGTCATGGGAAGAATGAGTAGGACCCTGAGGGAAGGCCTCAGTGATTCACTTCATCACTGTGAGAGTCAGGGAACAGAGCCCTGTTTGTGATCTGGGGAGGAAACTTGACGAATGCAAAAGTAGCAATGCCAACCGAAGGAGGAGGAGATGTGTTCTTTTAACTAGAATAAAACCCCATCAAACCTCATCATAGAAGATGGGTCCTAGCTGTGGGAACACGGACAGATGTTCTGGGTCTCAGTGAGTCCTGCTTCTAGCATACTTTTGTACATGCTTTTGTAGTCCCTATGCATAAGCAACAAACTGTAGCTTTTAGCTTATGAAAGGAATGTGAAAAAATCCTTAATCACAAATTGTCCACAGCACTGTCTCTAGAGTGCTAAGAGGATGCTTTAAAAGAAGCATCAGCAAAGTCTAATACTCTATAAAAAGATCTCATGACTCATTAATTGTTTTTATCAAAAAAGCAATATTAGATTCAATGAAATGCATGCGGGACACTACCTTATTATATTTCTACGATCCACACACATTTCCCATGAGCCATCCAGTGTCCCCATTTTAGGGCATTACTGCCACAGAGCTATCGAACATTTCCCATTCTTGATAGTTCCAGTAGGGCTGGCTTGTACTACTTGGTATGCCTCAACCCCCCAAACTTTTAGGCTACTGTGTCTATTGCTGTAGACAGATCCTTCAGGCTACCCAACACTGCAGTCCTTGTCTTTCAGTCAGTCACATTTACCTGATGAACAGACCTGTGCTTGAGTGAACCATCCTACCCCGTTATACTTTATATCATATACTCTGGGTCATCATTGCCTAACCCTCAGTCAAATTTGATCTTTTTCTTATCAGCATTATTTTATCACGTGTCTGCACCATGAACTGCTGCTCAGGACTGAGAGCCTTGTGGATATCCACCTGCACAGCATTTAGCTCTCTGTTATTTTCTTTCCTAGCTGCTCTGGCTTAACACAAATATTGCCATAGTCACCTTTAAGCTGGGCTGAATTTTTCTTTTCTTGTTTTTCTGATTTGCTCGTTCTGCAAGATTGATTGAGCACTTTATGGATCTGATTTGCATACCAGATCCAGTATATGTGTTTATCCAAGTCAGATCAACCAAAGTCTCACCAATCTGACAGACAGCATGCCTGTGAGCTCACAGAGAGCTGCCGAAATGAGTCCTTCTGAGGTTTTTGTTAAACCAACCTCCTTATTAACTCCCTGGTGAACAGAATTCTCCCTAACCCAGTGAGGTGGCTACGAAGCACTGTCTATGTTACGCCTGCTTCTCTCCATTTTGTCTGCCCCTCTTTGGTCACCTTTCAGTTAGTAATATTCATGTGGAAACTCACCTGTTGATAGTCGACTGTCCCTAATGGCTCCTCTGAACCAGTCCACCACAGACTGATTTACTTCTTATGTCCCCAGCATATCCAGCCTTCGCCTCAAGAAGGAATTGGCAATTCTATTACTCAATTCTCTGCTTCCATGGCATTTACATGGATCCCTCTGCCCTCATGTCCTACAGTCTCACAAGACAGGCTGTGAGAGTTTCATCTCTATTTTAAGTCTTTCTTAACTTGAGTGGTTTAGACGCAGATTATCATGTCTGACTACCATGGTTCTTGCTATGAAGACCCCACTCTGCATCTGAAATTATAGATTTTCAATTCTGCTGCGTTAATGTTTGAACTGAGACACATCGTCTACCATCTTCTTCTCCTTCTTTGTCTTTGTCTCACGTCCTCTCACATGTTCCATGATTTGGGATTCTGAGGGGTTCATATTAAAAAGCACTCATTTTTTTTTTTTTGAGGTAAGCTGAACAGTTTGCTGCTGCTGCTGCTGTTGCTGTTGTTGTTGGCACAGTGGCCCACAATACAGCGTATATTCATTCATAGCACACTGAAATTCAAAACCCGGGGAGGGGGATTTATAAATTTGCCTAAAGAGAAATTGAATTTGATTTTTGTCTGATGACTCTCTTGAAGGAAGAAGACTTACTGAATAGCACCAGTTCTTCTAAATCTGATTGTCATGTAGCGCTTGCGTTGTGATGTCTGAGGTGAAACCTTTTAGTCGTTGCTCCACTGTTGGATATATTGTTCTCCCACATGCTCCTCTACCAGGCACGGTGTGTGTAGGGAGTCTAGAACACGAAGGCTTTCACTTGTCAAGCCCTTTGCTACATGCTCTTTGACCTGCCTGAAGGGTACAAGAGGCTGGCTCACAGAAACTAGGAGGGCCTGGAGGACCTGGGGGTCCAGGCATGCCAGGAATTCCTGCCACTCCTGGGGGGACCTTGCTCTCCATCTTGACCAGTTTTCCCATAGCTGGCAGGGCCTGGATCACCTGGGAAACTGATAGCTCCAGGCAAACCTTTAGGACCTCTTCCTGGAGGACCATGTTCTCCTTTCTCTCCCAAGTCACTCGTGAAACTGCTGGAAGCCAGATTGTCATAGATGCACAGCAAGGCCGAAATCTTCTCAACAGACCCAAGCAAAAGCACTCATTCTTAATCCTTTTCTCTTAGCTCCTGGCCAATGAAAACCCGGTAAGCTAACATCTCCATCTCTTTCCCTATTTTATCTAATTGACCTACCAAATAAGAGGCTAACACGAAGGCCACTAGATGCACGTCCCTTCACCAGTGTAATTCTTTCTTTGAATAGGAAGTTCTCTCTGAGGAACCATTCTGGCCTCAGTTTCACCTCTTGTTATGCCTAGCAATGCCTATGCAATGGCTGTTGACAGCTTCCAGACAATCTACTCCCAGGCTTACCACCCTCTGGAACTGAAGTGCACTTTCTAATCCTTCAGTTGTTTCCAGATCATCCCCAGAATCCCACAGTGCCACACCCACTAAGTAGGTGAATCATTCCCTACCACCCAGAAGAAGATAGAATCATTGTGAGATCCTGTACTTTTAAGACTGAGGTAGTTTCCCAAAAGTAAAGCATTTAAAGTGCTGCTAATTATTGACACTGTATCAGCATGCCTATTGTATCCATCAGCACTGAGATAATGATGGCTAATTTTTTTGATTATATTTTTAAGCTATGTTACAAATGATAAGTTCAGTGCACATGAGTTTTAATATTTCAGTGCATTTCAGGTAAGAATTTTAATATTAAAGACTGACTTATTTTTTAAAATTTTTTTAAGATTTTATTTATTGTATATGAGTGCACTGTAGCTGCCTTCAGACACAGCAGAAGAGGGCATCAGATCTCATTACAGATGGTTGTGAGCCACCATGTGGTTGCTGGGATTTGAACTCAGGACCTTGGAAGAACAGTCAGTGCTCTTAACCACTGAGCCATCTTTCCAGCCCCGACTTTTATTTTTTAAATAGAAAGAATTACATTCTTTTTTGCCTCATAGGTACTTAAAGAGTATACATCCCAAAAATACAGAGAAAATATCTTTTGCCAGATGTTCATAAGATAATAATATCAAAATGGCTAATCACTTTATGGGCGTAGTAAAATTTGCAATATTTGTTAGCTATTAAAAACTTGAAGTATGTGTGGACTATTTTCTCATTTAAGGTAACTGTTGTTGTATCTACTCCTAAATTTGGGTTCTACACACTCTAGGCCTTCCCTGAATTAGAGACATTTGGTGAGACATTTCTATTGTGTTATCTACCTTCTTTTCATTACGGTCTCTATTACTACCCACTGCTCACAAATATCACTTACTAAGAGCAAATTAGAAAGAGTGTATGTTTTACTTACTTTTCTGTGACAAAATAATCAACAGAACCAACTTTAGGAAGGAAGGGTTTATTTTGGTTCACAACTTGAGGATACACACTATATGGCAGGAAAGTCACAGCATCATTTGAGCCAGTTGGTCACATTATGTATGCAGCCAGGAAGCAGATCACCGTGGATGCTGGGCTCAACTCATTTTTGTCCTTTTATTCAGCTCAAGATTCCAGTGCCTTGAATGGTGCTTGCTGCCCAGGTGTAGACTAGACCTTGGTTTCTTAAACCTCTCTGGAATCACCTTTGTAGACATACTTAGAGGTATTTTCTAAATCCAGTCAAGTTGACAATGAAGATTAGCCACCACGATGTGTTACCCTAGCTTCAGGTCAAACATGCTAAGAGATGTTTCGTATTGGTTATAGATTTGTAAATAGCAAGAAGCATCATCTGTGTATATTTAGCATAGGCTTAAAATGACTGTATCTTATTCATGTGCTCTGGTAATTATTTTTAAAACAAGCAGAAATAATGTTGATTCTAAAGTCCCTACTAGGCAAGGATTTGAATGCTTTTTCTTTTCTCTCCTCTTCCCAGGCCTCTTCAGAACGTTCTCCTCCATCTGTTTCATATTGTTCTAAACCTCTTCTTGTTCATACATATAGAACAGAGTTTTGTGTGCTGATTGGTCTGGTTTCTGATTTGACCCATTGCTTTTCTTTAATTCTAAGCTATGGAGTCCGACTCTTACCTTCTCTTTCCCCCTCAGGACTTCTAAGTTTACCGGTGTTGTTTTCCATGGCTCTCTCTGAAATGACAGTTTAGACGTGGGAAGCAATAAGGTTTCTGTAATTTGCTAAAGATGTTTGGCAGCCGCTGAATAATCACCTATAGTAGTGCTAATGTTACCACTAACATTTAGATTGTTACATGAATTGAAGGTCCTTTCTAAGATTAGAGGGAATCTGGAAAGGGTTAGTAAGATTGCCGGGCCTGCTGCCAGATTCTTTAAAGCGCTGTGTTGTTGTATTTTTTTTTTTTTTTTCATTCTCTATAGAGTTTCCTGATGATGGTATCTGTGGTGATGGCTTCTCTTCTAGACGCCCAAAACACAGGTTCTTCTTTTATTAATGCCTCACAGAACCAGCAAAAGCTGGACCTTTAAAGTCCTCCAACTAGTCACATTGCACATGTATTGGATACTCTACTGGGTGGCATTTGAATGTAGATTTTTCTTTTTCTTTTTCTTTTTCTTTTTCCTTTTCTTTTTCTTTTTCTTTTTGTTCCCTCCCTGAATGTAGATTTTTCTAAAGGTCCTTGGCTTCTAGGAAGTTATTCATTCTTAAGGGCTCATTTAGAAATTTCACTTACTTACTTACTAATTTTTGGAATGCAAGGTTACATTTTATTTCTTATCCGACACTGACAGACATGAATGTTAATTTTGTATTCGGGGTATTTTAGTTTTTGAGTTGTAAATAAGAGTGAATTAATTTACCACTCACAGGAAAAAATCAATAGCTAAAAATTATGGCATTATCTTATTTTAATTTTTTATTATTTATTACTTAAAATAATTATTAAATATAATTAGATACATAGAGATTGTGAGTTTTTTTTAATAACTTCTTTTTAAAATCAACACCCGTCATAACAGAGCCATATTAAAGCTTTTTTTTTTTATGTGAAGTATCTGTAAAACAGTGTTTTCCTGTGACTTGTGTATGTAAAAATAATCCAAAGACTGTGCCAGTCAGAGTGCATGCACATGAACCTGGAAACTTGGAAACAATTAAGTCATTAAAGCAAATGTTTGCAGTGCCAATCAGGCTCTGTCTAATGTGGGAGCCTCGGCCAACAGAGTATGGTCTCTTTACACTGTATGGTCTTAATTAGTGATGAAAGAATTATAGTCTATTGACTAATAAGGTTCTTTTCCATCTCATTAATAAGAGCATTTCCGCTGTGAATTTGAGTTAATCAATCATTATTAACGTTTTAAAGCATCTAAATAATTTCCTCTCTGTTTTTTTCTAACCTCAGGAAACACATCAGAGCAAACTGAATTGACATCTTAAGTAGAGAATATTGGAAAACTGTATAATCGAAATTATGCTAACACTTTTGTTGTCTTTAAATTTCTAAGATTGATCAAAATAAAATAATTGGTTTTCTCTACTTTCTCTTTCTTTCCTTTATTTGCTTATTTTTCTGGTAGAATCTAAAATTTCTTTTAATGGTAGAAATGAAACACAATGGTCACACAGAGAACTACATTTGTTCTATAGAACGTCTACAATGTTACAGTGGTCTGATGCAGTGAATTTTAGTCATATGAATAGAATTTCTATGTTGTTTGCCAATTGCATTAGAAATATATTACTGAAAATGTGACAGGGCATAAAAAATACTGAGTTACGTATTATCACATTCTGAGAATGGAGCTTAGTATGTAAGTGATATTTACGGGCTGGTCATAAAGAAATAAGCCATTTATGATTTAGATTCTAGAATCCAATGAGGAGTATGTGTCTTGATTCGATAACTTGATCCCTCAGTAACATGATTACTCTTTTGAGGTCATTGCATTTATATCTTCTTCTAAAGAATGAATTTCCCTTTCGATTAGATCTAATCAGTTGAACCTTCTTTCTAAAGTAAGAAGCGGATTTCAAACCATGGCCAAGAACTTTCCCATCGCACTCACCTATTTTATGTGAGGTATTTAAATACCTTTATAATAAGAAGTCAAGTTTGATTGCATAAAGCACATGGCTCTTGAAAAGAGATGTACATCTGTAATTTATTTTTAAACATTCCTTCCTATCTTTTCAAAATACCCTCCTGTGTACCATGTCCACATATATGTACAATTCTGCATATAATTTCAGCCTCTGAAGTCATGCATCCAGTTAATAATCCCAAATTGACAAGGCATATCTCTCTCTCTCTCTCTCTCTCTCTCTCTCTCTCTCTGTGTGTGTGTGTGTGTGTGTGTGTGTGTGTGTGTGTGTGTGTGTGTCTGTGTGTCTGTGTGTCTGTGTAGATGAACAAAGGTGAAACAGCCTGGGCATAGAATCTGTAGCTTCAATAATCCTCAAAAATTCTCTCTAAGTGTTCCTTTATAACTCATAGAGAACCTGGATATTTATTTATTTATTTATTTATTTATTTATTTATTTATTTATTTATTTCTTATAGAGAGCCTGGATTTCTTCCTGCTTTTAGGTATTTTAGGGTATCCAGTAATGAGAGCCTAATTATTATATGTATGTTGTATGAAACACACACACACACACACACACACACACACACACCTGTCTGTATGCATATGTATCTAATTTTGTATTTAAAATCAATTTAAAAAAAGTCAAGAGTGAAAATGGGGTGGCTGAAGTCTGAACTCTGCCTATTCTAAACAAAATGATTTAAGGGCAAAAAAATTATATATATGATAAAGTCAATCTTCTGCATTTTATTATTTTAAATAAACTGTATTTTCTGGCAGGCTGAGTTTCTTTTATCATCTCTAACTTACAAAAACCTGTGACACAGGAATTTTATGAAGATAAATTAGTGAAATATACTGCCATAGTTTAAAATAACTAGCGGGGATGACTTCACTCTCCAAGCATGTCTGAAGTGCACTTCTGTTTTGTCAGCTGCTACACGTTAATGTGGTTCTGTCACGCAGGAAGTGTGGCAACTTTGCATAAGATTTAGGTAGTCACTGAGTTGAAGTGAACTTCAGAATTCCACTGAGCCCACGTTTCTTTAAAATAAAAAGAACTTTATTGAGAATATAACTCAAGCATCATGAAATTCCCCCAAGTGAAGCACCCGTTCTGAGTTCTCCTATGGTCCTTCTCCTAAGAGCTATCAGAGTAGATGCCTTTGTTCTCTCTTCATTACTGTTGCTGAGATAAAAGTCCCTGGTGAACAACAACTTTGGGAAGAAAGTCAGAGTGCTGTGGATTCAAAGCAATTGTATCGCATCTATAGGCAAGAGCGGAGAGAAGTCTTGGCATGCGCGTTTGCCTAGTAATTCACCTTCTCCACTCTTACATCCCCGAGCTCAGGGAATGGTGCTGCCCATCGTTTTCCAGGTCTTCCCACAGCAATACGTAATCAAGACAATTAGTCATCCCACAGATGTGCCCAGAGGCCAACCTGATCTACACAGTCGAGCTCTCATTGAGACACTTTTTCCAGATGACCCTAGATTATTGTGTCATGTTGACAATTAAAGCTAAACAGGCAACCTTTGAAGTAATAATGTCCTCTACCCTATGTGAACTGGATACAACTTTAGATGTACCATGAGACTTCTTTACATTATTTCTTCCCCATCTTTCTCTGTCTGTTTGTCCGTTTCTCTCTCTGTGTGTGTGTGTGTGTGTGTGTGTGTGTGTGTGTGTGTATCTGTGTATGTGAGCTAGAGAGAGACAGAGACAGAGAGACAGAAAGAGACAGAGAAACAAAGAAATATAACACCATTTGTACTAAATCAACAAATGCATTTGTTCATGGCATTTACTGTCGGTAAAGATCATTGTAAAATGTTCCCCTTTGGATGGGAGCTCAATACATGAAGGGTAATCCAACTGGATATTATCTGTAAAAGTTCCTCTCAAAAGGTTTGAAGACATAACATGTTTTGATTGACTCGCTAAGGTCTTACACTGTGACATTTGTTCCTGTAGCACTCTCAAATTACCAAATTACCCAGACTCTTAGCGGCGCTTTATAAAGCCCGCTCATCAATCACTCGTCTACAGTGATCTCTTTAGCATGCATTTGGACAATTTTATCCAACTTAAGCAATCAGCCTTAGCATTCTTGGGGAGCATTCCTAGGGACATGAGCAGTGCATTTGCTGTCTAGGGGCACATATATGCAATATAAATCATAACCCGAGTTTCTAGGGTCAGAATAAAAGGAACCTTACTCCAGAGTTCTGTTCTGAGCCGTTCCTGAATGCTCTCTGAAGGGTATGTTCAGAGGATGACGTACACCCTGGTGGAGGTGAATGCAAGCAGGACTTGATGGCCTTAAATATTAGTATATGCCTCAGTCCCTCTACCTGCACTTCAGGCACCTGTCTCTGATTGCCTCTTTGATGCATTTACTTATCCCATGGAAGTTCACTAGCTGTTTAGGGGCTTCGAAGAAAAATTGGAATTGTGGGCTTGATGTTATACTACAAGGCAATAATGACCTTGAAACCAGACCAAAGGATTCTCCTGATGGTCTAGAAAAGCCTCTCTCTGTTAGCCAGGTCTGAGGAGAGCCAGTGAAGCTCACCAGCTATGTAGTACAGCATTTTATCAAAACGATTGTCTTAGAATCAAAAATTGCTGTTTTTAAACATAATAGGGAGGACAAGAACATTGGGACCAAAAGGCATGTGTTGCTTTGTTGCTAATTTTGTGACTTACAAACTTTGGCGAGGATAAAGAGTGCTTCCTCATCTCTAAAATCGAGACAATTGTGCACGGAAGTTGTGTGCCAGGGCTCTTGTGAAAATCAGTAGAAAGTTCTTGGGAGCGTCTGCGCGTCATCAGCACTGTAAATACACCTGCTGCTAAGCAGTAGCACATCACAAAGTTGTTGTTGTAAAAATATAAAAAATAAAACGCCGACTTTTATCCCCACTAGGTCTACACCGCAGTGCCCCCAAGATATCTGCTAGATATCTGGTCTGAATCAGCAAAGCGTCTCACCCGCTCTGCTCTATCCCATATCACACTGCTGAAGGCCTCTCTCTGAGCCTGGCAGCCACCTCCCTACCTATCTAGTTCCCGAGACAGGCTTCCATGCCGGAAACACACATCCAACTCTGTGGCGGCCCAGACTAGCCACCGTACACTCTCAAATCTGCACATGAAAGAACACACAACACAATAACCTTTGACCCAATTGATAAGACATAATTGCCCACCTAAACATACAAAGTCCGGTACACATCCATCCCTCAAGAACATTCATAACAACCTGTAAATACACAGAGTGGAATCTTAATGTCAGCTTCCACGATCTCTCCGCCACGGCTTCTCTCTGTCTCCTCCTCTTCCTTCAAACTTTTCCCCCACCCATCTTTCGTTCTCATCCAATGACAGGCCTCCTTCTATCCTGTACCTGCCCTCAACTGTACTTTACAAATTCAATGGGGAGAAGCTTCTGGTGAAGTCACCTGAGTCCTGAGTATGTGACTAGGCAGCTGTCCTTGGGGCAGTGGGATTAGCATCAAAATACAGATAACTCCAGGGCAAACCACAACACTAAGGGTTCACAGTTCTCCAAGAATTTCCCAGAACAGATTGGCTGGCGAGCATGTCTGTCAGGGATTATGTTAATTATTAATTGATGCGGGAGGTTCCAGATCACTATGGGCAGCACCTGCCAGGTAAGCACAGGACTAGAATGAGTAGGCTAGCAGGCAGCCTTGCTCCATGTTACTGCCTTTGAGTTCCTATTCTGACTTCATTCCATGATGGGCCGAGACTTGGAATTATAATATAATCCCAATAGATGCTTTCCTCCAATGAGTTGTCTCTTGTTAATGTTTTATCAGTTTCGAAACATCACACTAGAACATGTTCCTAACAAAACTTCTCAGGTTCTGCTCATTAATATGTGCTCAAATTTCCCCTGCGTATTTCATCAAAACGTAACCACTTTGAAACATCAGAGCCTTGTTCCAGAATCAAATAAATGTGTGCACTTAGGCTAAGTATCAGTCATTGTATAGGTTGTACTGCAAGAGCATCTTCATGAACACAAAGGAGTTTAAGTAAAAAAAAAAAAAATGTGGCTTGTTGAGCCAGTATAAGTCTGGGTAGATTAAAACAACGCAAGAACTCACTTCAGATATGATTTTTCTCATCTATCAAATTAAGGAGCTGGATTCGTCAGTCTGTCTCCAAGGCCCATTGTACATATAAATTGCTAGGAATAACTAGAGAACAACTTCTACATTAAAAGCTTTAAAATGCTATCGATGGTTCCCTGGTGGCTTAAAAAGTACTGTGTTGATAGCAACGCACAACCCAGAGACTCTCACTTCATTCTATTTCATCTCTTTTGTCGTTATAATAGATCATTCCTAACCTCAGGAGAATGTTCTCCACAGTCAGACAATTAGTGAGGTTTTCGCTCTATGTCTGGCAACCTGAGAAGCCAGAGACCTCAGGGCGCATTCTGCAGCTCGCATGGATACGTTTCTGTCCATGTTGATAGTATCTGCATTTCTTCATAACTGGAGCTGCAGCTGTTTTCAATTAGATTTTTCTTAGTAGTGGATAACAGAGTGATCCGAGGCTCCTGGTGGAGTCTGCATTATGTCTTTCCCAAGAAGTATTGTTATGATACAGGATAATCTCTTTGTGAAAATCCCATAAATGTTGTGCTGATGAATTGAAAGTGATATTAAATGTGTCTAACACCAGCTTATGTTCTGCAGCCTCTGAACGCACTTGCCCTAAGAAAAATACATCTGCTTTTAGGAAGGCGGTCATTCTCTCAAGAATGCTTAGGACTTGGATAGGTTTCCAGTAATGTATAACCTCGCTACATTGTATTTGAAGGAGAGATGTAATTTTGGAAGCAACACAGAGATAGATTGATAACTTACTGAAGGGTATGCATGGAAATAAATTCACTATGTCTCTACTCAATAAAAGCACTTCATTATTTACCCGGAGATGTTGGCTGCTTCTTTTTGTTTTGTACTTCCTTAAAAATATTTCTTACAATTGGGGTATTAAATAAAGGGTTGTCATTCTGTGATCAGATTCACCATCCCAGCACCGTCTCGTTTCCGTGTTCACTTCCCACCGCTCTCTCTCTTCTTCAATGCCGGTGCTTCTGCTCAAATGTCTTATGAGAATATATTTTACATATGTCACTCATCTCTCATTCCCCTTCCTATCTTCTCTTACTTCACTCTCCTACTGGTGCCCTTCCTCCCACACAAATAGTCTTACAGACTCTTTCTTTTCAACTCTTGATTCTATGCATCGATGAGAAAAGCACAATGTTTATCTTTAGCAATCTGACTTGCTTCACTTGATTTAATGACCTCCAATTCCACTCATTTCCCTGTCAAAGTCATGGCTTCACTTTTTTTTTTTTTTTTGCCAGCTGGAGAAGATTCCAGTGTGTATGAGTGCCATGTTGTCTTTATCCATTCATCTGATGATAGTGTATAGGCATGTTATTCAGCATAGTCATGCTGAGCAGTGCTGTAACGGACATAGAATTCCAGGAATCCTTGTGATATGCTCAGTTAGATTTACTTCAGATATAACTACAGTGGGTCAGTCATATAGTATCGTAATGTTGAACAGGGCTGTAATGAGCATTGAAGTACAGGAATCCCTGTGATATTCTTATTTAGATTTATTTCAGATATATACTTAGAGTGAGTCATATGGTAGCTAGATCATATGGTGGTTTTATTTCTTAGGATTTAAAAAAAGAATTCCTGTACTGATATCTGTAGGGGATGCACTAACTTGTAATCTCCCCAGTACTGTATGTGGATTCCTTCATTTTCCTGTGTCCCTGCTAGATGTGATGGCCTGATAGTGGTACTTGCTTCCTAAGCCTTACCCACCTTTTACCTGAGAACCTGCCATGACCATGCTGGTCTTTCTTGAAGAATAGATATTCTGTTGGTTTGCTTAATTTCTCTCCTTCCTCCCTTCTCAGACTGTAAATAAGTTTTTATTATTGCCTAAATTTATTGATTGCTTTCTCAGACACTAAATTAGTTCTTTGTGTTTTCTGAAAAAAAGCAAATCTTTAAAGCTGTTTTCATAAAAATGTCAATGCTGATTATTACCTCATATGTTTTAGAAATGTCAAATATTAGTTACAGTTGGCCTGGTTTCTGTTGTCATGTGGGGAAATTTGATGAAAAGGACCAGTCATACCTTCATATTCAATCATGAATGATTACAAAAAGCTCTTTAAATAATAGTACCTGCTTCTTTGCAAAGTTGTGTTGGTATACATATAGGAAACTCAGGTGCTCTATAAGGTTAAACTTGAAGGAAATATATCTATCACTTGATTTATGGAACACATGTTCTTTTGAACTTGTTCATGATGGCATGACAGTTTTCTTTGAAATGCATCACTTTCACTCTTTCAGCATGTTAGTAATTTTCAAGAGGAGCTTTGTGAAGAATTCCAAAGGTCTTAGTCTGGTTTATGGAACCATATTTATGAGATGATTCCATTATTATTCTTCTTTGACAGTTTTATTAAGTGCACAACTTAATGACTTCTGTGGTCGGTCTGTCTGTCTATCTATCTATCTATCTATCTATCTATCTATCTATCTATCATCTATCTTATCTATATATCATCTGTGTTTGTGTGTGTGTGTGTGTGTGTGTGTGTGTACTTCTCTCTGTAACAGATACATGGTTTAATTACTCAACATGAATGCACACACACACACACACACACACACACACACACGGTTGCAATTTGTCTCCTGTTTCTCTCATTTCCTCACTCACTGTTCCCTTCTCATGCCTCCTTTCTGCTTTTCTGTCATATATGCACGGATGTGTGTATTTAAGTCTAGAATCTACATATAAGAAAACGCAATATTTGTCTTTCTGTCCTTCATTATCATTATCATTTCTTCCCATTTCCATATATCATTAGATATATTTATCACATGCATAGTCCATTTTCAAGTTGTGTGTTCATGTGTGTGTGTGTGTGTCTGTCTGTCTGTCTGTCTGTGTTACATGTATATACATAAAACTAGCTAGCCTTTATGGAAGCATGTAATATTTCTCTTTGAGTTTGGCTGATCTTTCTTTACACAATAAATCTTCCACTTCCATCCATTTCCTTGCACGTGAGATGATTGTATTTATTTATTTTTTTAAACTTCATTTGGTAGGGGTGCCACATTTTCTTTCTTCATTCATCTTGGTTATAGCAAACAGTGCTGCAGTCAACATGGATAGACAGCACCTCTGGTGTGCGCTGCCTTGGGTCTTCAGCTCATCATACATCTGAACACTTCCCTAGACGGAGGGAGTCACTCCTGTTTGCTGCCTATCTGGAGTGTTCTTGTACATTTGGTCACAACCTTCCTGATACCTACTATGGATTTGCTCTTCCCCTCTTTTACATAAATCACTTGTCGTTCATTGATTGTTTTATCTGTCTATGACTTTTTTTTGTTGACATGCATCACCAGAAAGTAATATTTATTTGGGGAATGTTTAAGGGTTTCTATTGCTGTGCTGAGACACCATGACCAGGCAAATCTTATAAAGGACAGTATTTACTTGGGGCTGGCTTACAGTTTCAGAGGTTCAATCCATCATCATCATGGTGGGACGCATGGCAGTGTGCAGGTAGACGAGGGGCTGGAGGAGGTGAGAGTTGATCTGCAGTCAGCAGAATGGCACCAGGTCACTGGGCGTGGCCTGAACATATATGAGACCTCAGAGGCCTCTCTTAATAGTGCCACTCCCTATGGTCAAGCATTCAGGCACATGAGTCTATGGGAGCCATATCTATTCAAATCACCACAGGGAGGAACAAACTAATATTATTCTAGTGTCGGTTATTTGAGAGTGGTGTGATGGAGCTTCCATAGTTCAACAAGCATTCGTGGTTTCCTCCTGCATTCTCTTGCTTAAGTCTGCAGTAGTGGCAGTGTGTCTATAATCCAATCATTTTGCAAGTGGAAGCTGAACGGTTGGGGGTTATGCAGAGCCTTAATTCTGTAGTGAGTTCAATACCAGTGGGGATAGCTGAGACATTATATCTATAAGCAAACAAAGAGAAGACGTGATTTTTGACATCATTACAATGGATCTCTTAACCATTAGCACACAAGCTGCCTTTAGGATTTTTGTCCCATGCCACCTGGTTTTAGATACACAGAGAGATATATGTGATCTTTATCCCGGAAGCAATGTCGGGAGTATGTATCAAAAAATAAATGCTATATAATAAAAGCAGAAAAAGACCAGTGCAGAAAAGAAAAGCTGTTACTAAATAATAAACATATGTCCATCAATACAAAGTACCTGGGAGAGAACTTTGACTAATGCACATTTATTTTTACAGTGAACATAACTGTCATACTGTTAACTATACTAATTGGTTTCCTCCTTTTCCACACTCTTTAGGAGAAAGACAATAAAGAAAAGGAAAAGGATGTTTTAATAGGAAATATAAACAGTGTTCAGTATTTGTTGGTTGGTTACTTAGCTTGTGCCTCTTTGCACTGAAATTTAATATTTTTTGAATTTTTAATAAAACATTTTAAATATTTTAAAATTTAATATTTGCTCAGGAGTCAGTCGTGTTTAGGACTGTGATGCTAAGAAGTAAAGGGGCATAGCAAGTATGGAAATGACATAAATTTGACCAAGACAGAGAGTTAACATCAGTTCATTGCTACTTAGCTAAACATGCACCATTTATCTAGTGGGGAGATTGTTTGTTGTAAAATTAGATGAAGTGGATGTTTGCCATGTTTGCACCTTTCTAGAATTTAATTTTGTAATATATCTTTAAGGACTATTGTTCTATGTGATCCTTGATTTGATTTGAAGCT
Source organism: Rattus rattus (assembly GCF_011064425.1). NCBI lineage: Eukaryota > Metazoa > Chordata > Mammalia > Rodentia > Muridae > Rattus > Rattus rattus. The sequence continues at coordinate 30,274,265 of NC_046163.1, read as the reverse complement.
GAAATACTTTGCTATTTTTTTCCTTTTTTCTCTTTCTGTTTGTTTTTAATTTTTTGTTGCCTTTCCCATTATTTGGGGGGTATTTATTCATTTTATCACAAAAAAAAAACCCCAGGCTATTTTGTTGAGACAAACTATTTTTCCAAAAGTAGAATAGTACGACCTACCAAGACTACGTTAATACCATTTAAAATATTAAATCTGTCCAGATTCCACTTGGCAATCCATTAGTTCTTTTAAAAATGTGCCTAGAATGAATGAAATCCAGAACAAATGTTTTTGAAAGACAGATTCTTTCTATTTTTCTTCACATGTAGAAGACAATCTTAATGCCTCTCTGGGTTTCATCTCATGGTGTTTAACCGGAAGTTTAATTGTTAATAATAATCCAAGATGGAAAAGTTGGGCTTGGAGCGCAGGTTAAACTAGCATTTTACTGCGAGCCTACAGCACGCAGAGGTAGGGGAAGGATGAGCTAAGCTTCACATCAGCACAGGAAAGAGCCTCAGAGTCGGGGCTTTACCCAGCCGAGCCCTGAGCCGGAAGTGAGGAAACCTACATCCGTCTCCGGCGCCATTCACAGCTCTCCCTTCCTTCCACAGGTGTTGAAGTGGGTGGAAGAAGCGGTGCAGGCCTCCAAGGTTCACCTCTTATCCACCGACCATTTGGAACACGCTGTAAATACTTGGAAAATTCCTTTTGATCCCAGCCTCAAAGAAGTTACTGTGTCCCTGAGTGGTCCTTCTCCCGTGATTGAAATTCGCAATCCTTTCGGTGAGATGAATCACACACTGATTATTAAATATGAAGACCAGAGAAGGGCACTTTTTGCACACTTTTCCAATTAATTCAGCTTTATCAATACGTTCAAAGCGTTCCTAAGTGACTGTAGATGTTTGAAATGACTGTTATTAGTCTTGAGTGTTTTTGAATTAGCGTGAGGATGAACATGTTAAATTTTCTCATATTTAAACAAATTACATTCATGAATTTTATTGTAGTTAATTATCCACATGGGAAAATATCTAAATGTTATATTTTTATATAGCACACATGTCATTATATAACACATTATATGATAATGTCCTAAATATCATTGGAGATTAAACTGCTTATCTAGTTCCTTTACCCCGAACTATGTCTTTGGGTCAATGCTTTAATATATATATATATATTATATATATATATGTATATATATATATAATATATATATTATAATTTATTCTGTAAAATTTACCATCTTTTAATTTTCTGGACGAGTCCCTAAAATAGCTATTTCTAAATTAACTTTCTAAAATAAAATAACTTTCTAAATTTTCACTATCATTTTCCAGAGCGGTTAAACAAACATAAAAGTCTCTAAAAGTCAGATTTAATGGGCGAGGGAGATGGTTTGATGGGTAATGGCCTTTCCATAAAAGCATGGGGGCTTGAGTTTGAATATTTAGGACTTATATAATAAGTCAAGTACAGTAGCACATGTCTGCAAATGCAGTACTCCCAGGGCAAGATGGGAGGCAGACAGCAGGATACCTGGACGCCATGGAGCTGGCATAAGCAGCTGTGGAAAATGCTGTGAGAGACCCTGCATCAGAACATCAAGGTAAAAGGCCAGAGTGGATACCTGAGTAGCCTTTGGATTCCACGTGTGTGCTTGTGTTCATATGCAGACACATGCACATATACAAGCCACACAGACACAGACACACGCAGATAGGTAGGTAGACAGACAGACAGACAGGTAGATAGATAGACAAATCGGAGTTAGGCTGGCACTAAACTTCAGTGGTAGAGCAAACTTACATTTGCTCGCTTGTATTTTGACAAGGTTTTCAAGATGAGACTCACACTGAAGAGGAAATCTGAGAATGAAGGAATCTCATTTTTTTTTATCGTATTTGTTCTAAGCCTACCTGCTGGTTCTGAGGAAATGGTTTCATTTCTACTGTGGTTTCGGTGTCTCCGGTACTTTGATGATATTTATAAAGGGGAAGGCAGCAACTCTATTCTTCATTTGCACCATCCATGCAAACAATTCCAGTAAGAGTGTGAAATAATTCCTGCAAGCCTATGAAATGTTGTTCAGAGTCAGCATCCACACTGGCCAAACACTGAAATTTACAAAGGAAGTAAAAGCTCCTTTTCAAGACTTGTGGGGCGCTGGTCTCGGTGTGCATTTGTCTGCTGCAGCCACATTCCGCTCACTGTAATAACTCCCATGCTACCCCGAAAAGCTGGACTCATTAGCTCATGTTCCTACTGCTTAACGGCCCCCTGGGCACACAGCGGTGGTCAGTCTTTTGATTATTTAAAGGACGGTACCTGAGTAAAGAGACCATGGGGAGGTCAGAGGTAAAGATAACTAAGGCTCAGTTCCATTTTATTTATTTTTCTCCTTACATCCCAGCCAGTAGTTATGGAAGGTAACCATCCACCAGATAGGAGATGGTACCATCATTTTGTTATAGTGCTATGCTGTAATCATCCTTTGACAGTGTGCCTTCTCCTGCATCCAGTGGAAAACTGGTTATCAGGCCCTGTACTTTGTACAGAGGTTTACTCAGGATACTCACCTTAGTAGCATCTACCCTGACCTCCAGAGAGACCTGTATTTCAGTCTGGACTTTGTCTGTATGCAGTCTACCTGTCTCTAGTGACTGAGCGTAGCATCTTAGCAACGTGACGATTGTTCTCTGGGCTGGTTTTAGAGGTGGAGTGACAGCTCATCGGTCGCTATTCTCACGTGACTGTCAAACGCCTAACACATGGGGATCCGTCGCTTCAATCGTGGAGCCCAGAAGCCCACAATTAAGTATATTTTAGATGAAAATAGCACAGCATTTTGAGCCCTGGACACAAACATCTGTTAAGTAATATACACCAATACTTATTAAAAAACCTGTTATTGAAAATCTGATCATATCCCGAGGCTTTTGAGTGTTGAAATAGTCGATCTGTTTAACTGGGAGAGAAATCGTGATTTCTACCTCTGTTTTGTCTTCCAGGGAAGCTGATAAAAAAGGGGTTTGGCTTGAATGAGCTGTTAAATATCCATAACTCTGCCAAGGTGGTGAACGTCAAAGAGCCGGAAGCTGGAATGTGGACAGTGAAGGTACTGTGCGATTTCCCCGCCTGTTTGTTATTTTCTTTTCAAGTTGGCATGCTTCGTAAAGGATATAAAATAGCTTATTTATATATTCTTGCCGTCCCGGAGAACACTTTTAATGAAAGTACATGTGTGGGAGGTCTGGAGCACATAAGCTGGGTAGTGTTGCTGTGATGACCGTGAGCATCCGTGAGGTTCTGGAACAGGGATGGAAATTCTTGGGCAGTTTGCCTATCATTCAAGCCGTGCACTGATGGTGCCATCCATTTGCCTGCTTCCAGAATCAGCAGACAACAGAGCCAGTGGAGAACAATGATTAGGGCTGTGGGGCTCTGGGTGGAACAGCGTGGGGTTGAACAGCACCCACAGGCTGGACTGCTCGGGCGTGGAACCTCTGTATTTCTTGCTGTCCTCTCTCACGTGACAGTGGTAGCTCTTTACACTGTAGAGCTGGGCTGAGAAGTAAGCTCATATATATGAAATAGCACAAGGCAAGGTGTCAAGGACTGTTGGCTGCCGTTATTTGCTAGAGGTGCAGTGATTATTTTCTTTAATAAAAATAGCATTTGTTTCCTTGAATTATTTTATCAATATGCAGTAAAGAATGTACACAGTAAAATTCGGAATACCGTAAATCATAGGTATGACGTTGTTGTTGATTATGTGTGTAACTGGCTGCGGTGGGCCACTGGAGCGTTTGCCAGTGTTCCACAGCCTTTTCATTATGCCCTGGCCTTATTCCATCTCAAGCGTCTGTGTTTTTATATGTGAGAGGGTTTCCCCGAGAACAGGAAAAGATTGTTCTGCCGAGGCTTTAACACCACTCAGGAGTAGCTTTCAGACCATTAAGGCATAAACTCCAAATGCTCGCCACAGGAGCGGGCTTAACAAAGTGTGCTTCGGTCCTGCATTTTCCTGTATCGTTTCCCCGGCTACCCAGCAGCATCCTTAGCGCTCCCCAAAATTCTTTTGCTCCAGAATCCCCGTGACAGTACCTGCAAGAGTGGTTTTCATTACCTCAGGTTCCCAACATAATAAATGGGCTTCATTAGATGAGCATTCAAATTACAGGAATGCTGGGAATGCACATATGCATGGAGCTGGTCCATCCCAGACATTCTCTGGGGATTTTCCATGCCAGGCAGACTTTGATTTTCAATGTACATTATTTTTCTCATATATATATATATATATATTCAGAGCTCTAACCCTGCAGAGATACTCTAAATTGTAGAATGGATTTGAGGAGCAGATGATCTTTAGAGTGCAGGGGCAAAGGCCATCAATATTAATGCAATCTGGCTGTTTGTTAATGAATAGATCATAAAGGGTCACAACTGTTTTATTAACCCTGTACCGTGCACACAGTAGGTGTGCAGTATATACTGGATGGCAAAAAATGAAGCATTTTTTCTACTCTGCTATTTTGAATTAACATGGCTAAAAGTGATGTTATTGTTGTTTTGGTCAACGTGCCTAAAATATGACTGGTGCTGAGTCTGTTTTGTTTTGTTTTTAACCACAGTAGGAAGGGCTGTGAAGGGTCAAGCCTCTCAATCTCTCAAATGATTTAATTGAAGCATAACCTAAGCCATCAGTGTCCTAAATTGACAGTCAGGTATTCTCTTGTTGCTTTCTGACTCATGGCAATAAGGTGTCCATTGTTGGCTGGAAGAGCTATGCAAGCCATGTCCCTTTATTAGTAGTCTGTGGGGCATTTGAACCTTCCTCCAGGTGACTTGGGTTGCTACCAGCCAATTTTCCTCTGTAAAACTCTTGCCTAGAGGAATGATAGGACTTAGCGTCAGTTTATCTTGTGCTTGACATACCTATTTAGTCAGTCATCAGTTCTCAGTGTTTACTTCTGACCATGTTGCATACTGTTTAGTGTGCTCTAAGCGGTTTAATTGATAATTAGAACAGCAGAGTTCCGAAGGTTACTCTGTAAGCAAAGAGTGAGAAGAAGATGGCCAGGCACCAAAATCTCTGTTTAGACAAGTGTCTAAACTCAGTCCCCTATAATTAAGAGAAGACTAAGAAGGCACCATATCTATTTTCACATTGCCTGAAATTCACCGTACTTCTCACTAAAGAACCTCTGCTTCTGATCAACTCGATTTCTAGTTTGCAGTTAATGGTAACAAGAATTAAGCACATTATAAGCATTGAAGTACGCTTTACAGATGATAAACTTATCTTGTTCCTATAGGAAATACCAAAAGAACCCATCAGCTTGAAACAAAATAAATGCAGTTATGTCTACTGAAATAAATATTGCTACTGACATTGGGTCTCTTTTAGACAGCTAGTGAATGACCAATGTTCTCTATGTGCTTTCTCAACAAGAGAGCTAAGATGAGATATGGTATCCTTCATGGTATCTCCCTTGCTCTGTGCTATCTGGAAAATGTCTGCTATACCAGAAGAATTAATGATGACTTTTAAATGTTTCCAATAACACTTCATTGCAAGTATGAAAAACAGTCCTTTTTATGATCATAAGACATTTAAAGCCTATGCGATTTGGCTTCAACCACTCTTCTGGTTATCTTGTATCACTTACATTTATACGCTAGATAAATTTAGTTATTGAAATTTGAGCCAGTCCTATTAGCTTCTCCTTTGCTCCATGCTTTTGTTTTGTTTTGAAGACAGGGTCTCACTGTACAGCTCTTGCTATCCTGGAACTCAGTGTGTAGACCAGGCTGACCTTGAACTCACAGAGATCTGCCTACCTCCTGAGTGTTAGGATTAAAGGCCTGTGGCACTACCTCATCCAGCTATTTTTTTCTTCTATCAGTTCCTTCCTTCTCTATAGAATGCCTTTCTTTTCAGTCTGACTTACGATTATTCCCCAAGATTCAACTCAAATGCCAGTTAAGTCTTGTCAAAGATAGACTAAAATGCCACCTTTCCCTCTAGCTGCCTATATCTCTCTTAGATTTACCTTTCTCTTTTATCATAATTATATTTTTGTAGAGACTTTTTTCTCTCTGGTTATTGCTACTAGAATTTTGTCAACAGAGAGCCCACAGTGCACAAACAAGAACTATGTAAATATTTATGAGTAAAAAATTAATGTTTACTTTGATGGTGTCTAAGAAGGTGGCCATTTTAGTTCGCCTATAAGCTGATGTATTGGGATGGGGGGCCTTTAATGTACCCATGATTTGAATCCTCCTGGAGTGGCTTGCTCTTTTCTCTTGTGCTTTATCTTGCAAACACTTTCCTATGACATTTTGGGGGCCCCTTTTTGCACAGACAGTGAGTCAACTCATTTCTCTAATCGTATCCATGACTCAAATGTTTTAACTTACCTCTGAGGTAGGTAAAACATACAGAACAGAAGTAACTGAAAAGAACACAAAATTTTATTAAAAACAGGAGAGAATGCTGTTTTATGCCCCCAAGTTTCCATTTATATGGAAACTACAAATTCTGGATCTCATTTCTGAGAAGCAATATGAATTTTCCATTCAGACAGCTGCAGTTAATATATAGCTACACAGAATATAAGTCCACTACCACTGAAACTCCATGAGCCAAGTTTTGTCTCCTTCTACTTGAGGGAAACTCCCTATGACGATATTAAATAATGGATTTAGATAATACAAAATGTTTCTATTAGCCTAGGATTATCAGTGTGATCATTTGTAGTTTAACAAACCCCCCCCCCTGGGGTATGTTTCCATTAAGTAAATTTGTATAAACTGCCCCTAGATGATCCCCCTAAGTACAGAAGAGAATACTCCATATCACATGACTATTTTGAGATTCTAAGACTGGAAGAAATATTTTGGGTTAGATGGCCATATTAATTTTTAGTGCATACCAGTGCTCATTCTCCAGGTTGACAGGGTTGCCTAAATAAGGTACACAATGACAACACCAGTTCACAAGGCCCTACACCTAGAGGAAGAGCTATAGACAGTTAATGACTGTTGAGAGAGGGGGACTCAGTCTTCTCCAGAGACCAGCTCCCCAATAGGGGGGCCAACTGTAAACACATTTACAGATGGATGCAACAGGATAGGGGTGTATCTACACACACACACACACACACACACACACACACACACACACACACACAAACACGCATGCACATGCACACATACATACATATACTCATGGATGTATATATACACACATATATAATGTTAGTAATTAAAGAAGAGTTCATGAATTTGAGGTGTAGGTGGCATTGGAGAGTTGGAGGGAGAGGAGAAGGAGTAGAAGAAGATACTCATGCTTGAAATTATCTCCAACAGTTTTTAAAATGTGAAAAATACTTCATTCCCTCCCACTGTAATATTTGGAAAACTTATTGAAGTTCCGTGTCTGTGAGCCTTAACTCTGTATGATTTCATTATCAACCAAATACTGTATCTTCATTTTTGCTGACATCCAAGCAGCCACTATGCAAACAAACCTTGGTATTGCTTTCGATGTGTTTATTTGTATAATTGCAAAAAATTTACAAACGAGGAAATACTACTGTATCAACATAAAATGTATTGTGATTACAAGAATGTACTTAGTAAGTTTTTAAGGTTTTATGAAAGAATAGTACATATGCACATCACAGTGTAGTCTGCTGGCATAATGCGAGTTTAAGAGTCATTAGTAAATCGCTCTCAGTGCTACAGAGGACCACACAGGAGAGTCCAGCTGTCATCCTCAACTGTGTCCCGTGAATGTCTATAGACAACTTGGCTTACAGCATTAATTTAGTGTTTGAGGAGATGGAGCATTTTATTACAGGCTTTTCCTAGAAAACTTTCCAGTTATTTTGGCCTTCTAAAATCAAAGTGTTAACTACATGGAATGTTTTTATTTAAAAAGAGATTTGTTTGTTTGAGCAGAGATAAATTTGAGTGGATATAAATATATAAATACACTAGTGCATATGTTTGTGTGTGTGTGTGAATATGTGTGTATGCACGCATGCATGCGTGTATATGTGTATGTGTGTTGTGTGTGTGCACATGCATGCATGTGTGTGTGTGTGGTGTGTGTGTGGTGTGTGGTGTGTGGTGTGTGTGTGTGTGTGTGTGGTGTGTGTGTGTGTGTGTGTGTGTGTGTGTGGTGTGTGTGTGTGTGTGTGTGTGTGTGTTAATTGTGTGTGGTGTGTGTGTGTGTGTGTGTGTGGTGTGTGTGTGTGTGTGTGTGTTATTGTTGGTGTGTGTGTGTGACAGTGTGTGTGTGTGTGTGTGTGTGTGTGTGTGTGTTTTAAATCAAGTTTATCCCATGCTTAGAGAACATTCCTTTCCTTGCCGGCATTTTCATCCTAAGAGGTGTGCCCCACAGAATAACATGTAAAGTGAGCTTGCGTTATTACATGTTTATGCCTGACACGATGCCTGTCTCTCAGAAATTCTCAAGGAATTGATGAAAATAATCATATGCTTTAATTTGGAAAGAATGTCTCATTTAAGAGCAAATACTTGAAAAGAGATAATCTATTGTAGTTCAAGACCCACCATTCATTATCTTAATGATCCCAGAGCATTCCTTAACTTCATAAAACTTGGAGAAAATAATAATAATTGCTTAATACTGTGGTGCTTAAGTTAGAAACTGCGCAGCTGCTTAGAGGGTTGCTGACACACGAGTAAATTAATTAGTTAAATAACTGTCTCTTGAGCATATATGTCATATAGTATATCTTCATTTGAAAGCACATATATAATTGTTTTGATTTTAGTGTTGAGTAAATTTGTTATTTTATGAAGGATCACAAGAAGGAAATGGAATCTAACTCTATTAATTAAATTTTAATTTAATTAGTGCCACTAGGAATCCTCATTGGCTTAATATAAGGAGGTTCTGTCCTTATTAATATTCATGTGGTTTGACAGATTGACTTTGAAACCCTGGTTGATGGGTGCTCCACTTGAAGTTTTACCTGCAATATTCTTATCCACTGTAGCAGAAGTCAGTGGTCGGTGCATCTAAGGAGTAAAGAAGGGATCTGTTTCAACTCTGCAGTTACATACTCTGTTACCTCTATAATTCAGGGGCCTGAACTGGTACTATGGCCTTATAGAATGCGGCAGCTGGCTCTTGGTGGCTCATGGAAAATCAACTATACACTTGTTTTGCTTATTATGTTAAATTATTATTATGACATCAACTTGGCATCTAGAAATTAGCATGTTTTGTGTATTAATCTACATATTTGAAAATCCAAAAATACAGAGCTTCCTTTTTTCAGGGAAAGGTTAATCGACACCTCTGACTCTTCTAACAACAAGGATCATTAGAAAGCTACCCTAGCTACCACAAATCTGGAGAATAAGGGCATCTTCTATGCCTTAGAGTCCAAGGGTACCTGGAAATTGTTATTCTAAACTCCTAGCTGTGGAGTTTTTGGTACTTGAGAGAGAGAGAGAGAGGGAGAGGGAGAGAGAGGGAGAGGGAGGGAGAGAGAGAGAGAGAAAGAGAGAGAGAGAGAGAGAGAGAGAGAGCGAGAGCTGTATTTTGAGTAGCATTTTGTGTGCAATGGATGTTCCATGTCAGTAACCTGAATGAACTTTAAATGTAGGCAACCATTTAGCAAACCAGCATCCTTAAATTAGACAGATCCATATACATTCCACCTAGGTGGCTAAGAAGTACCAAGCTAAAATAAGCCCTAGGAGGAAGCCTCTGCCACTCCAGGAGCTCTCCATGGTGCTCATTCTAGTGCCCTTCAGGATGTCCCTTTAGTCTTGGCAATCTCTCTTGAAATTACCAGAAATCAAGACTGTGGTCCAGATCCTTTCAGTTCATAAAGTGTGATGATTAGGTGTTCATGCCGCGTGCATGACGTGCCGCCCACTAAACCTTGTTACGACATGGGCACATTACCCGTTTGACATGGAGAAAAAAAAGACTGTGGTCCACCTTGCTCCTTAGTTCTGTCACTTTTTTTTTTTTTAAAGGAAAGCCTTCCTATTCACAATTCCAGGACAATGGTGTGTTTTTAGCATCAAGACAGCTGCTTCAAAACGCTGACCTTGCCTTACCTGTCCTGGGCTCCAGCAGAACAATCTGGTATAGGTCTAGGTGTTGGTGTAAGAGCTCTGCAGAGTCTCCTTGAGAGAAAGTGAGCAGGAAGCAAATGCTAATTCTTAGTAGATGGTGTCATGCTGAGGTGAGACGCCTAGACTTAGCCATTGAATCACTGCTCTGCCTGCAGTTAGCAAGCCTTATGTATTTAGATTAAAAAAAAAGGAAAGAATTAGGAAACACTTTCTGGAATTTCGCTTGAGTGGACTTTGTGAGGGAAAACTTGGTTTTTTATTTCATCTGTGTCTGTTGAACATCTACCATCTGACCACAGGCCACAAAGAGGAAGTACAGACATATGTGGAGATTTTACCTTTACTTTAACCTCCATTTATTAGTGACCGAATATTTACTGTTGACCACCGGGTTTGTGATATTTGCTGAATTATACTTTAGAGCAGTCTACATGAGACATGCATTGCAAAATTTGCATTGCAGAACGGAGACCCACAACTAAATCCAGATGCAGTACCTGGGTCAGGGCTGTGGCTCTGGCATGTCAATGGTCAACTTCTGTAGTTTGCCACACCCTTGGCGATTGCCGTAACCAGTTGCTCAAGAGGCTCGTCCTTATCCATTTCAGACCTCCAGCAGTGGAAGGCATTCTGTTCGCCTCACCGGCCTCAGCACTATCGATTTCCGAGCTGGCTTTTCTCGAAAGCCCACGCTGGACTTCAAAAAAACAATGAGCAGACCCGTGCAAGGTTAGTGTGCGCATGGCTCTTAAAGTGGTGTAAGGGAGAGCTGTGCCCTGATGGTGTGACTGGGCAGGTCTGTGGCAGCCGATCGCATTGACGAGCACAGCACCCGTCTTTCGTCAATGTGCTTGTGATTGTGTCTTTGGGCCACTTTGTGTTTTGCAAAGCACTGTCCAAGATCAGCCATCCCAGATCGACTCTGAAAGCAGCTGAAGCTCAAAGGGCTTCTTAAAAACAAGACCCCTGGGCTCTGCTCTCATCTTTTAAATCAGAATTGCAGACATTGGGACCTGAGAGCACTCCAGTTGACTCTTAGGCTTAACTGCATTTGGAAAAGCACTTAGTAGTTTTATTTCTAAAGATTAATATTTTGTAAACTGATTTGTCTACATGTAGAAGTGCATGTGTATTGCTGAAAATTAAGTGTACTATGTATTGTTTTATGCTCGAGACAACATTACTGCTGACTTTGAAAGCTTGTCCTTGCTCCTTCTATTAGCCCACTAAGGTTATTATCTTAGTGCTAATGGCCAGGTTCAGCTACACTCTATGTGGCCTTTAGAGCCCTTTCTATATCATGGCTAACTTATCTTTATTTGTGCAGTTTTAGGAAGAATAAAAAAGTGAATCTTGAAAAATGTTTACCGGATTAACTATCACATGTTATTTCATAATTCTGATTTTTTTGGTATAAGAACAGTTAAAATTCTGTCCAATGACTACCTACAGTGTTTCAAGCTCTGTCTTTCTGTAGGAAAAACTCTGTAACTAGACCATCAGTATAGAGCACACATCCTTAGAGCGTGTATATGCTACTACATTGACGACACTTATTACACAGATGACCCCAACTGTGTGACACTTGTACATGGCGATGCCTTTCTCTTGTAGGGATACCTACGTATGTGCTACTGAACACCTCTGGAATCTCCAGTCCAGCTAGAGTAGATCGCCTCGAACTTCTGAGTATCTCAGGGGGATCTCTTAAGACCATTCCTGTCAAACATTACCCAGATCGGAAACCTTACGGCATCTGGAATATCTCTGACTTCATTCCACCGGATGAAGCTTTCTTTCTCAAGGTGACAGGCTATGACAAAGAGGATTATCTCTTCCAGAGAGTGTCAAGCGTTTCCTTTTCCAGCATTATCCCAGGTAAGATAAATGTTTCACTAAACAGCAAAATAATTGATAGCTGAAGGGGACTATGCCACAGGTAAAATATGGACTATAAAGTAAAAGTTAATATAGCCATGTTGCTGCTCTATCACCAGTTGAGCATTTACATGCAGATAATTTGTTGGGCCTTTTTTACATTTATTTTTCATCCTGGTATATTATTATGTAATTTAGTATTTATTAAAATTAAAAAATTAAAATGCGAAAGTATCCCTGCCCATTCCCCTTATTTTCTCCAGTCCCTCTCATTTTTACTCCTACTTTTTCTCAAATAAATGGTCTCTTTTTCTTTGATTATTATTGTTACACACAGATATATATATGTATATATATATATATATATATATATATATATATATATAGAGAGAGAGAGAGAGAGAGAGAGAGAAATACAACCCTTAGTCCATTTACCCATGGTGGCTTTGCTTTGCATATATGGTTTCAGCCTAACTACTTTGTATTGTATTGGGCTGATCCCTGGGAGAGGCTAATTCCCTTCTCAGCAGTGTTTAGTCAATTGCAGCTCTTTGTCTAGGGTTGGGATCTAGGAGACTCCCCTTTTGCATTGCATGTCTATTGATATTGTCTTTATTTAGGTCTTGCTTAGGCAGCCTTGCTGTTGAGGTATCCTGGTGTAGCTTCCCTGACATTTCTAGGAGGTGCATTCTGACAGCAGACTTCCTGGTTCTCTGGGTCTTACTGTCTTTCTACCCCCTTTCCATGATGCTCCCTGAGCCTTGGGTGCAGGTACTGTGATTTAGGTGTATCCTTCGGGGCTGGGGTCCCATGTTCCACTGATCTGTAGAGTACGACCATTTGTAACTTTCTGTAATGGTCTCAGTTTTCTGTAAAAAGAATCTTTTTTGTTTGTTTTTTTAATGTAAACATATCTTTTAATTTTGAGATTGTAATTTAGTTACATTTCTCCCTTCCCTAGTCTCCCTCCTCACTTTAGAATTGTAGCTCCAATCCTGCCCTATGGAGGCATAGAGAGATTGTCTTCAAAGCTGGGTGGGAACCAGAAGCTTATCTTTTATGTATGAGGCTGAGATTTGGATATTCAAGAGCTATCGTTTGATCACAGTACAATCAGGAGCACGGAGCCAACCTCGAGATTTCCTCATGTTAACATTCAAGAGGATTGGCTTCACCCCCTGTGTTGAATGCATGAAATTTGATGGATTCTTTAAAAAAAATACTTCTCATTATTTCTTTTAGGAAAAAGTTGCCCTATGTATTTAATTCTTAGATATGTGGATTCTTCTCGTGTTTTTACATATTTGGAATAAGAATCTATTCTAGAGTTGATGATGTAATGCAAGTCATTTGGCATTTTTTCTTAGTTTGGTAGTGGATTAAAAACAGTGCTTTGAAGATCAACTAAATTTTTAGTTTGATGACTATCATAGTAAGGACCTATGAAAATGAATATGCTTCAAATAATGGTAGTTAAAATAAATTTGGTAATTTAGATTAGTTGGAATTCTGATGGTTTGTCAGCATCACTCCAGTATGAAGAAGCTTCTGGGTGGAGCTATAGAAGGTATTTCCTATCACAATGACGACTTTCTTACCCATTTTCTTTTTTTTCCCTAGATGCTCCCAAAGTTACAATGCCCACGAGGACCTCAGGATACTACCTGCAGCCAGGCCGAATCCTCTGCTCGGTTGAGAGTCTTTTGCCCTTTACTTTGAGCTTCATGAGAAATGGAATTGCCCTGGGAGTAGAGCAATATTTAAAGTGTGTAAATGTTCCTCTCAGTAGTAGTTTAGAGCCATAAGTGCAAATCCAATTCTGCCTTCTTTCCCTGACAAACCACTTCTTTTCTTTACCATTTTGGAACACAGTCTGGGGCTGTTCATGTTGTAATGGGAAAGGAGAGTGAATGCACTGCAATTGAAATTCTAGAATATATTCCACATAATGTGGGGGTATATACAGTGTGTATTTTATGTATTTGAAGGTTCCAAGTCAAAGATTATAGAATTATCAGCTCAGGATGAGACACTAGACCCTGGAAAGCACTTTGCAAAGTACTTCCCTGGAAACTTTAGCTTCATTGAATTTGGGCTAAAAATGTCTACAGCTCCTATTTAAAATGTACTATAGTGAGTGAATCTGACTGGTGGTATGACAAAATTACAAAAATTAGAACTATTATCACTTGGTGAGTTATTAACACGCAGCTTTTCAGTTTCAAGTACTTAAATTTAAAACTGCATGAGAAGCTGGATACGCTGACACACATCTTTAATCCCAGTACTTGGAAGGCCAAAGCGGATGGATCTCTGAGTTCGAGGTCACCCTGGTCTACAGAATGAGTTCCAGGACAGCCAGGGCTACACAGAGAAACCCTATATTAAAAAGCTAACCAAGCAAGCAACCAACCAAAAGAACAACCATCGCCACCACCAAAGGGGGTGAGAGGCCTTTGACCCCTAACCGTGGTGAGCCAGGTGGTAGATCACATATCCTGGGAAATCTCACACACTAGTAAGCGAAGAGGCACACAGGCCAGGGGACTGGGCAGGAACAGGAAGGCAGAAATGAGGCCACTGTGTGTGGATCCCTGTGAGCCATGAGAGGAGGACAGGACACAGTGTTTAGGAGTTCACCGTGCGCAGAGAGTCGATTACCATGGTTCACCAGGAGCACATGGACTAAGGCACAGAGCAGTCGAAGTGAGGAGTAGCCTAGCAGGTGCCAACTCTTTCTTCTAAAGTTCAGTGACATTTTATTGACAAATGCAAGTAACCTGATTGAACACGATTAGCTACATCTTAAGAAAACCCTGGAAGAATGATTTCTGGAAAGCACATTGTCTTTTGAGTTACCACAAAACCCGACCAGACTTGGGAGTCCAAAACCTCTAAGGATTACTTCAGCCGTCTTTCACACAGCTGGAGTGATAGGAATATAGCTCCATAAGGATGAGAACTATCTGACAGTCTTAGTTTACATAATCTCTTTATGGAGATTCATCTTCAGCAGTGCTTGTGGCTGGAAAGTGAATCATATCTACAGGGTTTTCCATTCCTGCATAGCTGCCTGCTCCGTCCATAGTACGTCTCGATGATTTACTTAGCTGCCTGTTTTATAACCGGCCGCATAACAGAACGGGAGAGCAGATGATGGAGGCACATAACTAGCCGATGAAATAAAATAACTCTGCTTCCTGTTTAAATAGTGACAGTTTTTTCAAAGACACTTGAGATTCTTTATAAACATTAACTCATCGATTCCACACAATTCCTGGGAGGTAAGCCACAAAAATCCTTTTTCTCATGTTTCCACCGCCGTGGCCCTGAGATGAGACAGGCCTTGCTGACGTGTATTAAGCCGTAAGTGATGATAGACTGATGCTCTAATCCCAGTTCGCTCACATGCCTCTGCCGTAGATTCCCAGTAATATGAAACATGGGAATTAATCCTCCTTTCTGTCAGCCACTTTGACCGTCAGGGGATGTGAGAGAGAAGTCAATTTGCATTAGCAGGGTGTACGTCTTCTGGACTGCCTCTTTGTCCTGTTCTAAAGTCTACCTCTGGGAACCCTTTCTTTGTTGTCGTATTAGGATGCCTATGTCAACAGAGAAGGCTACAATAGAAAAGAATGACTAAACCAGAGGTGTTGCACGTGCCTTTAATCCCAGCACTTGATAGGCCGAGGCAGGAGGATTAGAAGTTTGAGCCTGGTTTGAGCTACATAGTAAGACCCTGTCTCAAATATTATTTTTCCTTCTCCTAGAAGCTCTTAAATAGTGCTGTGTAAACTGATTATGCATCCTCAGACAAAGGAATTGCCATTCGTTTTCTTTTAAAAAGGAAGCACTTGAATCTAGATGACTTCGTTTCCTGTTCGAAAGTTTCCATGAACCCAAGGTTTGATGGATCCTCATCTGTGTTCAGCTTTGAGACAGGCATTGCAAAGAAAGCCTGAGACCCACACTTTCCAAACTTTTACCTTGCTGTGATTGATGGTACCCCCTAGGGAAGGGCATTGCACACTTGTGCTTAGTGCCCTGCCTTAGAGGGTTCGAGACCCAGCCTGAGTGTCCCAGGCAGTGAAGAGTTACGGGATACTGATTACTTCTGGAGCCAACAGAACAGGCCCAGTTCACATAGAATGGACAGGAGACTAGCAGAAGTATCCTGAGCTACTACGATATCTAGAACAATATCTACTTATGCACTCACTTTCTTGATGATAGGAACCTATGCTTAACCTACTCTTCCAAATCCTGTCAGGGCTGACCATGAAATCTGAACTCAGTAAGCTATTCATGGTTGCTTTCTTGAGTTGTGTCTGACTAAAGAGAGATGTGGAACCTAAACTAAAATCAGAAGTCAGTGAGAGGTGTCTCAAATATGAGGAGGTCTTCTTTACTATATGTCCCCCTGAAAAGATTAGGAATAGTAATACATGAAAAAATAGGAAATATATAATATTTATATTTTAACTGTATTTTAAAAGAATAAGGCCCTCTTTTGTACACTGTGAACTTCTTAAAGGAATAATTCAGTATATATCTTTTTAGACTATACCAGAAAATGAGACGTTCGGCAGTGAATGAGTTAGACAGTTGGATGCATGAGTTTGTGTACAAAATTAATGCATTTTTTCAATTTCACATTGCTTATTATATGTATAGGTTAAATTGGATAAAATATATAACTCCAGGTAGAACTTATATAAGAAAGTTAAGGAAAATATATTTTCTTTGAGTTAAAAAGTGGGTGTCTTACCTTCACATTTGCAAATTCCCTTCTTTCGTTGCATTGAGCATGATTCTCACCTCCAAAGTGGGAAGTGTAGGGGAAGAGAAATTTCATCGGTGGTTGTCAACTGAAGTATGTTTTTATATAGCCACAAAAAAAGTCCTAAAGATAAATTTGCATTCTTACAACGTATTGTCCCGTGTATTTTTGTCCAGAATAGAGGAGCAGAACTCCGTTTAAGATATGAAAGTGTATGGCTTTAAGTTAACATTTAATCTGCAGTTTTCCCAGCCTACTTTTTTTTTGCATTATTCATTGGAACAAATCCTTCAAAGCAGATTGCTTATTATTGATTTCATTTTTCTCTTGCTTGATAGACACTAAAAGCTCTCCCTTTTCTTGACCCCAGAGAATCTGCCAGTGTGCCCTGGGATTTCACAAAGGTGACGTTGTCTGACGAGGGCTTCTATGAGTGTATTGCTATGAACAGCGCAGGAACTGGACGGGCGCAGACATTTTTTGATGTATCAGGTAACTAACTGCCACCTGCCTATGACTGTACCCATGGAAACGAGATGCTGATGGGCTCTGAGTTTACACAGTTCTCCTCATGATCGTTTTTTTGACTGTCTATCTACTTTACTACAATGAACTCAGACATCACCTCACCCCCAGTCAGCCTTTGTGCCTCTCCCTGTGCCAGTCTCTCCCTCACCTTTTAAAAATTGATTTTAATTTTTCTCTCCTGGCCCTTCTCTCCCCAGAGCTCTCCCTACACTGGGTCCTCCCTTGCCCCATTCCCCTCCCCGTCCCCTCTCCCACCCAGTTCCTCTGTCATTCTTTAAGGGCTCATCGATGCATTACGTCCCTAACTCTAAAAGGACAATAACAATAATAGAGTCTCTCTATCCTATGGAGACTGAGCAATGTTTGTGATACATGCATGGTGCTTAGAAGGGAGCTTGGAATGGAGAAGTACTTGACAGACAATTTCCCATTTGACCATTTAAGATTTTAGTTTTACTATGGGGGCTGTATATCTATGTGTTAGTACCCACAGAGTAAGCCATGGGCATCAGATCCCTTGGAGATAGAGTTACAAGCATTTGTGAGCTGCCCAATGTGGGTGCATGCTCCTAACCACTTAGCCAGCTTTCCAGTCTACTGATACCACTAATGTTGCTGTTGTTACCACCATAGTTTATTTGGGCTTCTAGTTCCAGAGGTTCATGGTTGGGAGGCCTTATGTGACATGCATAGTGGCAGAGCAGGAAGCTCACATCTTGAGCTTGTAAGCGTACAACAGAGGGCAAACTTGAAATGGCAGGGGTCTTTTAATTCTCAGAGATCCCCTACAATGGCATACTTCCTTCCATGGGGCCAGACTTCCTAAGCCTCCCAAAGCAGGACTGCCAACTCTAGATGAAAGGTTCCAATATGTAAGCCTGGGACATACTGTCATCCAAACAACTTCAGTAACTACCTAACAATTCCCCTTAGAGAAAAGATGGTTTAAAGAACTGGTCAAGGCTGAAGATAACAAAAGGAGTAAATTTTTCTTTCTTTCATGTTTAACAATTACAGTAGTTTTATGAAGAGATTCTGATCTCCAAATTGAAGACCATGATGAGTCTAAGCAATTGTCTTGAAACACAGAGCCTTATCAGGTAGACTGCCATGTAAAGAAGGACCCACGTGATACCCATTATTTTGCATTCAGACAGTAAATTCCTGTAAGTAGGTGGGAGGCACAGTACATTAATATAAGATATGTTCATAAAAGTATTGTCCTTTAATTTCATAAAAGTGTTGTCCTTTAATTTCCCAGAATAATTAGGGAAAGGAGGCTGTGACATATATTCAAAGATCAGGTTCAAACCACCTACTCAGTATACAAAATTATACAGTTATAATTTTTGGATACTTCAATGTACTGGGGATCAAACCCAGGTTCTCACATAGACAAGCTCTAAGCAACCCCTCTGCCCCCCTGAGCTAAATACACAGCCCCAAAACTTCACGTTAACTGAATTGTTCTATGCCTGCCTTCCGTTGTTCTGTACTTGACAGTATCCTGGCATCCTGGTCTCACCCTCTCAGGTTATGACTGCTGAAACTGAACAGTGCCTGTGTTCCCTTTCAGTGTGTATTTTCCTGAGATAATTTAAGACAAAAGAAACGTTTTAATTAGATGATGGTTTTGAATCCTAGGATTTGTTGTGTCCAAGAAAGAACTTGGAAAGAGAGGCACGTAAATCAGGCAGGCGTGTTCTTTCAGCCAAACTATTTGTATTCTCTTCTTCTTAGGAAAATAAAGATTGTCTTCTGAAATAAGTTAAGCAAGTTGACATACATCACAAACTATTTATTTTTTTCGATCTCCAGAAATTATGAAAAGCCCTGGAATTGTGTCAACATTCCTCAGCTTCTGGGAAAGCAAACACTCGAGTACTTGAGTGTTCTTCCCAGCAATATTAATTAGGAGAAGGACAGGAGGTAGAGAGGCTTCACTAAGTTATTTCAGGCCTCTTGTTAAGTAACTGGGAGATGCTAGTAAGAAAGCGAGAACGGACTTACAAAGTTGGATCGATGATGCCAGTAGCTTCCTCCCACCTCTGCTGTGCATGCTCTATCTGTACTCCTCTGTGTCAGCCGGTCAGTGGCATAACCAGGGAGCTGGCTCTTTCCCAAGCTGGTTTCCAGGAATTCTTCCCTCTAGTCAGCCATTAAAGAAGTCAGAAAGCATCAATGTTATGCCAGGGGCTTTCAGTGCAGGAGTAACAGACAAGGGCTCCTTGGCATTTTAAAGAGTGGACAACTCTGTCCTTCCAATTTTAGTGTATGTGCTACCAAAGCAAGTTCAAGTGGGCATTTCGTTCAAGGATAGCTATTTACTTAGCACTGTAGCCATTAACCTCCATCTACTTCTCAGTTTCCCTTTGCCCAGGGTAAGGTCCCAGCTTGGCCACCGTGATGTCACTGTGTATCCTAAGCTTGGAGTCAAGTGCTGATTTACTACCCAGCCAGGTCTCATATTTTTATAAAGTATTAGGAAGTGAGCATTACAGAATAGTGATATTCTCGTGACACAATAGTTGTTATGGTTAAGTCACAGAGCATCTGATAGACCCCGAAGAAGAGCTGAACTTCTGCCAACAAGTTTCCTCACTTTTTTTTTTTTTTTAACCACTGTTGTAGTTGACATGTTCAAGAATTTCGGGTTCCTTTGTAATGTTGATTGTTGATTCTGTTAAGCAGAAAATGGGCATTTAAATTTGCATCTATAATACCAAGTGGGTATTAAAAACATTTGTCAATTATAAATAGATATGACAATGACAAAAACCACCAAGTGTCCAAAACATTCTTTTCCCAGTGATATTTGGAGGTTAAGCTTAATATTGTCACAGTTATATTAACTTTGTGTATTGAAATTTTATTAATACGAAACCATACACATACCAGAATTCTGGGTGAAGTAGGATTCTGAGCAGAGATCCTGTCGTGGAGATCCTGTCGTGTCATGCCAGTGAAAGGAAATATTTACTAGAGATATTTATTTTGTTTATGCATATGTTTTGCTTTTCCTGTTTCTCTACTGAACCACATTACATGTTTAGGACCCATGGAGGTAAAAAGAAGGTATCAGATATCCTGGAACTGGAGTTACAAATGGTTTTGAACCATTCTGTTTGGGTGTCAGGAACATATTACAGTCCTCTGTAATAGCAACGGGTATTCTTCACATTGAAACATCGTTTTGGCCCCAGTAAAAGAAAATCTTAACTAAAGATTATAGGGTATGCTTTTAGACCAGTGGTTTATTACCTTTCTAATGTTACAACTCTTTAATACAGTTCTTTACGTTATGGTGATCCCCAACCATAAAATTATTCTGTTGCTAGTTCATAACTATAGTTTTGCGACTGTTAATATTGTAGTGTAAATGTGTTTGGATAGACTGCAGCCAAAGGCATCCCAGCCCGTGGGTTGAGAACTCCTGTTTTAGAACTAGGGAGGACTTGGAAACAAGCTGATAACATCACTTAGAGCCATGTCTGTCATCTGGTGGCTGCTGTGTTCTTCAAAACACTCAGTGTCCGTCCTTTCTTTCTAACAACCAACAAATGCTACTTTCATCAAAACAAATGAAAAACCCTGCTCCGTTCCACAATCCTAAATCCTTCCAGTCACATCCTTTTGCCAAGCCAAGTTGACTCTCACATGTATAACCTAGAGATCTAAGTTTGGTATGGACAGGTATGTTGCCTTCTAAAGTATCATGTAACTAGATGATAATTTGGGGGGTCTCATTGGCATAGCCATTAGTCAATACTTTCTGTTATATATGGAAACATCCTGGCAGATGTTTCAATGTACATTTATATATGCAGAGATTTTTAAGCCGCATGTGTAAGCAAACCAATTGTAGGTTAATTGATTTGAGTCTTCTGATTTCACACAGAGCCCCCTCCGATCATTCAAGTGCCTAATAATGTAACAGTCACTCCTGGAGAAAGAGCAGTTTTGGCGTGTCTCGTCATCAGTGCCGTGGATTATAACCTAACCTGGCAGAGGAGTGGCAGGGACGTCCGGCTAGCAGACTCAGCAAGAATTAGGACCCTGGCCAACCTCTCACTGGAGCTGCGGAGTGTGAAAATTGGTGATGCTGGGGAGTACCGTTGTGTGGTTTCCAGTGAAGGGGGATCGGCAGCAGCTTCGGTTTTCCTGACAGTACAAGGTATGGTGCTTCTAGCAACTTCTGGTCAATGGTGTCCTTCCACCTTCCTTCTTCCTCATCTCCCCTTACAAACGTGCTATGTCAGAGTTATGGCATCTACCCAAACCGTTGCCTTTGGATGAAAGAAGGCTTGGGATGTTCAGTTGTTTGTAAGTTTCTAAACTGGGAATTAAAGTCCCTCCAAATAGGTGGCTTTACTGCACTTGTAACTGGACTTGGTCATTGCAGATGTCCATTTTAAGACAATATATAAATTGTCCCTGGATGTTTTGATGTTTCCAAGTTCTCTAGTCTATGTGGATGTCAGACAAGACCAGGCGCTCAGGGTGGTATGGTCCTAGACATTCCTCAAGTGGATTTTAATACAATTTTAATTGTTTTCAGAATTGCCTCCAAGGATTTGATCTTCATTTAAATGTTATACCTGGACATAATATAACTAACTTAAGTTTTTGCTTTTAAAATTAATTTAATACGTTTTACTAGTATATTTTATTTGAGTTATTTACTTGAAGTGACCCATATGGTAGGATCATTAGTTGAACCTATCTCTATTTTATTTAGGATTTTTGAACATCTCTCCCATTTGACCTCAGCTTTGCCTCTCTCCAGTCCTCTTACCCTCCCCTACCTCCCTTCTCATCCATATCTACCCAGCCCATCTCCTGCCAGAAAAGAGCAGGTCTCTCAGGGACATCAGCCAGACACAGAACAACGAGATACAGTAAGACCAGGCACAAACCCTCACACCAAGGCTGGATAAGGAAACCCAGTAGGTGGAAAAGGGTCCCAAGAGCAAGCTAACATTTCAAAGACACCCCTACTCCCACCGTTAGGAGTCCTACAAAAATGCCAAGCCAACTACTATAGGGTATGTGTAGAGGACCTTGTGCAGATCCAAATTATGGTAGAATTCAAACAACTGAGTTTTACTTAACATTTTCATGTATATGTATATGTATATGATGTAGCTGTATATGTTATGTAAGTATGTAAATATTTCCTTATGTTTTGTTCTTATTTGCCCCACAGTGCCCTCTCTGCCTCCTTTCTTCCTTTTGCAGTCCTTTCTAAACTAAATAGATTTCCTCTACTTTCATGACATTAAGTGTTCCATTATCCTTTCTTCTTTCCTCTTTTTCCCCTCTCAGAGTTGTCTCCTCCTCCTCCTCCTCCTCCTCTCCCTCCTCCTTCTCCTTCTTCTTTTCTCTCTCTCCACATATTTATCATATAAATAACTATATATGTTAAAATGTAATATATATGTAATCAAAATCTAGTCTCACGTGTTGGAGAAAAACATAACAGCATATATTCTTCAATTTGGCTAATTTTACTTTCCCATGATAATCTCCAGTTCTATTCATTTTCCATGTAAATGTCAGAATTTCATTTTCTTTATAAAAGAATAAAATTCCATTGAGTTTATGTACCACTTATTTTTAAATCCACTCATTTCCAAACACCCTCTAAGCTGGTTACATTTCTTGGCTATTGTGAAGAATACAGGACTTAACATGGGTTTGTAAGAATATTAGTGTTTTACTTACTTAAATTGTTTTGGTCTCATGACCAGGCAGTGTGTACCTAGGTTACAGGGTAGTTCTATTTTTAGTGTCTTGAGGAACCTGCCTACTGATTTTCTTAGTGGCTGTAGAAACTTGTATACCCATCAGCAGAGACCAAGATTTCTTTTATTCCACATCCTAAGTTCCCTCTGTTGCAATTGGTTTTCTTGATGACAGTCATGCTGACTAGGGTGGCCCAGTGTCTCGGGGCACTTCCTATTTTCATTTTCCTAATAGCTGAAGAGGTTTAAAACTTTCTCCATGTATGTATTGACTGTTTGCAGTTCTTCCTTTTAGAATTGTCCAATTCAGCACATCATCGTTGGTTGGATGTTTGCTTTTGTATTTAATTTCAATGTTCTTCATAGATTCTTGATATTAATCCCCCAGTTGATATATAGTTAGAAAAAATTCTCTCCCATTCTGTAGGCTGATAATTTCTTCTGTTGCACATAAGTTTCCCATTTTCATATAGTATCATTTATTTGTCAGTTCTTAAAATTATTTTCTGCACTGTTGAGGTCCTCTTCAGAAAGTTCATGGCCATGATTATATTTTGAAATATTTTCTCCTGGAATTTTCAAACCTTCATCTTTTGCATTGTGGCTGTGAATCCATGTTAGCTAATTTTTGTAAAGTTTGAAACTACAGTTTTATTTATTTACATGTGGATATCCAAGTTTCCCAGCACATTTGTTGGCTGCTTATTTTCTCATTGTGTGCTTTTCACAGCCTTGTCAAAGATTACATGAGGGCTGTAGCTGTGAGAGTTCTTTTCTGGGTCTGCTATTCTATTCACTCTCAGCTTGGACTATTACCCTGGTTCTATCGAGTGTTTGAGATCGGGGGTTGCTATGCTCCCAGTGTTGTTCTGCACAGTATCGCTCGGACGATTTGTGCTCTTTTATGCTCTATATGAACTTCAGCTTTTTCTGGGTGGTGTGAAGAATGTTAATGAAATTTGACTGAAATTTCATTGAATATATAAATCATTTCCAGTAATACAAACATTTTCAGAGTTCTGCTGCTTCATGAGAATGGGAGACTTTCCCATGTTCTGGGATCTTTCTTAACAATATGATTAGCAAAAGTATTCAAGTTTAATAATAAAAATAGAAGACACAGAAACACGAAGGAAGAAAACACAAATGGGGGTATGAAGTATTGCTTGGGTGGCTTCTTTGGAGGGTCTTAGAAAATCGCCGACCCCAGGCACAGACACTTCTTTTCTATTATTTAAATATGGTGCTGAGCTTGTATTGGACAAATATTCAGTGTCAGAACTGGCCTCCCTGTAGTACCAAGTCTTCTTGGTCTACCTGAGACTTCTGCTCACCACTCTCTCACCCTCTGGGTTGGTCAGGCTCTGCCACCATCTAAGTAAGCTTCTCCCGTTTCTACTTCTTGGGGTGGCCAATGGAGGAAACCTTCCAAGAGCATTATGAGTGGAGAGCTACCCCACTACTGAGATCAGTGCATGTGCACCAGTCTTTAGCATTATTCACACTACTGAAGAGATGAGGCTGTGGACAACAAGCAGTTTCTTGTAGGCTTGGCGGTTTTGAATGCCGCATGAGTGAATGGCAGGCGGCTTCAGAGGTCAGTCCAGCTGCTGTCCTGTGTCGCAGAGCCCTTACTCACACCCTAGTTACTCTTGGTTGCTCAAGTCTGCAATGAGGTGGGATTAACTTTCTCTGTATACACTTCCCTGGATGTGCTAAGTTCCGTGTCACCTGCATTTTAATCTTTCCAATGGCTAACCTTCATGCCCTCTGTAACTGGTTCCGAGGGTTGTCTCTCTCACTTTGGGTCTGTAGCATGTCAAACTAAGGCATCCTGACTTGTGACTGTTCCTTGTTCTTAAGCCCCCAGGGTAGCTCAGTTTAAAACTAGAGTGGACCACATACTCGTACATACACTGCAATTGAAACTGTCTAGGCTCTGTTGATCTATCTCTCTGGAGAAAGCACTATTTCAGCAAGACCTGCAACTGGCTTTAAGACTGAGTTGTAGGTTTGTATTATGAGTAGGATGGTGTCACGTGACTCTTCTGGGGAAAGCATGAACTAATGCGTGCTCATCCTGGATACAGCACCACTAAGGGAGGCTTCTTCTTTTCTTCTGTACCCCATGGGCTCTGTGTGGCTGAACCTGGGTGCAGACAGACTAACCGTCTTCTTGATGCTTGCTTGGCTCTTCTGGGTCCGTGTATGTCCAGTGATCTTTCTGCTTTTGTGGGTTTCCAGAGCTCTTCATTTCTTTCTCTTTGGAGGATAGAATTACATTTTCTTTTCTTGGCATTTCATCACTGTGTTATATGGAAGCAGCTTCTAAGTCGGCTGTCTTACCACAAAGTCCACTAGTCCATATTTTTGTATGACTGTGTATGCATGCATTGGCACACATGTGTGTGAGCATATGAGTGCATGCATTTGTGCATGCATGTGTAGGCCATGCAAGCTTGGATTTCATTATGTTCTTGGCACCAGCATTGATTGATTGATTGATTGATTGATTGATGATTGATTGAAGCAATCCAGGGTCTCTCTCTAGTCTGGAACTCACCAAGTTCCACTGACTGCCCAGGGAGCCTCAGGTGTCTTCCTTTCTCCACTTTCCCAATGCTGGCATTACAAGCCCAATCTACCAGGCCTGACTTTCTAACATTGACTCCAGAGACCAAGCTTAGCTCCTCAGTTTTGTAAAATAAGCACTCTCCTGACCAAACTATCTCCCAGACCTCTGCTAAGGTATTTTAAATAGAACTTATAATGATTATAATATTGGTGAAATTTTGTTACAGCTTATTCAGATGTGTTCTAAATGTTATTTTTTCATATATACAAATTACATGAATACCACATACTCGTACATACACTTACTGACAGCAGTCTGCGTAGACTGTTTCGATTACTGAAAATGGATATGTTAGCAAGGCAATTTAGTAACTACTCTGTCGTTTTTTGAGAGCTATCCATACAAGGCCAAGCTGCTCCACAAATTCTCTCTGAGTAGGATTATTGGCATCTATGTCCCTCAGACTGGCTGAAAGTCTTAATGTAATGAGCAACTTCCTCTTGACATCTTTGCACCAGGAAGTTGAAAGGTTTGGTTGCTGCCTGCATAGAATATTTAATTCCAGATCTTTGATGTGGAAGACTGATTGCATCAGAATGGGGTCTGGCTGTTTGGTAATGATATTAGAAACAATGTAATAGTGTGGCTAAAGTATATAGCCACACTAGATAGCTTTCTAGAGATAATATGTTAGAGAATAACTATCTCAAGACTTAGTGCATTGTTAAAGCAGAAAACAGAAACTGTAGTGGGATTATAAAGGATACTCTCTCTATATCTAATTATTATTTTCTTCCTGTTCCTTGAGGTATCTTCTGCAATGGAAGGCATGCCTCTTGTTAGTAGATCTGTCAATGTTTCTAGAGAGAAGTCACTTTTGAAGTGGGTTCAATGAATTTTCACACAGATTTGACTGGAAGATCATCTGAATCTGTTCATTTAGCACTTGGGTTACTAGAGCTCCAGAGTCATCCCAGAATACTGAGGGTGTGGGGTAAAGTAAATGTTAATAGGTTTCTTGAAGTTAATATTTGTTCTTTATTTGAAATCCCTCAGACTGAGGTTGATGGAAAATAAAGTCAAAATGCTTGTTGAGAAAGAAGTTAAGAAATATACCATTTGCAAGAGCTTCAAAAATATTTAGGAATATATTTAGTCAAAAATTGAAAGGTCTTCAAAATAAAAATAAGAAAGCAGTGATAAAAGAAATTACTTATAGAGCACAGCAAAAAAGGGGAAGGTATCACAAGTTTACTGATTAGCAGAATTAATATTGTGCATGTGATTTTGTGACTCAATGCAATTTTCATCAAAATACTAATTATTTCCTTCATAGAAATAGGAAAAGAAATCCTAATTCACATGTAACCACAAAAGGTCCAGAAAATCCAAAGTGATTCTGATCCAAAAACCCCAGAAAACCAAACAAAGCCTGGAGTTAATACAATATTTGGCTACAAAACATAGTATGGGACTTTAGTTACTAAAATAGCAGAGTCTGGCATAAAAAGGAGATACAAAGACCAAGGGCATAAGACCCAAGACATATAGCCATTTTCAAACCAACAGTAGATCTTTGAGAAAGGCTGCAAGGACATGCTATTGAGAAGAGGTAGTCTCTTCAGTAATGGTGCTGGCAAAAGTGTGCAGGTGCAGAAGAATAAAAATAGTTCCCTTTTTCCCACTATGTTTAGAAACCAACTCAAAATCAAAGATCTAAATGTTAAAGCAAAGTATGAATTATTACAAAAAGAGAAACACTTCAAGGCAGTGGAACAGGCAATGTTTATAGACAGCCACAAAGACATAGGTAGCCAAGGTGAAACTACAAAATGTGACTACATCAACTGAGACATGTATAAAAGAAATAAAACTCAAAGATAACATACAGAATATTTTAAGCAACTCATATGACAAGATATTGTTATCCAGAATGTATAAGAAATTCAAAGATAGTAATACAAAAGAGAATAACAAAAAGCATCCTACCAAACAAACAAACAAACACTCAAACAACAACAAAACCAGAAACAAATACCTCACTCCCAAAACATCTAATGCAATTAAAAAAGATGCTAAGAGGTAAATGGGCATTTCTCAGAAGAATAAACGTAAATGATCACCAAGCACATAAAGAAATGCTGAAGTTCATTAATCACCAGGAGATGCAAATCAAAACTACAGTGACACAGCATCTCATTGTGTCTACAGTTAGAACAACTCTCATCAAATAGATAAAAATTTACACATTTTTACCAGGATGGGGCAAAGAGATCTCTCATGGACCGTTGGTGGAAATATAAATTAGTATGGCCATCTGAAAGACAATATTGGGATTCCTCCAAAAATTAAAAGTAGAATGTTGTGGGACCCAGTAATTCCGCTAATGAATGTATGTTCCATGGAAATAAGACCATTACTCCATAAAAAGACTCCATGTTTACTGCGCACTTACAACAGCTAAAATATGGAGTCAACCCAGATGTCGTGTGAGGGATGAATGGGTAAGGAACATGTGTCATTCAGACACACACTGGGCTATTATTTAGCCATCAAAAAGGTGAAGTCCATTATTTGTAGTGACCTGTTGGAGCTAGAAGCCACTACGTTAAGTGAAATGAGTCAAACACAGGGAGAATATTTTCACTTATTTGTGGCACTGGGTCACTCTCATAATTAGCTAATATTATATAAATAAACTATAATTTAACAGTGCTTATTAGGAAATGGGAAGAGTGGTGTCGTGTGTGAGCATGGGAAGAAGAAATGAGGTCTAGCGAGGCTACCAGAGTAAACATGGTGGAATTACTGTCCATTGAAATGATTTATGATGCATTTAAAAAATTATGAGTATGAAACTCCCAATATAGAAAATTATTGATGTTAGAAGAGATTGAAGCACTTCTTAGACTGATTTGACTATTATATATTGTATATACGCATTAGATTGCCATAATGTACCGCATAAAGAGGAATGAAGATTTATGTTTTAATTTAAAAGGGAGATGACCTGGCCAGGTGTCATGGTACATCTCTTTAATCCCAGTATTCAGGAGGCAGAGGTAGGTAGATCTCTGTGAGTACGAAGCCAGCCTGGTCTACATAGTGAGTTCTATAACAACCATGGCTATGTAGAAAGACCCTGTTTCAAAAAGCAAATGGTCAAAAAAGAAGATAAAATAATGTAGTGGAAAACATGACTTAGAGGCGCCACTACTACATGAAAATAAAATTATGGATTTAGGGGATGAGGTTGAAAACAATGTAAGAGCAGTGAGATATTTAGTACTTGGATAACAATATTTTTTATTGGATATTTTATGTCTTTACATTTCAAATGTTTTCCCCTTTCCTGGTTCCCCCCTCTTCCACCCCTCCTCTCCCTGCTTCTATGAGAGTGTTCTCCCTCCCACCTCAATACCCTGGCATTCCCCTACATTGGGGAAACAAATCTTCACAGGACCAAGGGCTTCTCCTCCTAACGATGCCACATAATGCCATCCTCTGCTACATAAGTGGCTGTAGCCATGGGTCCCTCCACGTGTTCTCTTTGGTTAGTGGTCTTAAAGTGGGAATTCCACCTAAGATTTGCATCTGTTGAAGAAGCATCATCAACTGAACCCAAGGAAACAGTGAGAGGAGTTAAAGAAAACTGTCCTGTTGTGAGCCGGGCCCAGAATGATCAATTCAAACAAAGCAAGGAAGGAAGAGCTTGGTCTAGACACAGTCTGCCTGAGATCTGCTGCTGGTGTGAAGCAAAATCCCACAACCACGCACACTCTGTCAGTACATTGTAATGGGAGGGATCAAGAACACACGAACGACATCAGGCTTATCAAATGCGTGGCAGGCTAGAAGATAATGCCCTGTGTATTTTTCATGCATGTCCCTTAGGGTCAGAATACTTCCATTAAGTTGAGGAGGAATCACTTTTTATCTTGACGGGAAGTAGAAAACAAGTGAGATTAGATATTACATTCCAGGCCCCTGAGCAGGCCACATAGATTCATGTGTCCCAGTGGGGATGTTGACCTTTGCTTTTATTCTAAGCAACATTGCGGGATGCAAAACTCAGTGATATCAGAAACCAGTGTCCCAGTGGCCCTTCACTATCGATCCAAGTGTTGACTGGCTAAGTTACTTTGTCTTTCTTGTTTTCAATTTGTTATTAAAATTTTTGATCTTTAAAAAACAATAAACAAGAAAATGTATTTGTGATGATTTTTTTTTTTTAATAGTTAGCCCATGATGTTTTCTGCTGTTTGCAGCTAAGAATTGCATCCGGCTGGCTCAATAATGGAAAAGATACATGTACTTTGGGAAGGAAAAGCAGAATCTAAGAATTTATGATCTGGTTAATTTGTCTATCTTGTAAACGGCTGGTATGAAAATGTTTCAGAGTTGAGGAAAAATACCAACCCCAACGCCTTCTTAAAATAATTTACTCAAAATGACAGTTCAGTGCCCAAAATATTTTTTTAAAGAACGATAAATCAAAATACGGCATGTGAGATATAACAGCCTCCTGACTTTCTCTTAGCAACACTTCCCAGGCTCATTACCAATCCATCAGAGAAGCTTTAGGATGTGTCTTACTTGGGGTTACTATTGCTATGGACAAACAGCATGACCAAAACCAACGTGGGGAGGAAATGGTTCATTCATCTTACACTTCCATATCACTGTTTATCACTGAAGGACGGAACTACAGGAACCCAAACAGGAAGCTGGAGGCAGGAGCTAATGCAGAGGCCATGGAGGAGTACTGCTTACTGTGTCTTTATTTGTGTCAATGAGAGTACAAAATATAAAATGAGGATTTAGTGTTATTTTTCTTAATAAAAAGTTTAGGTTTAAGCAGTTTGTCATATTGAAGATAATTTTTCTTAAACTTTATTTGTGGGCAACAACAGTTTGCTCCGATTTAAAGGTATGACAAAAAAATTTGCCACTGTGTCCTGAGCTGTTGAAGGTGACTTCCCATGTATAGATAATGGAGACACTGTCCATTCAGGCTGTAACATTATTGCTTTTGAAAATGAATATACTAATGTGGACTAGCTTGATGTAGGTATAAAAATAAGGCCAGGCATAGAGCATCTCTCTATGGTGCTGCTTCTGATGAACTAACTTAATGTTCTCCATATCCTATGGTTTTTATTTCTCTTGTCATTTTGAAGTTGTCATACTTAGGACCAAGTATTATGGCTGAGTTTTCTCTCTGTTCTATAATCAATGAACTTTAAAGTTACACCTTTCAAATAATTCCTGCATGTTATCACTGTGCTTCTGGGTGCTAATGACTGCTCTCTATTACCTGTATTTCTCAGTGGGTTTTTTCATTTATTTATATGTTTGTTTTCGACAGTGTTTTAAAATTCCTCAGTCAGTCTCTAGAATGCTTGGATTATAGGAGGCTCCAAGCCTGCCCCCCTTCACTGCTGTTTTCTTAGAACAATAGGCATTCTTCCTCCTTGACTTTTCTTTTGACTTTGTTAAAAAGCATAGCTACTACTGGAAGGGAATGTCATAAGGCACCCCTGAATTCAAATTTGGGTAAAGCTTACTTTTCTACTAGCAAAAAGCTGTTATGCTGATAACTCTGGCTAATATAAAATTTAGTATCCTAAAGTAGCAGTTGTCTTAGGTTTCTATAGTTGTGATAAAATACAATGACCAAGGCAACTTAGAAAAGAAAGCACTTAATTGGGCTTATGGTGTCAGAGGTTCAAATCCATGATGGAGGAACAGCTGGCTGCATCAGGGACCACTGAGAGCCCACATCTTATTTTTTGTTAATTTTTATACAGTATATTTTTATCATATTCTTTCCTCTTCCCAACTCTTCACAGATCCTCCCATCCTCCCTACCCACCCAACTTCATTTTCTTTTGCTCCTTCAACCACCTTCTTAAAACCAGAAAAAGGAAAAATAAACACACACACACACACACACACACACACACACACACACACACAACCATTGAGTCCATTTTATGTTAGCTAGTTAGTTTTAAGGCGTGAGATCTGCTCTGGAGTGTGGTTGACATATCCAATGATACTCCGTTAGAGAAACTGGGTTTTTCCTTTCCCAAAGGAATTGATAACAAATAGCTTCTTGGTTAGGTGTGGGACCTTCTGTGTTCAGTTTCTGTTCTCAGTGCTGGGACTTTGTTTGGTTTAAATCTGTGCAGGTCTTGTGCATGCTGTCACAGTGGATGCTCCCATATCTTGGTTATAGGCAGGAAGCAGAGAGAGAGACAGAGAGAGAGAGAGAGAGGAAAGGAGGGAGGGAGAAAGAGACAGAGAGACAGAGAGAAACGGAGAAAGTTAGCTAGCACTGGGGATGGCCCCAAAGTCTGCTTCCATGACAGGTTCTCCATCGAGGCCACACCTTCTAATCTTTCCTGAACAGTCCCACCAACTGCGGACTAAGTATTCAAACATATGCTTCTATGGGGCCATTCTCATTCAAACCAGCGCACTCACTCACCATTTAGAAATTCTTTCCTTAAGTCTGCATACTTTTCTTCTCTGAATCCTTAAAAAAAAAAACACCATGGGATTCATTATAAAAAGGCATTTAAAAATTTCTTGAGTTGAGTTATAACCTCATGTAGTGTTCAGGTAAGAATACGTGTATCTAGACAGCATATTTAAAAATTTATCTTATATCTACAAAGTGTCAGGAATTGTTCTATATATTTTTAAATGTCTTTAATAGAGAATTGTGTATAAGGGTGCTAGGAAACAATTCAATGTGCAAATACTTATATTTGAAAATTTTAAAGTTATAGAATTTTACATATTAAACTGTAGACTAAGCTGCCTTAAATCCTTCCTGAGCCAGAAATGAAATCTAACAAAAGGAGCAAATGCAGCATTTCAGTAGATAACGGAATTAGTTTTCTCGTAATAAAAGTTTAACATTCAATGTATCTGCTAAACTCGGTCTACTGTCTCCATAGATCATGTTTCTGTTTCAACACATTCCAACTCCGTGCATTGAAATGGTAACAGCTAGCATATGCCTCCCGTTCTATTGCCTTTCATCTGAGGCGTCTTTGCTCTGCAAACATGTTCGGGGACTTTAATTCTAGATGGAAGGAATTATCTCTCTAAAACTTGAAAGACAGAAATAGTAAAGTGTCTTTAAATAGAACTTACAAGGAAAAGCTTAAGAAGTAGATTTATTTAGATTGTAAAGTGGAGAGGACTTGTATGGCTTAGTAGATATTCAAGTATCTAAAAAAATGTTTTAAAGAGGCTGTAAACAATGAACATCTGAATTTTCAGCAAAGAGGTACCATGGAAAATGAACATTAGCACAAACCCAAATGAGAGAGTTAGCAGGAACGATGTTGGAGAAAGCTAGCTTTGTCCTCAGTGCAATGAGACAGGTAGAGAGAGACGGAGCAGTTGAGACTTACTCAAGTAACTAAGTAATGGAACTAGAAACGCATTGGGAAAAGCATGTACCATCTAATCCTCGCAGACTGTGTTCATCACAGTCCGTTTCCAGTCACAGCACTTTTGACACCAAGTACTTAGGGTTTTTCTATTCCCACCAACCAGATCCCCAGCTTTTCAGACATCAATATGTTGAGTGCTGCTGCTGCTGCTACTTCTGGTTAGCAGTGGATACACAGGTTGATGTCATTTCCAGAAGGTGCAGTCACCTCAGATGTGAGGCAATTGTCAAAGTCTGACACTTCTGACCAACCAAGTATATGTAAGAAGGTCCCCGTGACCACTTCCTGGGGGCTCAGTAGTTTGCTAACACGACTTCAGAAGTCAGCAAGGTACTTTCACTTAAAAATAGTGATTAAGTAAGACTAATAAATACTGTTTAGTTGTTTTCCAATCACTGATTAGGTAATTCTGATAAGCGTGATAAAGAAGAGACGTTCTGCATTTACTATTTTATTAACGAAGACTGCCTGAGCAATTAGCTTAAGACCTTTGAGAGGCTCCTGAGCCTCTAGGTGCCTGAGCACCTGCGTGTCAGCACATAAGTTGGTTCTCTGAGTTCTGTGAGCTTCTCAGCCCAATGTGAGAAGGGGCTACTGTTAACCTTGGATTGACTTAGTGATGGTTTTTATTTGGTTATCTGTTTCTATGATTATTTATTCATAAATTTATGTACCAAGAATTAACTATCTGGCAATGTATCCCTTGCTGTAAACATATAATTGAAGAAAACAGCATCCAATTCATCCAAAGTGGAATGCAAGCTGGTTGTACGCTGGGTTGTAGATCACGTGACGGTATACACCAGGCCTTTCTTCTTGCTCCATTCTCAGCCCCTAAAACAATGAAAACAAAACAAACAAACAAAATAAGACAAACAAACAAAAAACCACAATAGCAAAATGATGACCATAATGTAATAAAGGCATTAAAATGAATATTTACAAGAATGGGGATTGACTACATCAAAGCATCCTAAAGCCTCTTGGAATGCTGGGTAGATTAAGAAGGGCTTCTTTCAGGAGTTGGGATTCCACGAAAAGTAAGTCAGCTCAGGTGGTCAGAGAGCTTTTCCAAGTGGAGGCAGGTGCCTGGTCAAGGAAGGAGGAATTCAGAAATGGGAGCTTGAGGGTGCCCAGTGCAACAAAGAAAACCATTCTCAAGGTGGTTCTCCCATCCTCTGTAGCCTTCTTCATTTGCTTAATTAGATAATTTATTTATTCATTTTGGAGACAGGGTCTTGCTACATAGACATGGCTGGCATAAACTCACAGAGATCCACCTGCCTCTGTTCCCTCCAGCCAGCAGTAGCCCCTTTCTTATAGAAGGGGAGGAATCACTTAGGTTTGAGAGTTTCCGGCATTGCCTCAGTGAAATGACAAGGCACCCACTGGGAAACCAGCTGAGTGGGGCTGTCAGGATTAAGTTGCTGAAGGAAGGAAAAGGTTCCAGGCATGGTCTGTCTGCTGTATCGGAATAGAAGGGCCGGGTGAAAGTTGTGGTTGTGATAAAGGGAGGGAGGGAGAAATGCAATGAGAGCACGGGAGGCTGTGACTTCACACTAGACTTCCATGGCAGAAGCTCTTCCACTGCCTGGTGGCTGCTTCCCTCATATGGTGAGCAAGGGAGCGAGTGATTTGGCCACCAACAAAATTGGCCGTTAGATTCCAATGGTTCCTTCAAAAGTCCAAGGGAGTCGTGTTTGGTTCTATGACTGTTGTGTGCTTCTAGGAAGTGGTCCCTTTATGTACTAACTGACTTTTGATAGTTCAAGATGCTACCAAGAGACGTTTTAGAGGCACCGGGCACCTTTATAAAGCCTCAGTCCCCTAATATTGCCACAAAACAATAATGAACATTTTTACTTGCTGCTGTTTAAAAGCCAAATGAAAATATAAATCTCAAATTTGGCCTTTCTGCCTTATTTGGAAATTCCTTGATTTAGAGAAATTGTTGTAAAACCACCACTGAAGAAAAGGCCTGGTAATAGTTATTGATAGTTACCATTTATTCGAAAACTTTACAGGTTAGAGCAAATTTTCTTAAAATTAAATCCCCCTTATTCATCATGGTTTTTTATTTGACATATTTTGAGTGATCAGGTCCCAAACAATGCCTAAATAAAGGAGTGATGTTTTTGGTTAGGAAAAAAATAGTAGTAAGTCAAAACATTAGCATGTAAATAACTGTAAAGACTTAGTTAAAATGAATATCAAAGCTGTAAACAAAATATAGCACCGGATAATATAAAAGTAGACTTTTTTGTATAATTTGTAGTTTTTGCCATTACGATTCTATGACTAACATGAAAGCTAGTCTTATTTTATCATTAAATGTCCCTGAAACTATTGCCCTTCTCTCTTTTTTAAAAACTTATCTTTTTTACTTATTCACTTTACATCCCACTCACTGCCTCCTCCCTGTCATCCCCTCCCACAATTCTTTCCCCCTCCCCACACTTCTTCTCCCTTGAGAGGGTGGGGCCTCTTCTGGGTATCCTTCCCTCCCACCCCACCCCCACTCTGGCACAAGTCTCTGTGAGGCTAGGTGCATCTTCTCCCACTGAGGCCAGACCAGGCAGCCCAACTAGAAGACACAGCCCATGGACAGGCATCGGGTTTTGGGATAGCCCCAGTTTCAGTTGTTTGGGACCCACATGAAGACCAAGCTGCACATCTGCTCCATTTGTATAGGGAGGCCTAGGTCCAGTCCGTGTATATTCTTTGGTGGTTCAGTCTCTGAGAACCCCAAGGGTCAAGGACAGTTGACTCCATTGGTCTTCCTGTGGCGTTCCTATCCCCCTTGGGACCCACAGTCCTTCCTCCCATTCTTCCATAAGAATCCCCAAGCTCCATCCACTGTTTGGCTGTGGGTGTCTGTATCTGTCTGAGTCAGCCGCTGGGCTATCACCCTTCTCTTAATAGCTGAATTTCACAATCACATTGGCATTTAAGGGTGGATTTTTTTTTTTTTTTTAATTTCTATTTTTGGCAAATCCAGCATCTATCTGTTTTTATCTAGCTCCTTGCCTCTGTGGTTTGCTGCTGGTGCGCCACCTACTGGTAAGTCTACAGATTAGCTGCCTTCTGAGATTAGTACTTCTGCCTGTATCTGGGCAAATTACTCTTCCCTGAGAATGAACCCCTGTAGTTGCTTACCCAGTACCAAGTGATCATCCCTAAAAACATATACATGCAAGCAACTAAATGGACTCAGTAAATTGTATTTTTATATTTATATGTATATATCTGTAAGGGTAATAATGAATGAGAAAGGTCATGAGTTTGTGAGGGAGTTGGTGGTGATGGGGATTTTGGCTACCATATTGGATAGAATGGATGTTACTCTTAGTGGAGAGAATAAAGGCAGACACAGCAAAGGCATTTCAGGAAGCTTATCTCAATTGCCACATTAAGAAACTATGACTCAAATTCTCTTGGATTATTGTCATTTAGGAAATAATTTCCATCTGGCAGAAGTTATAAGCAGGTCTTTGTATTTCCATTGATGACATACCACTTGGAAAGCTTACTTTTTTAATACAGTGTCTTGCTCTGTAGCTCAAGCTGTCTTCAAACCTGCAATTCTCCTGCCTCTGCCTGGAGTACTAGGACTCCAGGTGGGTACTGTTAGGCGAGCCTGGGATTGTTTAACTTGGATTTCAGATTTTCCAGACAGCTGATTCCATTGCTGTTGCTTGTTGGTTTGTATGGTTGATTGATTGTTTTTCGGTTGTCATCCTTGGTTCTTTGGAAGGAATACTTGGCCACTCATGGAACTTCACTAGTTAGCAAGGGGGAACTTTGAAATATTGAAATATATTCCTCTGCCATTTCTCCTAGTTGCAGATTAAAGGCAAGTTCGGGGAGTGAGCGTATAAATCGTTCTTACTGAGATTATGTCATTTTCATTGTGCAAGCTTCATGCACATCAGTCATCACCAGCACCAGGGGGATTGCTCTGCTAATCAGAAATGGAAGTAATTCGTTTGAGAACAATGTCAACATGTTTTGCAGAAACCGAGCGACCTAAATCAGTAGGTAGATAGATGTTTTTCAGGCTGGGATAGAACAACTAATCATAGTTCTCAGAACTCAATGAATGGTAGTCATTATGTAATGTTTTGAAGTTAGCCTCTTCTATGACAAATACAGTTGTTTAGAAGAAGGAGAAACTTCTGCAAAACCCATTTTATAGTTGTACAATAGAGTAGAAATCAGTTTTAGGAATTCAATGCTAATTATTTTCCAGTTTCTCATGTAGCCTTGTTCATGAGCATCTCATAGATTACTTAACACGCTCATGACACGTATCACCCACAATGAAAAGTAGATTCAGGAACACAATAAATCAGCTATATTTCCAACAACATAGATCAATTGAATGGCTGGGTTGAATGTAGGTCTTCCCCTTCGTCTCTTGGGTCCCTCACCTGACCTTTCATGTTTTTTTAGCTTCCAGTGGTTTCTTTGAGTCACATCCCCAGTTTTAGATTTCACTATGTAAGTGTTTTCTTTTCCAGTTGTAACACATGCCAGCACATTACTGCACACATGTAAAACCCAAACTTCTAATCTGGTAATTCTTTCACAAAAAAAAAAATTATGAAGCTGTTATTTTTCGGTATTGTTTGAATTCGTTTGCATATGACATTCGAGTTTTGTGAAGTTTTACACCAAGCTAAAATGATTTAAAAAAAAACATTTAGTGTGATTCAGTAGCTGTTAGACCTATAAATGCTTGTGCCGGTCAAGTTTAGAAGTTAGAATAAGTGGTGGCAAGCTCTATTTACCTGTGCAATGTTCGTTTTAAAGTCTTGTTTGAAACAGTCTCCCAGTTTTTTGGGTCAACAAGAATAGTGAGCATTTTAGCTGCCCCTCCCTCCCCACAAGGAGGATGCTCACTGCTCGAGAAAACACAGGAGGCCTGCTTTCATCCACACAGATGCAGTGCCTAGTTACAGCCGCAGGGCCACTTGCTACCACGTGGAAACCAGAGGACCAAAGACTCCAGTGTTCCTCCATTCTGTTTCTGTAGCAACATTAGGTGGATCTGTACGTTTTCTATAATATTAAGGAAGGGCAAATATCTGTCATTAATTAGTCCATGTCACCAGAGACAACAGTGCAATTAAAAGGATGCTTTCTGAGGTGACGGATTAAGTACCTCTCAGGTCCTGAGTATGAGGTTTGCATGAACATGAACACATGCTCCTCGCACCATTGTAGCTACTTTAACACGCTCCAGGGGACGTAGGTATTAGCATGTTTCTTTCCTGTCAGTAAAGCAGAAAGAGAATTTTAGGTTCCTACTTAAAACAATAATAAATTTTAAGTATCAAGAGACGGTCCTAAGTTTCATAAGAAGTTTCATAAGCATTCCTTGTAACTAGCTGGACAATCTAAATAGAATATTAGAATAATGGCTATCATTTCCTAGTATACATACAGAGGACATTTAAAATTCTGTAGTACTTATTTCTGTTATACTTTGGCAAATAACGGACAGTTAACATATAAGGCAATAGTTACCCAGCGTCTAAGTGCTAGGAGTTGTTCCGTTTTATGTCTACAAATGTAGCTGTCCCAGCATAACCCTCTGTAGTAGGAGGTGTTACTTCTGTTCAAGTATAGACAACATGGAATCAGCAAGACCCAAGGTTACTCTCAGCTCTACATTTCAAGCATCTTGGGTAAATTATTGAACTATTCTAAGTTTTATTATTTCATCCGTTCACAAAGTTCAGCCTGCCTTCCTATTTCAGCAAATTGACTAGAAAGAAATGCAGCCTAAAAACAAAACAACACATTTATATTCGTGAGATCCTTGACAGCACAAAGTGTTTGAAACACAGTATGCTCTCAAGAAATGGATGTTGAGTGAAAGTACGTGAAAACATACAGAAATTTGCCAAGCTTTCTCTGTGTGCCCATGGTGGTAAATATTGTGAATAACTGCTTAGGTTAAAAGTATTAGCATTGGGCTGGAGAGATGGCCCAGTGGTTAAGAGCTCCGACTGCTCTTCCAAAGGTCCTGAGTTCAATTCCCAGCAACCACATGGTGGCTCACAACCATCTGTAATGGGATCTGACGCCCTCTTCTGGTGTGTCCGAAGACAGCTACAGTGTACTCATATATATTAAATAAAACCTTAAAAAAACATACCCTCCCTTTAAAGAAAAGTATTACCGTTATCTGACTAATTTGTCATTGATGATTAAGTCTTCTTGAAGAGAAAGTACTTTGGTGTGGTCTTTGAAATTTTCCAGCCAGTGGCTCAAGAACAATAAACCATTTGCAGCAGTTAGGACAGACGCCTCCTAGATGATCCTGGCAATTGCCAAGGGGTGATGATATTTGTTTTTAATTTGATGATTTTAGTAGGTGTGATGATTGTTTTCTTGGACCTGTATAATTTGTTTCAATAGTTCATAAGGCACCCAAGACTTAAAACTGTTTGAATGAATCAAATGTGTATGTATTTAATTATTTAGAATCATTGGTGAGACATTATTTCTTAAAATGTATATATTTTTTTA
Source organism: Rattus rattus (assembly GCF_011064425.1). Lineage (NCBI taxonomy): Eukaryota > Metazoa > Chordata > Mammalia > Rodentia > Muridae > Rattus > Rattus rattus. The sequence continues at coordinate 30,234,620 of NC_046163.1, read as the reverse complement.
AATAACTTAGAAATAAAACATAGTATTTCCTTATTCCACCATCATGGTACCATTGCTTTGGCTAATAGTTTGCTTCTGTGTATGACGATGGCGCTGATGGGGTCATGGTGGTGGGAAAGTGAGTGATGGCTGTGAAATTATGATGAAAACCTCAACTAAAAATCAGTCACATATCCTCAAGACCTAAAACTAGACTTCGGCTTCTACATCCAGCTTTAATGCATTTTCCCTATTAAAATGTGGTTAACTTTATAAACAAGGCGACGTGGATTGGGTTTGTGTGGGGGTAAATAAGGCCATTTGCACTGAAGAGTTAAATTAGGATTCTTCTATGTCATGCTCTTGCCCTATCTCCATCCCTTTACTAAAATGGGAATTCTTCCCTCATGCATTTAAAAATTAACAATTAAATCCATTGTAGCTAGAGGTGTTACATCCTTATTAACCTAATTAAAGGCTGACTCATTTTGACCATCTTTATTCAAGTGTTTCTTGGTGGGCAGCCAGGTTTGCTTCCCTGTGTTTTCTCTTGCCCTTTCTGATTTTCTTATCATGTGCAGGAATAGTCTTTCCCGGGGCAATGGTAAATTTCTCACCTCTCACAGGATGAAGTCATCCCATCTCTATGTTACCCGCAGATTTATTTCATGACCCCAGGCAGCACCCTACATCCAGCCTTTATTTGCTCAATAACCTCTTCACTTTCTGCATCCTGGTTTGAGTAACTGACATTTATTTTTACTTTGATATCTGAACCACAGAGCCTACCAGTGGGATTCTTGCTGGGATACATGCCAGGCCAGTTCTGGCAGACTTCATTGCAAGGCACCAAGTTTAGACAAAAATCTTGAGAGGAGCCTGAAGCTTTGCAGCAGTCCTGTGTTAACATGAGGTAGCCATGAGAAATATTGAATTTAGAAAAGTGGGACTGAATAGATGTGAATACCCAATGAATTGCAAAAAAAAAAGGAAAGGAAGGAAGGAAAGAAGGAAGGAAGGAAGGAAAGAAGGAAGGAAGGAAGGAGGGAAAGATGGAAGAATAGAAAGGAATTGCTCCCTCTTTCTCAACCCCTGCCAAAGATTGTCAGTGACACCCCTATACCATGTATAGCCCTTCAACCTTCCAAAACTGATGGAGTCCAGATGGAATCAGAATATGAACTTACTGGCTGTGGCCAGTCTGCCTTTGACCTCATGCATCTCTTTAGCCCTCATGCAGCTATCAACCAAGTCCACAGGCTGGGAAAAGCCTTCAAACGTTTGACTTCAAAGACTAGATCCTAATTCGAAAACTGCAATGGAAATAGGAAAAAGAAAAAAAGAGGAGGGTGACTGTAAGCTGCTAGCAATTAAGCACTCATTAGCTTCTTTGTTTGTGTAGCAGCTTCACTGCTAACTCCCACCAGTGAGTAAGGCTTCGGGAGAATAATTTCTCTTAGTGAATGTAAGCTACAACTTGCCCACTAACTCGCAGCAGGGACAACACCAAAAGCATATCCAAGTCTAGGCTGTTAAGTGAATTGCTCAATTTTATTGTAAAAAAAGAGCCAATGAAATAGAATGTGGAGATAGAAAGCCACTCAGTTCATAAATGTAACTGTGGCGTAGTTCTGGGTTTGTGTACAGAACCCTGAGCAACAACAGAAGCAAACCCCAACTGAATTGACTTGTTTCTCATAGGACTGATGGCATCCTCCCATTTCAAGCCCTGTGGATGAACGTTTGTTTCCTTTTACTGCATCTAAACTGGAGGGTTTCCCCCAAAGAATTGTTTACTATTTCTTTGATAGCACCTTCTTTGGGGGTGACTTCTTACTGCCTAACCAGCAGACATAGAAAGCAGGTGACAGCAGAGGAGCCGTGTCAACATCCCAGTTATATTTTGACAGCAAATTGCAGGTTTCAAGTTCCATTTTTCAAAAGTCCATCCAAATGGAAAGCATTAGATAATTTGAATCATTGTCATTTCTTGTTATCTTGAGGTCTTGTGGTTCTGCATGTATGAGTCATATGAGCTCTTAAGAGGGGCTGGCAGTTATTATGACTGAAGAATGGTTTGTATTCCATCAACCGTTTAAGTATTTTTTAGATCCAACCCCTTGCAATGTTAAATGCTATGTAAACAATGGGAGATGCATAGCCTGAAAGACGTGGTGTGATTTCAACAGAAATATAATTAATAGATCGAAAAAACATATGAGTTCGAACAAAGCAGACAGCATAACCAGAACAAGTTGTGTCTCCAAACCTTTTGATGTTTGAAAAGACCTGAGGGCTCCACTTGAGGTCATTGGTTGCAAAGAAGGTTAATGGGAAGTTTCAGAATAACAGACAGAGCCTAGATGTGGGAGAAGATAGCAGCACAGCTCATGGTGACTTGTGGAGACAGAAACATGGCCTGAGGGTCAAGTTCTCTTGCTTTCCAAGGGAAGTTGACTTCTCTGGCCTTTATTTCCTTTGGTCTCGTTCTTTTGCCTATAATGCCAGACCTGTGATTGGGCTGTGGTAGGGGTCACCTCCCAATAATAAAGTGTAGATTATGGGAGCTTAAGTGACTTCTGATCAACACTTACATCTCCTCATGCCAATATAAATGAGCATCTCATCATCAAACTTCTATTTTATTTACAGAAAAACCCAAAGTCACCGTGATGCCCAGGAATCAGTCTTTCACAGGAGGGTCTGAGGTCTCCATCATGTGCTCTGCAACAGGGTATCCCAAACCAAAGATTGTCTGGACCATTAATGAGATGTTTATCCTGGGTTCACACAGGTACTGGGTTTGTATCATCTTCTTTCTTTCTACTGAATGAGAAAGGTTGATGAAATTTTGGGAGCAAGTTCATCAGACCCAACCCTTAGTATTTAAAACTTGAAAACCTTTGACTTCTAAACACTTTCTAAACAGGCTAGGAAATCTCAAAAATATAAATGGCAACTTTAAAACGTTTGAGGTTATTAATCCTCAATTTCAACAGCTAAGATCAAATAGCCTACCATCTTTTGAGTTGTAAGCATGGCACCATGACTTGTTATATTTTATCTTAAGTGGAATGGGATAATACACTGTATCTGGAGGAAATATTATGTAGTGATAATCAGTCTATGTAAGGCACTGTCATGGATTTAGTTGAGAAAGAGGAAGAGAGGGAAAACTGGAGGGAGGCCATAAAGGAAGTTCTATCACGGGCTGCAGAGAGTCTTGATAACTGCTTCCGCTTGTTGCTATAGCGCATTAAGGAGTCCTTTATGCTACTGCAAGCTTTAAAACTGATAGATACATAGATCACAAGCATCAAAGCTTCTGGCCATCAGGCTTCCAAGTTCCTGGTTTGGCCTGAGGCAGAGGCTTAGATTTGCTCTAGCAAGCTGAGCCAGATTCCATTCTCAGAGTCATCACGGATTCTGTGGGTGATATCAGGCATTGCTTCTCCCAGGTTTTCATGTTGATGGACCCTTTCTTGAGTAGCTTACCATAGAATCCAGTACTTGAATTTACTGACGGATTTTGACCGAGTGTTGTGACCTCTCTACACATTTGTAAAACAAAGACGCATTATCTGGTCACTTGGTCATTGGGAAGATTGAAAGCTTTATTAAATAGAAAGCCCCTATAGCAGTCTCTGACATAAGGCCGTATCTGGATCCATGAGATCCTTGATAGTTTTGTCAACTCAACACAATCTAGAATCAGCTGAGGGGAGTCTCCATGGAGGATTGGCTAGATCCTGTTGGTCTGTGGGTATGCTTCTGAGAGGTTTTACAGACCAGAGTTAATTGTAGTAGGAAGACCCACTCTGAATGCAGGCCATACCATTTCATAGGCTGGGTCCAGAGCTGTCAGTTAATAAATAAACAAAGCAAGAGGCATTCATCATTCAATCTCTGTGCTTTTGACTGTGGTTGTGATGGGAAAAGCGACTTCTATTTCCTACCTGTATTCCCCGTGGCAGTGAAACATAACCTGGAATTGTATACCAAATAAGTCCTATCCCCCCCTATTGCTTTTTGTCAAGGTATTTTATTAGAGCAGCTAGGCACAAAAATAGGACAGTATCTATTATTATTCATTATTCATTATTATTAATTATTAATTATATTATGATTACACATTTCCTTATCAGATGATGCTCTTAGTGATGCTTGAAGTGAACATAAAACAATAATTCTAAAATATATGAAGAGGGATCTACAGTGTCTTGATACTATAACACGATACAACTATTGCAATACTATTAATTTTACTTTTTTTTTTTTAATCTAAAGATACAGGATGACCTCAGAAGGCACTTTATTCATCAAGAATGCAGTTCCCAAAGATGCAGGGACCTACAGTTGCCTGGCAAGCAATGAGGCCGGGACAGATGAGCAAACTTCTACTCTCAGATACATAGGCGAGTACACCCAGGTCACGAGGCAATGGGAATGGGGTGAACATTATTGTAAGCAGCGGGAAAGCCCTCCCAGATCAGTAATGTTAGAGACGAGTTGTACCCAGTATTGTAATTTATAGTTAATTCCACATGTTCATTAGAGCAAAGATTGTTCGTGAGTGAGGAAATATTTGCCAGCAGAAATCAAGGCCGTTTCCAGTTTGTGAAAGAGTTCTAGACCATCCATAGAGTTATACCCTACTGTCATTCATTCTCGGTAGTGTTTCAACTTCAAAATAAAATTTCCTATATCCCTTCTCGCCTCATCTTCTATTTTATACCTACCAACTGATGATCAAATTGTGTATCTTATTGTTTTCATATTTTATCTGCCATTTCCTCTTCCAAACTTAGAGCCAAGTTATCAAGATGTGTACAATGTTATTATTTCAAGGGATATCTGTGTTTAATTTGAACTTCCTAATAGTGGTTGAAATTACCATGATGAGCCCAGTGTTCGGTTGCAAATTGTGAGAACTTTATTTGGAAAAAATATACCTTTTCCCCCATTTCCACTTGACTCCCAGCATGGTAACACATTAAGACTATCAGCGCCGAGGAGGGAAGTGTAGAAAAGCCATAAGAAGAATAGAGAATGATTTGGAATAAAATAATACAGGAATGGAAAGGCATCATGTTCTAATAGCCTGAAAAAAGTGACCACAAGACAGGTACATAGGGAGTAATTAGTTAAGGGAATGTGGGCTCAGATTTTAAAAAATGACTGGATTAAAAGTGTCCACGGAAAACAGATAGAGAGGTAGCAGAGGAGGAAGATGTGGATGCAGTGATGGAAACAGGATTCTGTACAGCGGAAGTAAATTTCACGTTACTCACAGAGAAGCCAAAATATCCAGCATGTTTCTTTGCTGTGCAACACCCCAGACCGTGCCAAACTCTCTGCTGGAGACTGAGCATAAAACAAAAACAATTAAAATCCATGCCACACTAGTCCTTCACTTTTTAAAGGCTCACAAAATGGGGGTGGATATACAAAGCTATAAAGCAAAGGACTAACAAGTACAGTGCGGCTTCGAGGTGGGGTGGGTGTCGGCAGAGGAAAGATGGAGTCCGACTGAAGAATGTCAGAATTCCCAAAGGAGAGAGGATTTAAGTTAAGTCTGAAAGAATGAGCGGAATTTGACGAGCCACTGTGGCAAAGGAAAGTTTGGGGAAGATGGTCAAAAGCCAAGTCAGGACAATGAATGAAAGAGAGCTGTGTCTTGCGCTCCCAAGTGGAGCTCTGTACGAGGTGATAAGCCTGCACGTGTACTTTAGGTGAAGTTGGAAAGGGCAACAGTTCACTGGCTTTGAAAGGCAAACTCTTCAAAGGGAAGGCAGCAGGGCTTTAAAAGCAGGGAAGCCTTTCGAGGTTGCTTAAAACCACCTCGGATGAAGTTAGGAAGGTCTTGAACCGTTTAGGGAAGAGAATGTGTGTGAGCAAGTAAAGCCCGGGGTAAAGCAAAAAGCAGTAGGAAAAACACAGACCACAAACAAAAGGATATAACTTCATTATCAGAATGGGCGCCCATATTTAGCACGACAGGAGAAAGCAGAAAAAATGGCGGAAGGCAATTACTTACAGGATACAGTCTACAAAAGACGATTGTAATCTGTCTGCGATTGAATTAGCTGACAATCTTAACTCTAGCCCTCTTTCAATTCCAATTTTATTTTCATCACGCCTCTCTTCTCTTCGTTTAGTGTTTAGGCTGTAGGGTCTATTTGTCTGAGCCCATTCTCCTAGCAGACCTCTGTGAGAGCTGGTAATTAGGCCCCTATACTTTGTACCTCTGTTTCCTTTGAGGTTGTGTAAAAGAACCTCATAATTATTTTCTGCTTTTGTCATTATTTTTGTCTAACATCCTTGTTTTGGCCTCAACATTCCTCTTACACACCTGTGCACACAGAGTATGAGAGTGTCTCTCTGCTTATAAATGTAAGCAGGGACATAGTACTGGTCTGTAATGTTCATTGATTCATTCAGCAAACAAACAGAGTCCACATACACCTTGACTGCTTGGATCTTTGTGTTTTTCAGAAGCCCCAAAGTTGGTGGTAGTTCAGAGCGAGCTCTTGGTGGCCCTTGGGGATACAACAGTTATGGAATGTAAAACCTCTGGGATTCCCCCACCTCAAGTAAAGTGGTTCAAAGGTACATTATTTCTTAAGTATGTTCATGTTTGGTTCCTTTTGCTTGTTTTCTTTCTTCTGGAAAAGAAAAATAAAAGATTCGTTAAAAAATTTGTTTTGGTGTGTGACTTAGCAGGCCTATAAAATGTGTTTATGATCTCACTGGAGACAATAGTTCAAAAATTCTGAACTCTGAATTTCAGGATTTGACATCTGGTACGGATTACGGGACTGTGAAATCAAAGCGGGAGAAGTCTGCCTCGCTAACCCAGCTGAACATTCTCTCTGTTAGTTTAGGACTGTTTCCTGTAGAAAACTGTCCAAGAATATTCAAGTGGACGTTTAAAATAGTTTCCCTGGTTCTAGTTCAGTTTTCTTAGAGATGAGTGTTCACGCTCTTAAAATGTGAGATGCTGAGGGATGCCTCCTGTAAGCTGCTCGGCTGCAGAGACACGAGGAGGCTCGCAGGAAATAACAGATGAGCCTATGTCGTGGTCAGTTTCAATATACTCCCCCCCATCAGTTATAGAATTGACATCCACATTTTAATGTATAGATAGGACCTGCGATTCTGTAACACCAACCCAGCAATGCTCCATTGGGTCTTAGTGAGGCTGGACCAAACACAGATGCTGACAGTCGGCGTCTGTTTACAAAGCCCGGCTTCTGCTTCCCTCTCAGCTCTTGATGATGAGAGCAAAGCAAATGCTGTAGATGTTCTACAAGGGAGGTTGCTAGGATTATTGAGATGCTGTTTGCAAAATACTTTTTTAATCTTCGGATGAAAAATGCTAAGTAGCACAAAGCCCTGTTGTTATGATTCTGTTTGTTAAATCATAGAAGTTCCCATAGCAACAGGTTGATGTCATAATCACAAAATTATGAATTCACATTGGGTTCAAACTTAGGGAACACGAGGTGAAAAGACAAAGGCTTTATATAAAAAGTATTTTTTTAAAGAATACAAATCAAAAGCGAGAGAAACTGAGAAATAATGCCATTCCTATGCTTTTCAAAATGCTCAAAGGTTTTTATGGGTATCTTGTCCTTGATACTAATTAAAAAATATATTCTGGTTTTGCTCCTTGGGGAGATTTATTTTAGTGACTATAAACTAGTTTTACTTATTGGAAATACTCAAGTCCTTGAATTTCCAGCTCAATAAATATATAATTTCAAATTCAGATAACGGTTAAATAGACACAGAAAGTCAGTATTTGTGTGACTTGGTAATTAACGATGACAGTTATACTTCAGAAGGAGATGGGTGACTCCTTGTGTAATTCACATGGAAAGTCTTGTTCGCAAAGTAGGGTACTTATCTGAAAAGCTTAGTCCTCACACCAATCTCTGACCCTCCAACAGCTATGGAGAGGTTAGGGAACCATGCAGCCAACAGGTAGAACATTCTGGAATTTACGTGTTTCTTCTCTCCACCATAAATATTGCATCTCAGTGAGTTCCATGAATAATATCCCAATAGATTTCAATCCACATGGACATGAAAGATTGAAACATTGTACTGTTAGATATAATCCAATGTTTATTAACAACACATGGCCCCGAGCTCTGTATCTGTCCAGCTCACCCTGCCAGTCATGGGCAGGCCATTTAGTCCATAATCAGTCAGTAAAGAGAAGACTAGAGAATTCTAGAGGCTGAAGCCTTGCTCATGTAGACTGAGTTGGAAGCCAGTGGGCTCTTGTGTCCTGGGGCCAGTGTAATAGGGAGGTCAGGAAATACCATCTCCTAGAGACCATAGAAGTAGAGGAGAATTCCTGTCTTAACCTCAAAATAACTTTTTCTTAGGCAATTTCGTTTAACTAAATTAGTGTTAAATGTGTGTGTGTGTGTGTGTGTGAGTGTGTGTGTAATGTGTGTGGTGTGTATACATATGTATATATGTATATATATATATACACATATATGCATATTTCAATCCATTAGAGAAAAGATATCTTATGAGTCAAAGTGCCCTCCAAGAGTATAGATCTTTAATTGCTAGAAATGAACAGTGTGGAGTTTTAAGGGAAAATCAGAGACACCATTAAATTCTTAGGGGAAGGATATTAGTGGTAAAATATAAAATTGGATTTATTTATTGAGATTGATGGTTCTTAAATGTAGTTTGAAATGTCTGGGAATCCCTTAGTCTTCTTTAAAGGTATCCACATGCTGCTTATTATTTTCATAATAGCACTGAGATTTTGGCTTTTTACTTTTTTTGTCTTCTGAGTGAGGAGTGGGGTGTCTGAAGGCTCCATGATGAGTGGTAGCCACTCAAGAAAAGGCAGAGGCAAGCGTGGGCTCTCAGCCGTCTTCTATTGGACACCATGGAAAGTTACAAAAACGTAAAACAATGCCACTTTTCTCAGTAAATATTTTCTGGCTTAGAAAATGTTACTTTTATAACATATGCTTATTATGAAAAATATATAACGGGTTTTAAATAAAATAAGTTATGATTGTATTTTTGAACTTTCCAGTTTGATCTCTGACATATTAAATACAAATAAATATAAATCCATACAAATAAAAATAATCGCTGGGATCCTCAGTCCTTTTATTTATTTGTTTGTTTGGTTGGTTGGTTTTGGTTTCTTGAGACCGGGTTTCTCCATGTGGTCTTTGCTGTCCTTAAAACCTCTTTGTAGCCAGGCTGGCCCTGAACTCAGAGAGATCTGCCTGCCTCTGCCCCTGAAGCACTGGGATTAAACACATCCTCAGTCATTTTTAAGAGGATGCTAGACGGCTCTTGAGGCAACCTTTCTGATAGCAAGTTAATTACCATCGACTATTTGAAAAGCTCTAGTGTTAAACTTTAAATCCACAGAGTCCAGAGTTGAGTCACATGATGGAAATGTGAAGACCTTTCCCAGTAGTAATGATTATTAAATCCTACAACAGATCTAGAAAGTTCATTATCTGTTTTTCATACTGAAGCTAAATAATTTCCATCTCAACGCCACCTGAGAAGGTCTATACTTCTCTCTCTGGCTTCTCAGTAATTTGATGAATAATTTTCATTAGGAATAAGGAAAAGAAGACTATCAAAATGTGCTCAAAATACAAACTCGACTGAACGTGTGCTTTCCAGTTCCTACTGTGGTTTGTGACTACTGTTCCTTCGACCTTTCGATTCGGAACAAAAGCTACTAGCAAATCTTCTGACACAGATACACCGTACAGTAGAGAGCTAAAAGTGAGATGTAAATTTCAAAATTCAAAAGGCGTCTTAGTGCAAACGTCCTACAGCTTGAGGGACACTGAGGTCACCCTGTGTCCTCCTGTGTTCGGAGGGAAAGTTATGTCAGCATCATCTGCTCTTGTTTATTAAACTTCCCGGAAGTGCTTAGACAGAGCTTTTCCTGCCTGTCTCATTTGGGAGTGGAGTATGCAGTGTCAAACGTGAGGTTGTGCCCGCTTTGACACTGGAATATGGGAAAGTACTGTTTGGGGCATCGACACTTGCTTACTTACGGATTTTTTTTTTCAAATTTAGAGATCCTTTAACATCCTTTCTTTGGAAAATTCTATTAACAAGACAGTTGTCTGCATGTTGCTTAATCTCATTGGTTGTTCCTGTTCGCAGTGTTCTCTTAGAGAGCTACTAGCACTCAGGTTTTTTCTTTTTTTTTCTCTCTTTTTTCTTTTCTTTTCTTTCTTTCTTTCTTCCTTTCTTTCTTTCTTTCTTTCTTTCTTTTTTTTTTTTGCCTATTTGAAGCAAGTAGTTGCACATGTGATCTTCAGTTCCAGGGTACATGACTGATGTACTCTGTGTAAAATGTAAAATGTGACACCTTTAGAAAGTACCTTTCAGATTTGGGGTCAATGTCACTAAACTCTTAAGAGCTAGGAATGTCAAACTCCTTGGGGGACTCTAAAAAAATCCCATAATAACTTTCTATCATTCTTCATACAGCAAATGAAAAAAATGTATGAAATGGAATTGCACAGACCATGCTGTGTGCTTTTTTAATCTGCTGGTCATTGTAGTTAATTTCATCTTCTGACTGGGAGAACTTTTGAGAGGAGAGCGCAGGAGATGCAAGCAAAGTCTTCCTCATGACTATTTGAAGTGTTATCTCCTTCAGTAATAAGTGGTCCTTGGAGGATCAGAGGCTCTGTTGGGACTTACAGTCTCGGGAGGCAATCCAGATGTAACTAGTCTTTTGTGGTCTACCCTGCCCTTTCCCTGAAATCCTTACCTGCTTCCTCCAAAATCAAAATTTTCCTGAATGAGATTTTAGTTGAGTTAAACTAAAAGACTAATATAAAATAGCCACTCTACCTTCCCAGCAAGCTTTCCCCGTCTCTTTCCAAGCAGCCCTCTTCTCTAGCCATTCACATTCATTTCTCAGCCAGTTTAGACTTCTCACAAGACAAACTAGAACTGACTCCATGCAATGAAGAGCCCCATCACTCACTAAGCTAATACCTGTGATGTCTCAGGCATTTCCAGGGTCACTGAAATGGCAGATGCCACAAAGAGAGTAGAAGTCTCTCTTCATCTATCCCCTTTCCGGCTCCCCGTTTACTCACCAAAGTCACACTGTTCTAGTGTCCAGCCTGTCCCGCTTTCCCCACAGCTTCCAAGAGCTCTCATTCTTATTGGATACAGAGAGATGGGAGATGCGGATGTTTACCGTCCATCAGATTTTTAGACCATATCAAGTAAAGCATCTGTGTTGTGCAAGACACAACTGAAATTTGAAACATCGCAACCGTCCTTATTCAGAAGTTTCAAAATTCCATCAATGGCAGAATAAGTCATGTAAATTTTTTAAGTGTTTAAAGTTCTTTCTCTTGTTTTGTCTTAGGAGATCTCGAGCTGAGGCCTTCAACGTTCCTCAGTATTGACCCTCTCATGGGTCTTTTGAAGATTCAAGAAACACAAGATCTGGATGCTGGCGATTATACCTGTGTAGCCGTGAATGACGCTGGAAGGGCCACAGGCAGTCTAACTCTGGATGTAGGCTGTAAGCGTTCATGTCCACTGGTCACGTTCTTTTTCTGGAACTAGGAAAAAGTTTGTGAAACAGTTTGGCAGAAATATTCGTCAGAATGGCAAATATAGCATGGGCATTTCAGGTGACCAACTTCCTAGCCATGGCTAGCAATTCCTAGGAACTTTCAGTGTGACAAGAATGTCGCATGGTTTATCCTATTAAACCAGTGGTTCTCAACCTTCCTAAGGCTGTGACCCTTATTCAAGTATTAATACAGTTCCTCATTTGTGGTGACACCCAATCATAAAATTATTTTTTTGTTGCTACTTCATACCTGTAATTTGGCTACCGAGTGGTGTCTCAGAAATATGTGTTTTCCAATGGTCCTGACCCACAGGTTGAGAACTGCTGTATTACATTCTCAAACACCTCCTCCCCCGCACACACAAAAGGAGATGCTCTGACTATGTCTACCACAAACTTAAGCACACTAAGCTTATAGAAGCTGAAGGCTTCATAGGGCTGCAGAGCTTGGGAGGGGCAGGACCTGGGTATTTGTGAGTTATCCGACCTCAGAGACTGTAGGTGACACTGATGTGTCATCTAGGGCCATTTTCCTGTCAGTAGCCATCCATTGGGCCATCAGACTCCCAACCATTAACTCTCTGGAGGTCAGAAAATAGAGTTTGGCCCTAGACCATCATCCAGAGGTGTTGATGGCAGAAAAGGTAACACACTATGCTTTTGTTGTAGTTTCAAAAATCTACTAAAAGCCACTTCCCAGTGTATGAACTAAAGTAATTACTACGAGTGAGTCCAGTCACCATGGAAGATGCAGTGTGAGTGACAACTGCATTTGTGTTCTCAGGAAAGTTGGGTCTCACTCTACTTCATGTCTCCTTAGAAAATAATGCAAAACAAAACAAAACAAAGCAAAAAATTCTGCCCACAGTATTGTAAAACTAGAAATAAAGCAGAACTTGTTTTTCATGGAAAAGAATGTGGCAGCTTAATTTTAACTGATAATTAAATATTTACATTTCTTTAAACTTGTAAAGTATGTAATGTCACTAAATTGTGTTTTCTGTATGTTATGTACAATTTTTTTTGTCATGCTCAAATTGATTAATTTTTAAAACATGAGTGAGGAAAATGAATCTTTTACAAACCATTTCAGTTCTATTATCTTAAGCCTTTAAGTGAAAATTATGGCCCTGTGTGCTTGATATTTTGTTTCATGGAAACAAATTTTTCCCTCCCTGGGACCTGTTATGATTCTGGTCCCTTGCCCTTGGCTGTCTGTTGAACACTATTCAGTCTTGCTGAATATGACCTGAAAGTTTAATATAGAATGTTGGAAGTGGCACAAAGATTACTATAGACTCTGTCCAGTGTGCTGCAAGATGTCCAGAGTAGTGTTTTAGTGAACTCTGTTATTGTTAAGATAAAAACCGAGTTTGGGATTGTTGGGTGGAGGGGGACATCTATGATTCTTCTGGATGTCTTTCAAATACATTAATGATTTTGGAAATGTAAGATTTTCAAGTAAGCAGGCTCATTAGATCCAGAATTCTTGTTTTTAAGAAACACAACAAGGGTAAAATTTCAATTCCTAGCACCTTCTGTTCTGTTTCTCGCTGATTCCCACAGAGATATTTTATGTTTACACAACATTCTTTGGCATGTTCTGGCTCTACAGGGACAGACAAATGGCCTTGGCACAGACCCACTTTGAGATTTTAGAAAGTCTGAGAATCGCATACATACTTCTTGGCTTACAGACTGTTGGCTTCTTAATTTTTTCCTTTTGGTTTCTGCATTTTCTAAATTCTTTCTACTGTCCAGCCATGCTCCATATAAAAGCTAGATATAAAAGATATCTCTTTGTGATGTCTCATGGTGATATGTTAGTGACTTTTCTCATTACTATGACAAAATACTAGAATGAAACCATCTTAAAGTAGGAGGTCATTTAGCTTCCAGTGGGAGCATACATAGTCTATCATAGCAGAAGAAACATAGCAGAAGGAGCACAGGTGGATGATCTCAGATTGTGGCTAGGAAGTGGTGACAGAGGGGTACTGGTACTCAGCTTGCTTGTGGTGACAGAGGGGTACTGGTACTCAGCTTGCTTGTGGTGACAGAGGGGTACTGGTACTCAGCTTGCTTGGCCCTTTATTACTCAGTCTGAGACCTCAATCCTCAGAGCCATGTGTATCCAGGGTGGGTCTTACATCCTCCATTAAACCTCTGACACATCCTCATAGACACATCCAAGTGATTGAAAATGCACTTAACTTGACCGTTAGAACTAGCTCTAATTGCCGGACTCAGAAACTGTCCAACTAATATTTCTATCTATACTTCATTCTATAATAGTAGCTGAACTTCGAGTTCAAAATCCTTACGGTTCATGGCTCATCTAATGCAATAAGTATCTATATTTGATCCTAGTAATTACTCTGAATGAACCATTGACAGAAACGAGTCATCTGATTTCTGTGACTTTGACCACTGCTAACGGTTGGGAGATAGCTTAATATTGAAGTTGGCACCATGACCTTTGTTCTTTTCTTGTACCTTAACCTACCTATATTCTTCATTATGTCACTCTGGGAGCATCACATACGGTTCGTTTAGACTGAACTGCCCACAGGGAACCACAGTTACACATGATGGCATCTCTACGGCAAACCACAATTGTACACATGACTGCGATTTTTATTATGAGGTTTAAAAGAAAACACATTATGGCTGAAACTTTTTCCAGAATTAATATAGTGGTTAAGAATATAGGCACTTGAGAGAAAATGGGTTGTCTCCCCGACTTTCCTTATTTTATATATATAAGAATATATATATGCATATATATATATAATTTACAGGTGAACTGAAAAGATAAAATGAGATATTATCCCTTACATACACTAGGCATGTTAATTATTACCTGTGGGGCTGATAAATGCAACCTGTATCTTCATGTATGTAGTGGTTATTTTCTTCCTTTGAGTCTCAAAGTTCATATTGAAGGCATACATAAAGTGATACAGTATTCAAGATTAGATTTTGGTCTTTTAATATGAAATTAATTATTTCAATTTGGATATTTTTTTTAGGAAGGGCTTGGGACAAGTTAAGTACTAAGCTTAGTAGTGAATAAAATTATTCATTTGGGTTCCAAAAATATTGGGCATATTTCTGAGTTGCTTGTAACATTGAAACAAAAGCATGATTTTATCCATGTCATGTAGCTATTTGGGCTTTTAGATTGTTTTTGGGGCCTGTTACCTCATAGCAGTAATACTAGATCAAAAAAATTAACAAAGGGGCTGTTTGATATTATTCTTGAGTTTGAGCTTCTTGTAGCGAGCATCATTTTCTCTGTTTCTCATTACCATGGCTTTAAGTTATGAACATTTCAGGTCAACAGGGAAAGTTACCAATGCTTTTCATCCCTTGTAAGGGGGGCAGTGAATTGTGAAGTCATTTGGAAGAAGAGAGGATTGGAAACATCAAACAAAAAGTTGGCCTGGCAGGATTTTTTTTTAAGCATTCCACACCACACAGGGTTTGAGTCTTACACTGCGGTTTTGTGTTTTGTGGTTTGGTGGAGCCAAAGCAATGTGTCTAGTCATTTTAGGGAAGAAAATCTCAGACTGACATAATGCAAGAGTTACCACAGAGGGAATATATATTTAACTGTGTTGGGGGCAAGGAAAATAACTCAGAATAGTGTTTAGAACAAGATGGCAAATATGTTTATAACTTTTGTATTTTTTTTAAAGATGCGAGTTTGCAGTGCCATAGTTATCTGAGAAGACAGCAGACTGCACTGTAGGGTTGGCCCATGCAAATCTCAATGTGCCACACAGATGCTTAGGAGATCACCAGGGATCAAACATTATCTTAAGAGACTGCAGCAGCAGTAGTTAAATTAAATGCAAACATCATTAGTTTTTGTTACTCTTTAGGAGCATTGAGCCTTAATAAATTCACTATAATTTCCATATTTAATAAAATTAGTATTGAGGTAGAATTCTATGATTAGTAAAGATCATCTCTTTTTTACTTAAAGTATGACATACTACTATTCCTTTTTGTTCTCAGAGAAATTAAAACTGGGGAGAGGGGTGAAGTGACTTTCCCAAGGTCACAGACTAATTAATAGTGGAACTGCCCCTTGAAATTACTTTGTGGGCTTTTACCCCGTCTAAGTCACACATGCTCTTCTAAAACGAAAACAAACAAACAAACAAACCAAAAAACAAAACTGTCACTGTGTACTGACAACCACTCAACACTGTTCTTCTGGTTTCCTGTTCCGGTAAGCTATTCAGGACTCACTCTGCTCACCCCCGCCCCCCAACACACACAAAAGAACCTCACTTGGAAGCTGTGTTGGCCACTGTCAGGAGGAGGAAGTATTTAAGTCTTCCTGGCTCTGCTAAGAGCTGCTTCAGTTTGGAAGTTTGTTTGTGGTGGACGTTGTTTTGGCTGCTCTCTCAGGCCTGGTCTTCTCATTTGCCTCTTGTTTTGAGACCCAGCTTGGATGTTCCCTGATCTGATGACTGGTGCCTGATGCTGTTCTAGAATCTGCTTGCAATGCATGATTTCTCCCATCTTGATTAGCTTTCTGGGTGTAACTTGAGTTTGCTCTTTGGCTATGAATCCAGATTCTTTTTCTCCATTACTTTTGAACATGCTAGTGTATCACTTTTCATTGATAATTATAATGGGACATTTCAATAAAAAGGAGATTTCCCTTCCCTGGAGTTAGTGAATTTTATAACCATCATAACCAAGTCTTCTTTAAAACCGTTTACTGTTTTTAAATTTTTTTTTTTTTTTTGCCCATTGCTACATTCCTCTGCCCAAGACCTAAGCCTAGCACAGTTTGAGACTTTTAGACTTAGCTTCCCCCTTTTCAGGAAAATATTTATATTTTAGAATATCATCATCATCATCATCACCACCACCACCACCACCACCACCACCACCACCACCACCACCACCACCGGTTCTTACTCTGTAACTCTGTCTTGCCTGAGACTATTAGAACAGGCTGATCTTAAACTCACAGGGATCTCTCTAACTCCTGAGTTATCACATGCCCCATCAAGCTTCATGTTTTAGATTGGCTACATTCACTCTAGAAAGAAGTAATTGAGTTGTAGAAACGAAATAACAAGCAAGAAATGTGTTGCTTTATGAACTATATTTAAAATCTGTCTACTGCTCATTTTTACAAGTTGAATTCTTATGTATATAAATTAAGAAAAACTTATCTAAACAGAGGTAAAACATTCCCTTCTCAAAGCATCTTTTTCAATTGTTTTTATCTTAAATTTTGTACGAAGGTTTTTGAAATTGTCTTGTTTCTTTTGAAAGTGCAAGTTCAAATGTACTGGGGCAAGGTGTCTCTACCACATTCGTACACATATACACAAGTTTGAATTGTTACCTTAGCTTTTTATGATAACTCAATAATTCACTCATAGTATCCAGTAGCCACATACAATGTACCATGTCATATGTTAGCTGTTGTTAAAGGATATATGTGTATATGTATATATATTTGTATATATATATGCATATATATTTGTAAACATAAACTGTGGAAAGGCAAAGATGCAGATAATCAAGTAATAGTTTTTATTTGGAGAGTTTCATGAGTCTGGTAGAGAGGATTGTCTTAAATCTCAAAGAGGGAAGTCACCATCCCAATAAGAGATGACAGAGAGGGGTGTCCCTTGGAAACTTGTTTAAAGGGTTGTTAGTATTTCAACAGCAGACATTCCACTCGAAGGGAAGATGCTAACACAACCTTTAACATGAAAGATTGGCTCTGCCAGAGAAGAGCCATGATTGCTGACTTCCCACAGGCCGGGCTCCATGTAGTATAGGACACAACAGACACAACGCTGCAGGGTGAGGGGCAGTCTATTCCAGGCTAAAATAAGAACAGCAGCACTGGTGGAAGACAGCTGTACATCCAATCTGCAGATGTGCGTTGAGGAGGAAGGAAGTGATGTCTACATCATTCTTTAAAAATGAGACTGCTCACCAGTATGGCCAGGCATAGTTACTAGAACATGTAGAGACAAACCCGGGGTGCAAACTCGCTTCTAATCCTTTCCTCCTCATTCAACTCCATTGACATTTAGCAAATCAACTGCGTTTCAGTTTCCTCGTCTATAAAACCAGATAGGGGTCCTTCTGAAGACTGGAAACCAGTGAAATTATTTGACAAAAGTCTTGGCTCTAAAAGGGGTAGCTGTTGCCCTTGGTTACCTGGATACTTGCTTGACCTCCAGCATACCTACTTTACATGAGTAGGTTCCTCACACTGCTTCCAATAGAGTCCCAGGTATTGATCCTTATCTGAAGTCTCAAGCATTAGTATTCATCAGCTTCTGAGAGCTCAGCCCTGGGCGGTTCCCAACAGCATCCTCCTTATATGGCAGACCCGTGTTTTCCTAAGTGTGCCCATCCTAGATCTCCAGGTTTTCCCCCTCAGTTTCCCTAGTTACTGGAATGATGGGAATCTCTAGATTTCTTCATCTGTCTCAATTCTCCTTAGGAAGCCAAGCACTTGCTATTCTCTCTTTATCAAATGTGTTCTGCTATTCTAACTTACATGACTGATTCTCAAACTTAAGTTTCTCTGACTTAAACATCGAGCTATAAGGAATAAGAATACCTTACCAAACAGGCTTACACTTCAGTAATAAATGCTGTTAGCATGTCTGATAGGGATTAGTGAAGAAAGGCTTTGGTACAAATTAAGTTCATTTACAAATCCAGCCAACAAGGTTTTTAAAAATACCAGAAATATTATATTGCATTACAAACAGCTCATTTAGAGTTGTTTAAGGTTTGAGTACTATGACATATACTCATACTGAAAAGAGATATCTATAATAATTCTTTAAGATGATCTTCATATCACCTACATCTATAGGGCAAAGATGAGTATCAATTTTAAGAGTTCATTCATAAAGAAAAAATTTTCACACCTGGCATAGGTTAAGATGAGAGTAGCTATAGGGTAAATTTACAATATTTTATGAACAATGATTTGTTTCAGATTCAATCTGTTGATGATTTCATAAGGTTTATTCTTACTATGCCCACATCCTCTGCCAGTGACATTTTCCTATATTGTTTCTTCTAGCACCTCCGGTTTTCATACAAGAACCTTCTGATGTGTCCATGGAAATTGGCTCCAATGTGACATTACCTTGTTATGTTCAGGGTTATCCAGAACCAAAGATCAAATGGCGGAGATTGGACAACATGCCAGTTTTCTCAAGACCCTTTTCAGTTAGTTCCATCAGCCAGCTGAGAACAGGAGCTCTCTTTATTTCAAGTAAGTATAGAGCATGTGTGTGGGGGAGGATGTGGTTGAATTCATGCATTTATGTTGATGTATATAAATTTGAATATATGTATTTTTTACTTAGTTTGCTTTTTGTTTTTCTTGTTTTTAAACAAAGACTCAGTATGGTAGCTCAGAAAGGCTTTGGGCCCTTGATTTTCTTGTCTCGGCCTCCTGACGGTCTCTATGCCAGGATATCTTATATACAAATATGGATATTCCTATTGTGCTGTTAAACTGGACATGCTTGGCTACAATACTTATAAAATTAAAATCATTCCCTTACTTAAAAATCTTATCTTGGTTTTCTTGTTGCTCACAAGCCATGAACAACACTATAAAAGCGTTAGGCTTCAGGCCTCCTCACAATGCTGTCCAGCTTATGACTAATCCTCCTACCCTGACAATTCCCAATGCTTGTGTTAATTTCATGTCTTCCAAAATGCTCTTCGGAATCTTGGAAAAACAATTCCATGCATTTGTCCTACCTACATAATTATATCAACAGCCAACACACAGTAAAAAGAAAGATGAGAAAAGCAAATTGCTTTAAAATGTGTTTTTGTGTGTGAATGTGCTTGGTCTCAACACCATGCATGCCTGCTCTTACAGCTTCACCAAGGACCCCACATCTTGCAGAATACGGCATCTAGGAGTTTTTCTAAGTGGATGAATAGTCATGTCTTCTCCTTAAGCAGAATTAGGCTTTCCTGGTTAAATACGTGTCAAATCTACACAGTTCTGGTGGAGCCTTCAAAATTCTTGCCAGATTTTATTTCTCTACAAATCTGCCCCCGTATCATCCATCTCTCTCTAGCTTCTTATTCCTTAAATGCGAATATATTCTTCTAGTTACTAGGCAACTGGACAGTCTCCCTCACAAAGAATAGACGTGTACAAAGGGTGACATAGCTTCCTACCCTTTAAGTAGAACCTGATTTTCTTCCAGTCATGCTTCTGAGTTTCAATTCACTATTAGTAGACCACTCTGCCCATCTTTATATATTACTCTTTATATTATTCTACAATCTTGGAGGATATAATTTAATTACAACATTTCTCCCTTCCCTTTCCAACCGTCTGAGCCCTCCCATAAACTCCTACCCTTTCTCTTTCAAATTCATGACCTTTTGTAAAAACTAATCCTTATTACATGCACATATGTGTATACATGCATGTGTATGTGTGTATTACATGCATATATTTCTAGATATGACCTGTTCAGACTGTGTGCTATATCTAGCCATATGTATGTTTTCAAGGCTGATCCTTTGGCACTGGGAACCAGTGGGTGTGCTGTTTCCTAGAACCTCTCCTGTTCTTGGCTTTCCTCAATGGTCAATGGTCCTCTGGGTACAGTGGGACAGGCTTTTCTCTGTCCCACCTTGCATGCTCACTGGTGTCACGTCTGTTGAGCTCACACTGCACAGTCGTGATGGTGAGACTTTATGTCCACATACACTTCTGCCCTCTAAACTACAGCTGGGATATTACCTCTGCCATTAGTCTCCAACTCCTACACATACCATCGATCGGTCATAGAGAATTTCTCACTCCACTGTGATGGCTGAGTTCTCTGTCTCCTTCCCTAGACACGAATGTGCAAAAGGCGTTTATGTGATTTCTGTTCCTGATCTCAGCACTGTGCCTGGTACCTTGTCAATGTTTTATAACGGTCTTGAGTGAATAAATGAGTCCTTCTTTCCAGATTTATGGGCAAGTGATAAAGGAACGTACATCTGTGAAGCAGAAAACCAGTTTGGAAAAATACAGTCGCAGACAACAGTAACGGTGACAGGACTTGGTAAGATTAAGTAATTTTCTGGGGGCGTCGTTCTCCACCTCAGACCTCTTGGGTGATGTCGTCCTTTACAGTGACAATTTCCACTGATTCTAAAGCCAGGTCGAGTCTTGGGTTCCTCAGCCATATTCCATCCACTGTTAGAACTATAGATGATTTCGGGAGCACCTAAGCCTCCCCATCTTCTATTTGATTATTGGTCAGTTTAAGTAGGTTTAAGCCTAAATGTGAAAACACACACACACACACACACACACACACACACACACACACACACACACGTGAACAAATGATGCTTTTGATGGCCTGTCTTATGTCACTTTAGCCCACAGAGGATTATATTTATGAGCTGCAAAGTAAAAATAGAATATAACTTATTTCCAAGTTCTGAGAACCCAATTGCCTCAGTATATTTTACCGGGTAGACATGTCCAACTGGTGAAGCTGATCATTTATTCTCATCCTTAATTTTATTCCTCTGATTACTCTTTGGAATTTTTTTCTCAGTACTTCATAGGTCAAACTGTTACAGCATTAAATGTGACCTTAAGCACTTCGATGCCTATATCTCATTAATGCTGGTGTAAATCTCACTATTTTCTGTATGTATGTCTTCATTTGTCTGTCTGTAACCTACATTTTAAGGTAATATCTTTTAAGGAATTTGGGCTCATTTGTGATATATTGTTTTTGTCAGTTTCTAGGAAAGAACAGGTAAACCACACTTCTTCGCTCTAGTCTCTCAGCAAACTCGCCCCTGCTTACTTTGCTTGTGCTGTTCCCACGGAGTCCTGATGATTCCTACCGTCCCTAGTCTACTCTGTTTCTGGCTATTTCTCTGAGAGTGGGTTCTGATAGTTTCAGGTTTCCACTCACAAGCACCCTCACACACTCTCCGTTCTAATGTACATGCTGTGTGCATCTGACCCTGACATTGTTGTTCTGTGGAAGTTTTCCTCTTGATATTTCTGCAGGACCGCCTGTCCTCCTACCAGTCTTCCTTCCTTCCTTCCTTGATGTCCACATTCAAGCTTATTTCCATTCTACTTTAAAGTCCTGTTCCTGAAAACAACGTAATTTGTAGTCATCCTTCTTTACAAAAATCCTCCTCCCAACCTTCGTGAAGCTGAGTGATCTTTCTCTGATGTAGTTGCCCCACTTATTGGAATCAGCCCTGCCAAGGCCAGTGTGATTGAAGGACAGCCACTAACCTTGCCTTGTACTCTGTTGGCTGGAAATCCCATTCCAGAACGGCGGTGGATGAAGAACTCAGCCATGGTAATAATGTTTTAATATATGCCTCCTTACTTACCTTTTCTTAAGAATGCTTTACATCACAAATGCTGAAAGCTCGATTTGATAAACTTATAAGCATGTTTTGTTAGGTAACAAAGCTTTTCTTTTAAAAATATTTATTTTTAATTTTTTCTTTCTTTTTTGTTGGATACTTTATGTATTTACATTTAAAATGTTATCCCTTCCCCCCCTTCTATGATCCCCCCTCACCCCTTACCCTACTTCTATGTTGATGCTCCCACTCTCATCCACCCATCCCACTTCAACACCCTGGCATTACCTTACACTGGGGAAAAAAGCCTTCACAGGGCCAAGGACTTCTCTTTCTATGGATGCCTGACAATGCCATCCTCTGCTTCATATGTGGCTGGAGTCACAGGTCGCTCCACGAGTACTCATTGGTTGGTGGTTTAGTTCCTGGGAAGTCTGGGGGGTCTGGTTGGTTGATGTTGTTGTTCTTCCTATGGGGTTGCAAACCCCTCAGCTCCCTCAGTCCTTTCTCTAACTCCTCCATTGGGCAACTATGCTCAATCCAAATGGATGGCTGTGAGCATCCTCAAATGTATTAGGAGGGCTCTGGCAGGGCCTCTCAGGCTCCAGTCAGCAAGCACTTCTTGGCATCAGCAATATTATCTAGGTTTGGTGGCTGCATATGGGATGGATCCCCAGGTGGATGACTTTTTCTTCAGTCCCTGATCCACTCTTTGTCCCTGAATTTCCTCTTGTGAATATTTGTTCTCCCTTCTAAGAAGGACTCAAGCTTCCACATTTCAGTTTTCCTTTTTCTTGAGCTTTGTATGGTCTGCGAATTATTTTTTGGGCTTTTGATTGAGCCTTTGGGCTAATATCACCTTATCAGTGAGTGCATACCATGTGTGTTCTTTTGTGACAGGGTCACCTCACTCAGGATGATATTTTCTAGTTCCATTCATTTGCCTATGAATTTCATGAGGTCATTGTTTTTATTAGCTGAGTAGTACTCCATTGTGTAGATGTACCACATTTTTTGGTATCCATTCCTCTGTTGAAGGACATCTTTGTTCTTTCCAGCTTCTGGTTATTATAAATAAGGCTGCTATGAACATAGTGGAGAATATAGCAAGTATCCTTGTTATATGTTGGAGCATCCTTTGGGTATATACCCAGGAGTGGTATAGCTGGGTTCTCAGGTACTACTATGTCCAATTTTCTGAGGAGCCACCAGACTGATTTCCAGAATGGTTGTACCAGTTTGCAGTCCCACCAACAATGGAGGAGTGTTTCTCTTTCTCCATATTCTCCAGCATCTGCTGTCACCTGAGTTTTTGATCTTAGCCATTCTGACTGGTGTGAAGTGGAATCTCAGGGATGTTTTGATTTGCATTTCCCTTATGTCTAAGAATATTGAACATTTCTATAGGTGCTTCTCAGCCATTTGGTATGCCTCAGTTGAGATTTCTTTGTTTAGCTCTGTACGCCATTTTTAAATAGGATTATATGATTCTCTGAGGTCTAACTTCTTGAGTTCTTTGTATACATTAGATATCGTACCTCCATCAGTTGTGGAATTAGTAAAGATCTTTTCCCAATCTGTTGGTTGCCATTTTGTCATATTGACAGTGTCCTTTGCCTTACAGAAGCTTTGCAATTTTATGAGGTCCCATTTGTCAATTCTTGATCTTAGAGCATAAGCCATTGGTGTTCTGCCTTTGTGTTTGAGGCTCTTCCCCACTTTTTCTTTTACTAGTTTCAGTATTTCTGGTTTCATGTGGAGGTCTTTGATCCACCTGGACTTGAGTTTTGTACAAGGAGATGAGAATGGCTCTACATGATGACCTCTTGTTGAACCAGCACTATTTGTTGGAAATACTATCTTTTCTCCATTAGATGGTTTTATCTACTTTGTCAAAGATGAAGTGACCATAGGTGTGTGGGTTCATTTCTGGGTCTTTGATTCAATCCCATTGATCTACCTGCCTATCTCTGTACCAATACCATGCACTTTTTATAATGATTGCTCTGCAATACAGCTTAAGGTCAGGGATGGTGATTCCTGCAGAAGTTCTTTTATTGTTGAGGATAGTTTCCAAATGAATTTGCAAATTGTTCTTTAAGTTGGAATTTTGATGAGGACTGCATTGAATGTGTAGATTGCTTTTGGCAAGATGGACATTTTTACTATATTAATCCTGCCTATCCATGAGCATGGGCGATCTTTCCATCTTCTGAGATCTTCTTTGATTTCTTTCTTCAGATACTTGAAGTTTTTGTCATACAGATATTTCAGTTGTTTGGTTAGAGTCACACCAAGGTATGTTATATCATTTGTGACTATTGTGAAGCATGTCCTTTCCTTAATTTCTTTCTCAACCTGTTTATTCTTTGATTAGAGGAAGGCTATTGATTTGTTTGAGTTAATTTTCTATTCAGCCACTTTGCTGAAGTTGTTTATCAGCTGAAGGATTTCTCTGGTGCAATTTTTGGGGTCACTTAAGTATCATCTATCATCTCATCTGCAAATAGTGATATTTTGACTTCTTCCTTTCCAATTTGTATCTATTTGGCCTCCTTTTGTTTTCTAATAGCTCTGGCTAGGACTTCAAGTACTATATTGAATAGGTAGGAAGAGAATGGGCAGCCTTGTCAAGTGATTTTAGTGGGATTGCTTCAAGTTTTTCTCCATTTAGTTTGATGTTGACTACTGGTTTGCTGTATATTGAGCTTACTCTGTTTAGGTATGGGCCTTGAATTCCTGATCTTTCCAAGATGTTTATCATGAAGGGGTGGTGAATTTTTTCAAATGCTTTCTCAGCATCTAATGAGATGATCATGTCTTATTTTTCCTTTGAGTTTGTTTATATAGTGGATTATGTTGATGAACTTCCATAGATTGAACCATCTCTGTATTCCTAGGATGAAGCCTACTTAGTGAATGATTGTTTTGATGTGTTCTTGGATTTGGTTTGCAAGAATTTTATTGAGTATTTTTGCATTGATATTCATAAAGGAAACTGATCTGAAGTTTCATTTGAGGACCTTTCTGTGGTATATGTATAAGCATAATACTGGCTTCAAAGAAACAGCTTGGGTGTGTTCCTGCTGTTTCTATTTTATGAAATAGTTTGAAGAGTATTGGTATTAGGTCTTCTTTGAAGGTCTGATAGAATTCTGTAGTAAACCCATCTGTTCCTGGGCTTTTTTAGTTTGGGAGACTTTTAATGACTGCTTCTCTTCCTTTAGGAGTTATGGGACAGTTTAGATGGTTTTTCTGATCCTGATTTGGTACCTGGTATCTGTCTATGAAATTGTCCATTTCCTCTAGATTTTTCAGTTTTGTTGAGTATAGGCTTTTGTAGTAGGATCTGATAATTTTTTAAATTTCCTCACTTTCTGTTGTTATGTCTCCCTTTTCATTTCTGATTTTTTTTTTAAATTTGGATACTGTCTCTGAGCCCTCTGATTTGTCTGGCTAAGGATTTATCTATCTTGTAGATTTTCTCAAAGAAACCAGCTTCTGATTTTGTTGATTCTTTGTATAGTTCTTTTTGTTTCTACTTGGTTGATTTAAGCTTTGAGTTTTATTATTTCTTTTTGTTCTACAGCTTTCAAGTGTGTGGTCAAACTGCTAGTATGTAGTTTCTCCAGTTCCTTTTTGTTATCTTAGGGTCTTTGTGACATCTGTCCAGGATCTTCTAGCTTTCATAGTCTCTGTTGAGA
This sequence comes from Rattus rattus, assembly GCF_011064425.1. NCBI lineage: Eukaryota > Metazoa > Chordata > Mammalia > Rodentia > Muridae > Rattus > Rattus rattus. The sequence continues at coordinate 30,208,934 of NC_046163.1, read as the reverse complement.
AGCCTGGTGTAAGTCTGATAGCTCTGCCTTTATATGTTACTTGACCTTTCTCCCTTACTGCTTTTAATATTCTTTCTTTGTTTTGTGCGTTTGGTGTTTTGACTATTATGTGATGGTAGGATTTTCTTTTCTGGTCCAATCTATTTGGAATTCTGTAGGCTTCTTGTATGTTCATAGGCTTCTGTTTCTTTAGGTTAGGGAAGTTTTCTTCTACAATTTTGTTGAAGAAATTTACTGGACATTTGAGTTGGGAATCTTTGCTCTCTTCTATACCTATTATCCTGAGGTTTGGTCATGTCATTGTGTCCTGGATTTCCTGGATTTTTGGTTTAGGAACTTTTTTCATTTTTCATTTTCTTTGACTATTGTGTCAATGTTTTCTACAGTATCTTCTGCTCCTGAGATTCTTTTTTCAATCTCTTGTATTCTGTTGGTGATGCTTGCATCCATGACTCCTGATTTCTTTCCTAAGTTTTTTATCTCCAGGGTTGTCTTTCTTTGTGATTTCTTTATTGTTTCTATCTTCATTTTTAGATCCTAGATGTCTTTTTCAATTCCTTCACCTGTTTGATTATGATTTTCTGTAATTCCTTAAGGGATTTTATGTTTCCTTTTTAAGGCCTTCTACTTGTTTACCTGTGTTCTGATATTTCTTTAAGGGAGTTATTTATGTCCTTCTTAAAGCCCTCTAATATCATCATGAAATGTGATTTTTTTAAATCAGAATCTTGCTTTTCCTGTGTGTTGGTACATCCACTACTTCCTGTGTTGGAAGAATTGAGTTCTGATGATGCCACTATTCTTAGTTTCCATTGCTTAGGTTTTTGTGCTTGCCTTTTGCCATCGGTTATCTCTGGTGTTAGTTGGTCTTGCTTTCTGTGAATTTGTCCCTCCTGTGAGCCTGTGAGCATGTGATCTTAGAGTAAGAGCTATCCTGGGAGACCAGCTCTCTCCTGACAGGAGTTGGGTCCAGTGGACTATGTACAGCTTTAGCTCTGGACGCAGATGGAGACCCGAAGGATCCTGTCCCAGTGTGCTCCAAGGTTCCTATGAGCTCCTGGTGGGTCCCTTTTTGGATAATCAGTGGAGCAAAATGGGGTTTCATTTGTGGGCTTAGAGGTGAGAGTGCTCCTGGGAGACCAGCTCTCTCTGGGCAGGTTTTGCGTCTTGAGGGCTGTGGGATAGCCTTAGCTCTGGGCACAGATGAAGACCGGAAGCTTAATTTTATTTTTAATTGTATGTATGTGGTTTACGTGTGAATATAGGCATCAGAGTTCAAAAAAGGGAGTCAAATACCCTGGAGGGAAACTTACAAGCACTTTTAAGCTGCTGATGTATGTTCTGAGAACCAAACTTAGCTTTCTCTGCAAGAGTAATGGTCCTGACTGCTGATCCATTGTTCTGGTTCTGAGGGCTTTCAGTCTTTGGTAATATTGTTTGTGTCATTTATACTATTTGAACTTGAATTTTTAAGAAATAATTGATAGTATATGTTTTATAATGCCCCATTTGATATTACTATTAAATTGCCTTCAGAATATGCAAAAATTAAAGCTAGCAATATATTCATAGTCCTTAAGTATTTTATACCCTCCTCTGTAGGACATTATGAACTATTAGTATTCCTCTAGAATCTTCCATTTCATATATTACTCTTTTTTATGGTGAGCTTTAAATGCCTTTTATGATGAATTATTTTAAGAACATAGATCTATAACATATTACTAAGTATTTATTAGTGTATAACTTTTAACTAGAAAAGGATGTGGGTAACATTTCAGTTCTTCGAAAAATTTCCATAAATGTGTACTCTATTGACACACAGCTTCCTCTTGCTCAGACCACTTCTCCTGGTTTCCAGAGTATCTGGACTCACTGTCCTTTAGAAGTGTTCATTAGCAGTGAATTGACTCCATATGAGTAATTGCAAGCTCACTCATTTTTGTATAAAAGAAATACAGTATGCCTTAAAAAAATCCTAGTTATGAGGCAAGCATGGAAGTAACATGTAACATGATAGAGGCTTAGAAATAATCCCTTTTATGCTAAAATATTGCTGGCCTTCTCTGACATGATACCTGGATTGCACTGAGGCCTTGCTCTTGAGCCTGACAGCTGACAGGGTTGGGTGCTGAGATGAAGTCTCCCTCCCTTGGTGTAATAGATACCTACATAAAAGAATGAAAACGTCAAACACATCAAGGAGCTTGCTAGTGTGAGGAGAAGATCTTGGAAAGAACAATGTAAGCTGAAAGAAAAGAACTTCAGTGAAGTTAGAATTCTGGGCAACAGAACTTATAGAAACACAAAATGGCATCCCTTTCAGGGATGGGCATAACTCTCTGATAGCAAATGGTAGGTACACTTCTGGAGAGATATGCGGACTGGATATGATTAATAAATTCTCCAGAATATTTGTGCTGATTTTTTTATACCAATGGTGCTAAAATCCCAGTTTACTTTATAGTAAATTTAATAATTCAATTCAATAAAACAAACAGATCTGATTTAGACTTAGACAAATTTCTGCCTTTTCAAATGAAAAATAAATGACTCTTTCTTTTTATTCTACTCAAAAGTTGGTACAAAATCCCTACATAACTGTGCGCAGCGATGGGAGCCTCCATATTGAAAGAGTGCGACTTCAGGATGGAGGCGAATACACTTGTGTGGCCAGTAATGTTGCTGGGACCAATAACAAAACAACCTCTGTGGCCGTGCATGGTAAGAAGGACCCAGCGTAATTGCTTCCAAACCTTGTTCAAAACAGGCTTCATAGGTTTTAATCAAATAACTCTGTTACTCTAATTACAGGAAGGAGAGCTTTCTTCCAATTGTTATTTTATATTTCTTGAACAATGTCTACATTGTTAATACTGTTTCCAGATTTCCCTTCCCTATGTACACAAAAAGACATTCTGGGGATCCACCAGCTAAGTCTGGCCAAGAGCTTTTATAAGTGGTTTCTTAATTGATAAAAAGGGAACTCAGCTCTCAAAGAATCATGTTAAAAAATACGTTTTAATTTCAGGCAAGCTGAACTTAGTGTACCATCCGAATTGCCTTGAATTGTCTTTTTTTTTTTTTATTGTGAAACAAACATGTCCTCACTAATGACCCCTCTGTTGGAACTAAATATGACCTAAGCTTTTCTAAAGGTCGTCTTATGTGCTGTGTGCTCCAAACAATTTTTTTGCACATTGAATAATTTAAAAGTCACAAAATAAGAAAATCCAGAGACAATTTTCCACTTGTAACAGTTACCAGACTTTTTTTTAAAAAAATTTCAATAATAATGGACAGCTTCATATTTTAAGCAATTCTCATAAAAATTTATATTTGTTTTTGAGTCTCCTACCTTGTTTTTATAATATAATACTAAAAATAGATTAACTGCAACAATGAATGTCTTAGGAAAAAGAAGTAAAGATACTAGGTTTCATTCATTGATTTAATCTTTATTTAGACTCTGACTTGGGACTCTACCAGTTTCCATTTTCTTTTGGCTATTGAAACCGCCAGTGACTACAAACCATTTCTTCTATATGCCCGAATTACCACCTCCTCTGGCTTTATGCTAATAACCACCAATATCACTTGACGTGTTCTTGCAAGGGTTCAAAGTAACACCCCCAAGTAACTTAAATTTAGTCATAACCTCGAACAATAAAGGCCTGTCGGCATGTGGGGATCCATGCCATTCATTCTGTGACTATTTTTAAGGACCAGACCACAGGTTTCTTGGAGAGTGCTGTAGACTGACTTGAGGATGCGGTTAGCACACCCTCATAGCATCTCCCCGTTTTCTCTTAGTGACTGTCTAGGCAGCTGTGTTAAGATGCTGAGGCCAGACTCTCAGTTGCAGGGAGGAGGAGTGATGGATTAGTCCTGTGTTCGCTGTATCACAGAGGTGAGAAGACCGACAACCCAATGACCTGATTTACTGAGATTAAATGATTAAAGTTTAGGAGTTTCACAACTGTTTTTGATCCATTCTAGTCCAAAACAAACAAATAAACAAACAAACAAAGATTTAGTCAATAACTTCCCAAAATCCGCCTGTTTATTAGGGTTTCAAACCCATTAGAACACAAGGCATGGCGGCTTTATACCTACTTCCTGTTAATAAGGGTTTCATTCTGTACATTCCATCAGGACTACCTAGGAAAGGTGCTCACCTAATTCTAAAAAGGGAGAGATTTTCATAAAAAGAAATTAAATGAATTCAAATACAAATTCAGATGAGAAGGACAAAATCCAGCTGCCGCGTTGATTCATGTAGGCTCACAATCTGGAGAGAAATTGCTTCTCCATACCCAGATGTCATCAAGCTTCAAAACTGACCTAAATTTGCAACTTTTCTTCACTACTGTCTAACTTAATATGGCTCTTAAAAACATGAGATCCCCTTATGTTGCCACAAATTGACAGCATATTTGAGAGTTTCGTATTCTGTCATGATCCTGGAAATTAAATTTCTTGCTTTCATGAGTAGCTCGATGTTCTTGCTTAGAGCTGGAGATGTGCTGCCAAGTCTTTAAGACAAAATTAGCTGGAGACTGATGCCAGCCGTAGGAAAGGATGAGTGTATAGTGTATGTCACTTCCGCCTTCTGAGGAATTCTTGCACTCGGGGGGTCTACTGTATCTTCTGTTCTAGTAAATTTCTATTCCAGGGTAGTATGACAGTTCTGGAAAATTCTGACTTTAAGCAAGAAATGTGGTATGTCATTGAGCGGCTGGGAAGAGTCCTGGTCTCGTCCTCCCACAGGATGCAACAGAAAGCTCTGGAAATACCAGACTTCTGCCGAGAATCTTCTGTTAGCAAACATTCCTGTGTGGAAGGAAGGCTTCATTGGAACTGTTGCTCTGAGGGTACTGCGTGTCAGTCATGTGCGCATGTGTTGGTTCTCACTGAGAACAAAGGGAACAGAGATTTCCTCTTGCTTTCATGGCTGCTCCCATGCTGTGACGTTTTCTCTAGCTTCCTAAAGGCAAAGGCATGCTATTCCTAACTGAAAAACGATGAACCTGTCTCTTATTTTATCATCTTATATATGAACTCCCAAGATCTCCATACTTCTACTAAACTCCTTTTAAGAAAGCACCCTTTTTAATCAGTTTACACTTGGTAGAGCACAAAGCGGCTCTCGTGGGCATCGGCTGTGTGTAATAAGTAGTGGTTGGACAGCTCGTTTCATCGCAGGTGCTGTTACATCAACTCATCGGAGCTTAATCAGTAGTAGACAGTAAGGAAGACGTGTTCCAGAGACACATCTATAATCGTTAGACTGTAATCTATCTTGAATGTTCAAGAAATATTTGATTTTCTTCAGTACTTTTGTGTTTTAAGAAGGTCACTGTATTAGACATCAGTTGGCACTTGGTCCTAAGCTATTATTACACCTGTCCAGGTTGTACTGATGGTAATTTTTGCCATGCATTCCCTTACTAATATTATGTAAAATCACCTCTTTTAATAAACCTTAAGAATATATGGAAATTATTCAATTTTGAGTATATAATACTAAACGGAAGAGCAATTGATCAGATGCCAACCTTACTTCCATATCCAGTTCTGCCGACCATTCAGCATGGACAGCAGATACTCAGTACCATTGAAGGCGTTCCAGTAACTTTGCCATGCAGAGCGAGTGGGATCCCCAAGCCGTCTATCACCTGGTCGAAGGTAAGTTATAGATCGAGAGGTGTTCCCTGAAACACAGTGTTGGGAGGACTTACAGAGTTCTCTCCGGAGGCCTCAGCAGGATGGGAAGAAGGTGAGACACACGAGGGCAGGAAGCTAAATCAGGCATCCCCCAAGCTGGTTTCCTCTGTGGCTGGCATGAAAGGGTTCGGTGTTCTAGATATCCTTTCAGGAACAAGGTAGATGCATCTCAGAAGGAGCTCTCTGATGGGCAGGGAGTGGGGTGTAGGCCCAGGACATGTGCTTCCTGGAGGTACTAACACCTCCATGTACTTGGTTGTCCTGCCTGTTAAAGGTGGAGGCTGAGAGAAGCGTGGCCTATGGCATTATGTGGATCTTCTCTGGAACCAAGAGGCCCAGGGGAGGTGACAAGGGAGGGCTACAAATATAGTGTTCAAAACAGTTGTTGGCACACAGCCTTTCCTACCATTGTCATACCGTTATGTATGTATGTATGTATGTATGTATGTATGTATGTATGTATGTATGTATGTACTTCAAGCATCTGGTAGGTAACTGCATCCAAGACATTTTAAGCTCCTGCCCAAGTGTAACTTGCTGTATGGATTCCATGTTTGACCAAAGAGTGTTAGACACCTATCCAAATCCGTGGATTCCCTTCTACATCCCTGTCATGGTTGACCTTTCATTCGTGTTCTCATATTGACGAAACCCTCACTTACAAAGAAAGTCCATTCCTTTTCTCAGTGACCTCAGAGGTGGCATGTTTTTTGTAACAAACTTGAATCTTACAGATAAAATATACCACAAAATCATGTCAGAATAATAGAATGCACGACTCTTATAACAAGAACTGCTGAATAGTTTGTCATTCCATCTGATTTTCTCATCTAAAAAAAAAATCTTAGAGGTTGATGCTGCCAGCTATATAACCTCCATATATAATTTTCATGGTCCAGACACAATTACAACCGTGAAGATAAGCCTATAGGTGCACAGCACTTGATGCATTGCAGATACGTGCCATTTTAAAGAAATGTAAGAGCAAGATGTTCCAAGAGGCTCTTTTGTTATGGCCAAACAGGGAAGATAAGAACTTGGACTCAAGGATCTAACTCCTGGGGTTCTAGGCCAGATCACCTCTTGACTGACTTAGTCTTTTGGGGCATTTTTCTGCCTTGTCTCTGTGCTATAGGACTCTGAAGTGGAAACTGAGGGTCCACCCCACTTGATGAGACCATGAGGATAAAACACAAGACCACCTTGCTGTTGTGCACAGTGAGGGCTGTGGTGATGCTGGTCACCTCTGTTAGGTTTTACTGTCCTTGTCCTTTAGGTGGCTGTACAGGAGAAGAGGCATGGCATAGGATGGAGGAATACCGCTTTTAGTGCATTTGTTTAATTTCTCTTATAAACAACTCCCTTCTAGTTAACATTTTTCAAATCTAGTTTTTCACCCCTTGGAGGTATTTTTCCTCTCTTCCACTTCCAAATATAAAGCCATTCCTTTATCCCCCTTTTAAAAAAGATATACAAAACCATTGTGCTTTGTTGCGTTTACAGAAAGGAGAGCTGATTTCAACGGGCAATGCCAAGTTTTCTGCAGGGGCTGATGGGAGTCTGTATGTGGTGTCACCAGGAAGCGAGGAGAGTGGAGAGTACATCTGCACAGCCACCAATGCAGCCGGCTATGCCAAGAGGAAAGTGCAGCTGACTGTCTATGGTGAGAGCCACCCAAGGGAGGGTTGCCTTTCAAATGGCCCACACATGCACAATCTCACAGTTTCGTCCACAGGTACCCAAAGGCGAAGCTCTCCCCTAAGTTGATGTGTAAACAAAGAAACATTTTTAGTTTCACTGCCAACCAAAAGCCACCTCTACTTAGATTCTGATTTGCAGGGAAGCAATTGTATAACCTTTTGGAAAATTCCATGCTATTTCCCCAAGAACTGTGCTCACCACATTCAACGTTTTACAGAGACAGCAGTGAGCTAAAACTCCTTGTCGAGCCAAGCCTCAGCTGTGTCTTGGGTAGCCGCCTTCTGTTTCAGGGGCTACTGCTCCTCTGAGCAGACTTGAGGCCATCTCCGCTGTGCTTAAAGGGATGACTCACTTCTCTATCCTGTGCTTAAAGGGATGACTAAGGAGGGAAGCTCACTCTTCCTTTCTAGCTCTCTCTAAACGCATTAATAGCAAGTTTCAGATGTGCCCAGAATCATGGGAATCAACATCTTCTTATAAATTATTTAAGAGCATTAGAAGTCTAGATTTTTAATTTAAATGAAACTATGATTGTTTTCAATGCATTATTTCCCCTTCCACATCCTGTGTTTCTTTTAGTAAGACCCAGAGTGTTCGGGGACCAAAGAGGACTGTCCCAAGATAAGCCTGTGGAGATCTCTGTCCTGGCTGGGGAGGAGGCAACCCTTCCCTGTGAAGCGAAGAGCTTACCTCCACCAATCATTACCTGGGCCAAAGATAGCCAACTCATCTCTCCGTTTTCTCCAAGGTAGGAGATCCAGTTGAACAGCAACACAGGGAGACGTAACCTGCTGGAATGGTGCCTGTGATTGCTTGCAAATGTATCAATATATAACCTAACGTTTGGGCTCGTTCACATGCACATCTGAGTTATGTATACCTTGCACCTCATTTCCCCAGGTTGTAAATGCTAAGACGGATTTGCCACAGTTCCCACTGGGGCGTTTTACTAGGTAATTTTTGAAGTGGAGCAGATTTGTGTGCGTGCCTTTCTCAACCCTGCTGTGGGCAGCACGCAGAGTTCTGTTGCTCTCAGAGAGGCAGTAAAACACGGAAAGCACTGTCATGTATGAGACTTGACTTGTGTTAGCTGGTTTTGTAAATCATTCTGATTAAACCCACTCATAAAGAAAGGTCCATTGAGATGATGTCATTTATAAGCTGAGTGACGCAGCAAGAATGCCAGGGCTTTAGGTCAAAATGGTTGTTGCCATTTGGGTTAAAATATATCTTTGTCACCTAGAGCTTACCTAGATCCAAGGGACAGCTTTGAATTTCATATCTTTTATTTATACAATGGGACTATAGTTTCTGGAGAGAGTTCTATGAGACAATGTGCTGGAGAGATGGCTCAGTGCTTATGAGCATTTGCTCCTCTTGCAGAGGACCCAGGTTTAATTCCTAGAACTCCATGACAGCTCACAGACACAAGTAACCCTAGTTATAGGGGATCTGCCACAAACTTCTCACCCATGCAGATGCTACACACACACGGTGCACATACTTACAAACACACATGCACATGAAACAATCATTGTAAAATATAGTTATAGCTGCTGCCTATTATTAGGCTTATTGGCATATAATTGTAAAGCCATGAATTTGTATGTGTATATTTTTCTACTACTGATGATAAGAAAATAACGGGAACAACTTTACATAATTTGGAAAGAATTTTACTAAGCGTCATAAAGTAAAATATAGAGAGTTACTTATAAAGCAGTTTGTAATATAAACCCTTTCCCAGTCGGATTTCTGTCCTCTCTCCCTTGTGCAACCTTTCATCTGTAAGTAACCCTAAAAATGGTTGTCAATTTTGTCTTCCCTTCTATATTTAATTTGAACATCTGAAATACATTATTACTACTTCACTCCTTGATTTATTGTGTTACACACACTCACGATTTTCCACATGGAGTCAGCACACTCACTGTAGCTAGTCTATGTGCATACACTCACTACTGTACACACAGAGTCAGCACATTCACTGTAACTAGTCTATGTGCACACACTCACTACTGTACACATAGAGTCAGCACACTCACTGTAACTTGTCTATGTGCACACACTCACTACTGTACACACAGAGTCAGCACACTCACTGTAACTAGTCTATGTGCACACACTCACTACTGTACACACAGAGTCAGCACACTCACTGTAACTAGTCTATGTGCACACACTACTGTACTACTGTACACACGGAGTCAGCACATTCACTGTAATTAGTCTATGTGCACACACTCACTACTGTACACACGGAGTCAGCACACTCACTCTAGTCTATGTGCACACTCACTACTGTCACATATGCACACTGCACTACACACACTCACTACTGTACACACAGAGTCAGCACACTCACTGTAACTAGTCTATGTGCACACACTCACTACTGTACACACAGAGTCAGCACACTCACTGTAACTAGTCTATGTGCACACACTCACTAGTGTACACACAGAGTCAGCACACTCACTGTAACTAGTCTATGTGCACACACTCACTACTGTACACACAGAGTCAGCACACTCACTGTAACTAGTCTATGTGCACACACTCACTACTGTACACACGGAGTCAGCACACTGTAACTAGTCTATGTGCACACACTCACTAGTGTACACACAGAGTCAGCACACTCACTGTAACTAGTCTATGTGCACACACTACTGTACACACAGAGTCAGCTCACTCACTGTAACTAGTCTATGTGCACACACTCACTACTGTACACACAGAGTCAGCACACTCACTGTAACTAGTCTATGTGCACACACTCACTACTGTACACACAGAGTCAGCACATTCACTGTAACTAGTCTATGTGCACACACTCACTACTGTACACATAGAGTCAGCACATTCACTGTAACTTGTCTATGTGCACACACTCACTACTGTACACATAGAGTCAGCACATTCACTGTAACTAGTCTATGTGCACACACTCACTACTGTACACATAGAGTCAGCACATTGACTGTAATTAGTCTACATACAGTCTACCTTTCTTTCAATCGTTGCCCTCCTTGTAGATACTGTGGTCTGCTTGTTATTTCTTTTGAATTACTTTCTTTTCAAAGCTTTTTAATATGTCTGCTTGCATGCACATGCATGGAAGTTTTAGAGCCTGTAACACAGAACTATGCTTTCTTGTCAGAACAGATTCCTCCTTCCCATCATGGAGGTATTGCCCACAGCATTTCTGAGGGGAGGTTCTCCTTTTATTTTCTCGCAACAGAATTCAGAGGACCAGGCTGCAGTTCCTAACAAATATTCCGCTTTGACTGGATTAGATGTCTCTGCTTTCCAGTGGGTGTGAAATGGGATCTTTGAATGCTTTTGAATTTTGTTAAATTAAATTCAATTTTTTACTTATTTACTTTACATCCTGCTCACTGCCCACTCCCAGTTGCCCCTCCCACAATTCTTCCCCATCTGTCCCTCCCCTTCTTCTCTGAGTGGGTGGGGGCCCCTGGGTATCCCCCCTCTACCCTGGCACATCCCAAGAGCTGTTGCCTGTGCATGGGTTATGTTCTTCTTATGGGCTGCCTTGTCTGACATCACTGGGAGAGGAAGACCTAGCCTGGCAGATAGGTTTTGAATCTTATGGGCCTGACTTTGAGTGAGCATGTGTTACATGTGCCTGTTTGCTGGTCATCCATGCTGTCTGTGAATTGCCTCTTTAAAGTGCCCTCACAGTTTTATGGGGACATGTCTTTTTCTAGCTGGGCATGTATATTTGATATTTGGCTTTGATAACAAATTTTTGTCTGACATGTGTATTGAAATGTTCCTCTCTATTACTATGGCTTTAAGTTTATTTAAGAATGGTGTTTTTGTTTGAGGATAAGTTTTCAATACTTTTAAAGACTTCAAACCTATGCTCTGAAGGTTTTTATTTCTTGCATCCTTCTGGGATTATATTCAAAACATTAAATGTTTTTGCCTTTTTAAAAGGTTTACTTTTCATAACTGAGACTCCACTCTCTGAATTTTTATATTGTATATTGTATTAAGTAGTACTGTAGTTTAGTTTATTTTTCTCAATTGGAAAATCAATTACCTAAGATCATTTTGAATAGTAAATCTTCCTATGGTGTGCATTGTTTGTTTGCTGGGCTTGAACCCAGGACCTTATACATTCTAGATAAACACAATTGAACTACATTCGCAGGCCCTTTCTGTGTATCTCTCCATATTCCCTCAAATACTGGAAACAACATGTGTTCCTGCGCATGAATGTGCCATCTTGGAGGTCTCTGTCCCTAACTCTAGTTTGTTTAGCTCTATAAGGAACCTTGATATGAGGTAGGTCTATGTGGCTTTGACAGTTCCTGAAAAGGACTTTAATACAACTTTAATAATACTTAATAACACCCAGTCCATCATTATTTAATGAGTTAGATATTAAAAACATGTTTAAAAATATATCCTTTTGTTTGCCTTTACTGAAACATACTCAATTATTTGTCAAGCATTGCAAAAAATGAAAGATATAGTCACTGGTAAGTTGCCCAATGCCGTTGTGAAAAGCTTTCTCTCCCTGCCCTGTGAGAAACCCTCGTTAAACTCACAGAGTCTTAAAGACGACAGGAAAACGGAGGGCCTCTGTTGAGATCCGTGAAGGTGAGAGGAAGATATGAGGATAAGTGGGGTAAGTATGACCAAATACTTTAAATTCATATGTGAACAAGTAGCACAGTCCATGAGTGTGCTCAGTAACATAGGCTAGAAAATACAGAGAAAGAAAAATGTTCAAAGTAAGTTGAAAGTTTTACAACACACATTTGCTCTGTGTAGCTGAAACCTACGGACACACAGAGACACGCAGTCATTCGATGCTTTAAAACAACGGTGTTAGATTTAAAGGTAAAAGAAAAATGGATTTTCTGTTTATAATGATACTGTACAGAATATAAAAGGTAATTACGAGAACTCTGTTCCTATGGCTGATATCGGCTACAGTGGAGAGAACTTTCAAAAGCCGTGTGCAGCACAGGAATATCACGCTGAAGTGAGGCTGCGTGGGGAATGTTTGCGTTCTTGTATTCCGTGGTTTGATGTGTGGGTTTCCCTTTTAGACACACGTTCCTGCCTTCTGGCTCAATGAAGATCACAGAAACACGCATTTCAGACAGTGGGATGTATCTGTGTGTGGCCACAAATATTGCCGGGAATGTGACTCAATCCGTTAAATTAAGCGTCCATGGTGAGTGTTCAAGGGGATATCAAGGCCAGTGATAACTCTGTCCCCGGGGCCACAGCCTTTGAGACAGTGAACCTCCAAGATGGATAGAGACTAGAGATTTCTGAGTTGTAAGTCTGTCGTTCTCTTTCATTTACTCGGAAAGGTCTGTTAGCCATCTACAAATAACTCCCCCTTCTCCAATTTCAAGTGTACTGATTACATTTTTGGATCTCATTTCATCTAGGTGTTTAGTCATTTATCTCTCTGAGTTGACATGCATTGGAGGAAATGTGTTTAAAACATTGAGGGCGAGCACTCCTCTCACAGAAGAGAATCATACTTTTTAAATAGTCGGATTTGACATATGACAAACACAGTACCTGAAAAAAATGCTCCCTTTGATCATTATTTGATTATGTCATGCTTCTCTCATGGAAGTGTTTTATCCCTTTAATTTATGACAGCCCACCAACTATCTGTCCCTTCAGTGCAGTGGTTGCCTATCTCCATGAAAGATACTGTGTAGATCCCAGATGGCTAAATGTCAGAGGAAATTCCCTGAGAGGGCACTGACCTAGCTGCATTTCTAGACCAGTTGTCACAATAGCATCCCACTGAACTTGAGTTTTTGACATTAAAGGAAGGTCCCACTGCTTACCAACTCTCAGGCAGTAGGCATATTAATCACGTAACCTATTTTATCTTTAGACAGTAGATACTGGCTGTGTTTTGTTTTTTTTTTTTAACTGACTACACAAAAAGACCTGTTTTCTGGTTTGCTCTGATAGATAGGGGTCCGGAAAGGGCTTTTAATCTTACATTACTTATAAACTAAAGGAAACTCACCAATGTTAAGTGCTCACTACTCGTCAAATGTGGGACCAGGAGTCCCATATCCGTCATTTCCTGTAGTTCTTTCAGTGAATTTGTGCTGTGCCTGCACAGTTAGTTTTGCCTGGATGGTTAAAATGGGCCTTTAGAGGCTTGCTGTTATGTCCACACCACACAGCTAATAAGTGGCTATTCTACTCTTTTTTGTGTGTGACTTCCTGGTAAGAAGTTCTCCTTCAGCGTCAAAAACAAAATATAGGGACTTTTAAATATTTGATGATTAATGCTCAGTTGTGGTTTCTAGTTCCTCCAAAAATACAGCATGGAAATAGACACCTAAAAGTCCAAGTCAGCCAGAGAGTGGACATCCCGTGCAATGCCCATGGGTCTCCTCCTCCCGTCATCACCTGGTTTAAAAGTGGAAGGCCCATGCCGTTCAATGGAGTACAGCATCCTGGTAGCCCAGATGGAATGCTGACCATTGAGCAGACTGCGCTCTCAGATGCTGGCACATACACATGCTCTGCCACGAACATAGCCGGAAGTGATGAAGCAGAGGTCACGTTGCATGTCCAAGGTGGGTTTTGGCATAAGAGACATGTCTGGTCCGGTGAGGCTGAGGAGTGGAACAAGACCCCTGAGCTCTCTAAACGGGACGTGCAACCATGGATCTCTTTAGGGTGATTTCTGCATAGAACTTTAGCTTTAAAGGGATCGTTAACCAGAAGCAAACACAGGATTGGCTAAGCCTGAATGACATTTTCATGTTTACTTTTGAAACTGAAGTCCCTGGCGTATATAATGAAGCGGTCCTAGGTAAATGGCCCACCCAGTATTTCTGGTTTGGGAGAAGTTGCAGCTGCGGCTAGCCGGGGTAGCATTTCACCTCATACCTCAGCTCAACTGATCCCTGAGAGGTCACGGCTCACTGCTCCTCTACTGTTGGCTTTATTTTGAGGTTTGTTATGTAGGTTGGGCCTAATGTCTGTCATGGTTTAGGCCATGGTGGTGACATCGTGACCCAAAGCCCCTGGTTTCTTGAGCTAATCTAGTGCGAGTAGACATAAAGCAAGCAAGGTTCATAGAGAAGGAAAAAGTGTGGTGGGGAATTAAAAGGATTGCTGTTCTGGGAGTGGGGTCGGATTGCCAGGTAGGAATTTTTTAATTCTCTAAAGGAGTAGGATTTATGTGAGAGCTTCCTAGCTGGCAGGAACTAATCACTGGACGTTTTCTGTCTCACCCTGTCAGAGGGAATGTCAGTAAAGGCAGGAAGTTAGGTCAGTGGGGTATAGTAATCAGCACACTTAGCAGTTAAAGATGGAGGCATCTCAGTTCCCGGGGAATGAAGGTCTAGGATGTTAGTAGGGAACTTATTAGCTCATTTATTCAGTCAACAAACCTTACAAGTGTCTATATTCAGAGTCAAAGGAGATAGACATGTCTAATATTCTTGCAAATCTCAGAGGTACATAATTACAGACTCTGTAAACAGGTTGGGTAGAATATTCATCCAAATGGGACTGTATTTCATAATAGTAGACCTATGAGAAGCATATTAAAATGGATAAGCGTATTAAAATGGATAAGTGTAGAGGTTTGCATGGGAATGTAAGGATATAGATACAAATATGGGGACATACACAGTGCTACGTGATTGAACAACAGACAGACGTGTCTGTCTGTCGGGAGATCAGAAAGGCAGAACATCACTAAGTGACCAAAGAGTAAGGAAATCAGCATGAGAGAATGTGCGAGGAAAGCCACACACAATGCATCTGTTTTCCCAGAACCACCCACAGTGGAAAACCTGCAACCTCCCTTTAACACTCCATTCCAAGAACGGTTGGCCAATCAGCGATGGCATTTCCATGCCCTGCAAAAGGTATGTAAGACTCAGGGACACAGGCATGGGTGGAGCTTGTAATAATGTGATATGACTCCAGGATTCTTCATTGCACTCAAAATATCATACCTGTACAATTCTACCTGCCAGCCCTTGTTCTAACGTTTGAACATAACAGAAACTCCCTGCTTCAAACGACTCTTTGAATTGGTACCTTTGCATCCCTCACATTTTATTTCTCTCACTGAAAGGCTCTCCCAACCCTTCAAGCTTGCTTAATCTAGGTTGGGGATTTAGCTCAGTGGTAGAGCGCTTGCCTAGCAAGCACAAGGCCTTGGGTTCGATACCCAGCTCCAAAAAAAAAAAAAAAAAAAAAAAAAAAAAAAAGTAAGCTTGCTTAATCTAAGACTCTTTTCAAGATAGTTCAATGCTTTTCTGCTGCTTTTCATTTCATTCCTTCTGGAGGTGTTTTCTTTTTAAAAATGTCACAGTAGAGCTATTCGCATTATTATCTATTAATGGTAATCAATAAGGTTGCAAATTAGGGCCATCACCCATCTGAGGCAATTTTATCTTGATCCTTTTTTAGTCATTTATTAACTTATCTATTTATTCACTTTACATCCTGATTGCAACCCCCCTTCCCCCTCTCCTCCCAGTCCCACCATTACAAATCCTTCCCCCCACTGTCCCCTCCCCTTCTCCTCATAGAAGGGGAAGTCCCTTGGGTACTACTCCACCTGGGACAT
The DNA here is from genome assembly GCF_011064425.1 of Rattus rattus. NCBI lineage: Eukaryota > Metazoa > Chordata > Mammalia > Rodentia > Muridae > Rattus > Rattus rattus. The sequence goes on along the minus strand of NC_046163.1, from coordinate 30,192,889 downwards.
CTAGTCCCAGCAGGGCTAAGCACATCCTTTCCCACTGAGGCCCAGCCGGGCAATCTACTTAGTAGAAGGGGAATCAATAACAGGCAACAGAGTCAGAGACAGCCCCTGCCCCAGTTGTTAAGGAACCCACATGAACACTAAGCTGCAAGTCAGCCACAAGTGTATTAGAGTATTGCATGCTCTTTGGTTGGTGGTTCAGTTTCTGTGAGCCGCATGGGGCCAGGGTAGTCAACTCTGTAGGTCTTCTTGTGTTGTCCTAGACCCCTCTGGCTGGCTCAATCCTATCCCCAACTCTTCTACAAGACTCCCTGAGCTCCACCTGATGCTTAGCTGTGGTTCTTTGCATGCGTCTCCATCTGCTGCTGAATGAGGTCTCCTTGAAAGGCTTCTTCATCCAGCAACAGATTTAATCCTTCTTTTTTCTAAGTCTACCCACAATGGCAATTCTGGGACTGTGTCATATATAACACACCTCTCACTGGTTTTTTAAAACCATGCCTTTCCTATAATAATAATTATTATTTATTATTATTGTTATTATTATTATTGCTGTTGTTGTTGTTATTATTGCTATTATTATTGTTATTATTATTATGTGTGTGAAGAATTTTGAGGAGTCAGTTCTCTCCTTCCACTGTGGATTCTAAGGGTCAAAATCAGTCATCAGACTTCACAGCAAGGACTTTTAGCCAGTGAGCCATCTCATTGGCCCACTTTCTGTTGTCTTTGTTATTAATGTCATCTTGATAATTGTTATTCTAGTAATCTTAAATAAAAGGTAGTGCTCTGCTTTTTTTTCTTCTGCCTGTCCATTTACCTTTTCATGTTACTTTAATAAATGTTAATGGGAAAGTCTGGTTGATATCCACAAAGGAAGGATGGGATAACAGGAAATGACTGTAACCTTTCTTTTTTCTCAGAACGAGGACAGATGGCTGGAGTCAATCAGCTTTACTCTCTTTTCCACATTAGTCAAAAATCTCATACCTACTGATATGAAATACGTTATCTTTTCATTTTCCCCTTGTAAATATGCCTTCCCTAATCACTTTAATATAACGTTAGTTAGTAATGAATTTAGCTTCCCCAGTACATTGCATATATTTCAGTCATCTTTTTGGACTTATCCTGGATTGTACATCCTACTTTTAATAAATTTATTATCTTAGAATTGATTGCTAACTACCTCTTATGAAATCCTATTGGTTTTATTTAATGGGCTTTGTCTTCAGTGTAGAAATTAATTGAGTTTTAAAGTGTTTAGAATCGTGCCTTTTAAATTTTTACTAAGTAACATATTCACAACACAGTGACTGATTTTCTATCCATAATATCCTCTTTGGCTTTATTTTACATTTAATACAGTTTTTTTATCAGTTACAACTACAAACATGTGACTTCTATTTGTTCTGCTATCCACTAGTAAATCCAGGAAAATATATTTTTCTCATCACTTTGTCAACTTTTAGAGAATTGAACTCTTGTCTTTTGATGAACAGATAAGATGTTGAAAGGGTATGTGGGCAGTGGGAGCTCCTCGTATTTGCTGGATAGAGCTTTTCCCCCAGTAACTATAGGCCACAGATTGCATTCTTTGTAAATTCTCTTTGTTGGGCGGATTCCTGGCCTATTCCTGTAACAACCCCATGCTTTGCTGCGTTTACTTCACTCCTAGGTTCCCTACGTATCCTGTCAGTTTGATGGCTGCACATATTTTCTACCCCTAGTCACTACTGTAGTGAACTCACCAGAAAAGAAAATGATTTCCTTGTAGTCTGAGTTTTCTGATTAAAAGCAACTTTGATCAACTGGAAGCCACAAGTCTGAAAACACTTGTCTCTTTTCACTTGGAGTCATGAAAAAACTACCATTAACTGTCACCTCTTGGCTTTTATCCTGAAAGTGGCACAGGGCCTCAGGATACACATTGTAGTCACAACAGGAAGTCTGTCTGTTCTGAATGTATTTGATTTTTATAAAAAAACATTTAATTTTGTTATAAAAAAAGGCTTTAATTACCTACTTAGGGACTCCTAAACCAACCATCAAGTGGTTACACAATGGTAAAGAGGTGACAGGGCAGGAGCCTGGTGTTTCTATCTTGGAAGATGGAGCGCTATTGGTAATCGCTTCCGTTACACCACTCAACAATGGCGAGTACATCTGTGTGGCCGTCAATGAAGCTGGGACCACAGAAAGGAAATACAACCTCAGAGTTCACGGTAACTGTAGATTAAAATACTAAAGCCACATAGCTAAACGTATGACTGTTTCAAATTCTTGCATGTTTGTCATTTAGTCAATATATGATTCTTTAACATTAATATAAATGTATTAATATCAAACAGAAGGTAGGAAATAGGTTTGTATCTACTCGTCCTTCAACACTTCATGCATTTTTAGTTGAAACTTTACATCCCTCAAAGTTTTAATAGGAGATAAAAATACAGCATCAAAGCCTGTTCTCCCTGGTAAGTCATTCTCTTACCTACTCCAGAGCAAAACAGTTTCACACACTCTGTTGGCATGGCTTCTCAGAGATTTCCATAAGACAAAAAAGTGTGGAATCTGGTGGATATAGATAGAATATAGATGATAGAATATTATACCCACTCTCTGTACCTGGGCTATTTCATTGAAAAATCTATAGTATGAATTATTCTAGTCTTTAACTGTTATCTATAACATCTCTCTGAATGAGTTCATAGAATTTATTTAACCTTTCTCTACTAATGTATTAGTACTGGTTAGTATTGTACTAATGTATTTGTAATGTAGTAAGTATCCAGATTGTTACCGGTTTTTCACAACTATTTAAACTTTCAAAGAAAAATTTAAACCTGTGCCATTTTGTGGGAGTATGTGAATTTTAGGTTTTGGTGCCTATGGTTTTCATAGACACCATGTGCAGTCACTCCCACAGTCAAGTGGTGAATGTTATTGCTTAAACGAGTCTCCTAAGACTTTACCTCAAATAATTCATCCTTCAAGTTATACTAAATGTCATCCTGAACTTAAAACCTCGCCATAAAACACACCATTACATCAGGATTTTTATTTGTAAACGTATTGGCGGACACTTCTCGTTTATAAGAAAGCATGTGTTTGCATATACCTACCTTTTCTACCCTCTCTTACTTTTGACACTTGGAGCTCCTGTTGATCACAAGACCATCCAGTCCTGATTCCTCTCTTTCGCAGTTCCACCAGTAATTAAAGATAAAGAACATGTGAGCAATGTGTCCGTGTTGGTAAACCAGCTGGCCAGCCTCTACTGTGAAGTAGAAGGAACTCCGTCCCCGGTCATAATGTGGTTTAAGGATGACATCCAGGTAAATGCAGACACCAAACGTGTGCAGTTCTCTGCTCTGTACCCGGATGAATCGTTCGGCTGTGAGTTTCTTCTCAGTGATGACAAACACCGCTTTTCTGTTCTCACTGTGGAGTGTTATTAGCTTTGGAAATAATAGTCCTCTGCTTCATGCAGGTGACAGAAAGCAGCACTGTTCAGATCGTGAATAGTGGAAAGATTCTAAAACTCTTCAAGGTGTCTGCAGAGGATACCGGAAGATATTCCTGCAAAGCGATTAATATTGCAGGAACCTCTCAGAAGGACTTTAGTGTGAGTGTACTAGGTAAGGAAAAACCTCCTTTTAAAATAAACCTACACATTACATGCATTTCTTATGTATGCCAAAATAAAGAGATATGAAATAGATAGGAGAAATACCATTTATACCATTCTTTAGTAGGTTGTTTTTTAATTTTAGATATTTAAAATACAAAGATGGCTTTGACTCACCTATCCCAAGGTACCGTGAACTTAAAAGTGACGCAGTGTATGTTAAAGATTTCTCTAGACAGCAGCTATGTAGAGAAGTGGTTATTTATATGCATAGGTAGCTATGAGATATGGTGCAATTATTATGATGTGGACATCTCCTGAAGCCAGCAGGATGCTTGAACTGGAGCAGGTCATACATCTATTTCCAGTGCATTCTAATTAATTACTGGGGCCTAATCAACCCTGGTTGCAATTGGGAAGAGAAGTCTGAGAGAATGTGATGGGTGTTTCTAACACAAAGGGAATTCTGAAAGCTAGTCGTCACTGTACTAGATTATGATACACGTAATTTTAAGTGGTGTCATTAGTTTAATTTTTAGTTAATAAAGTTATATTTGACATTATAAGTTTATCCCATGGCAAACAACCTTCTCTCTATTTAATGTTTTGTTATCAAAATAAGCATGTAATTTGTGTTTTTAGTGAAGGTGAAGCCTGGAAGTGGATATGGTCATAAAAACTTGCATCCATCAATTCCCTTACTTTCCCCCAAATCTGAACTCCATTATGTTTGCTTTTCCTACAGCTAGATGTGTATTTATTCCCAGCCCATATGAGCAACCTTGGCATGTTTTTTCTCACTGGTCTTGGCATCGTATCTCCTGATGTTCATTCCCTCCACAAACGCCATCTGTGTCTGATGAGTCCCAAATGCTCAGCTTTAGCTCAGAATTCTTTGAACACTAGGAAAAGCTCTAGTCTTCACCATCCTATCTTTTTATATTTTTATGTACTTATCAAATCTTTGTTATTTTCAAGAGAGTCTCACTAGTTTCGTAGGCTGACCTTAAACTCAAAATTTTCCTCCCTCAGCCTCCTGAAGGCTGGGGTAATAGAGGTGTGGTATGACGTCCATTATGTGTTGTTGAATGTGGCAGTGCTATGTCAAACTGAAAGATCCCAGTAAATGTTGAGGTCTCTGAGTGACCTGCTTCCTGACCCTTCCCTTTATCCTCGCTCTATGACTGCTTCCTAACTGTCTGCTTCTTCCCATTGCATGGGGAAGGCATATTTTTATTTAATCCCCTTAGCTTCCTCCCTGTACCCACTCTTCACCAATCTCACCTATTCTTCACCCAGCAATGAGTGAGCTCTTTCTATAAATACCTTATCAAGCCATACCTCTCCCCCACCAAACCTCTGTAACTGTCCAGTGATTTTATGAAGATTAATATCAGACCACACCACATGAAACAAGAGCGAGGAATAGATGGGGAAATTATACATGAGCACTTTCATTTGTATAATTCCAAGGATGAAATTGAGTCTATCCTTTTTTATGCTGTATAGCATATTCATACTAAGTTTCGTATAGACGAGAAGGACCAGGGTAGACATGACACACTAGGCAGGATACGATCCATAGGAGACTGACATTGCCCATGCCAATCATTATTATAAGTGTGCAGCAATAGCGCATTGGATCACATGGACTTTGTGGCTCAATTACATTCCATGAGTTGTGCGCATGACTTACCATGCCTCAAAATGACCTCTGTTCTATCATTATGTTTGTAGGTAACTGCCCTGCTAACACAATTTCATAGAAATATTCCTGGATTCTAAGCTAACATTTGGTGCGTAGTATGATGTGAAAGGGAGTTCTCAGGAGATGTTTTGTTTCTGACATTGAAACACTGTTGAAATACTTTGATAACCACTGACTGCCTGCTTCTTCCCCACATCTTTGTGCTAAGTCATATACATTATGATAAAATGTCTTTTTTCAAGTTCCACCCAGCATACAAGGTGCCGGCTCCCCAAACGAAGTCTCAGTTGTTCTTAACCACAACATCACCCTACAGTGCCCGGTCAGAGGCACTCCCTTTCCGGCTATTTACTGGTTCAAGGATGGCAAGTGAGTATCTTTCTGTCTTTGTTCAAGGGTGTACTTTATAGGAAACAGATACCCCGATGTGTAGCCTCTACCTCCTTATTCATCACCTTAGAAGATACATTATTTAATGAAAGAGAAACAATCTTGCATTTTAAAAGTAACATTTTAATAAACAATCGTCCAGTAATATCTTCCAATTTTCAGATGACAAAGCTCTTTATAAATTTGGGGAGTTTATTATAGAAATGGATAAGTTTATAATTATTGCACACCAAAATTCTCTGCACATGTATTATCATAAAATCTGATTCCAATGAAGAGATAATTAGGCTTTTACATGGGACTGAGCTATTGAGAAGGAACAATGGGCTTCGAGAACATAATGAAGTCATAGACTCTGTCTGAATGAGGTGGGAAGTACAGACAGGGATTGCACTTCCTCCATTGCAAGCCTCAAGGAAGGCCATTGCCCACACCGCAAAGGCAGCTGTGGCTTATAGTGGTTCAGAGGTTACTTTGTATAGGTTGGCTACAGTTTGTGCTGTAATTCCTGTCTGATGAGAAGGAATCTAAGGACACAGTAGCAGAGAGCCTAGATTGTCCGTGCATAAAATATAGGAATCATTTAAACTTCCAAGAAATCAGTGGGGCAGACACCATAGAAATGGACTCTAAATGGGCAATTTGAAATACAATCCCACCATAAACAGTAAAAGATTCTCATTCTCCACACTGATGAATATAAAGAGAACATAGTTTTGTTTCTCATGGGCCATTTTTTAAAACCAAAGGTTTGCAAATACCAAGTGTCGTCTGGCTCCGGGAAGTCAGAACACAGTCCTGGAGAGAATATAGAGCAGTACCCTTAGGGACAGTGTGACACTGTGTATTAACATTCCGATGCTCAGCTGCTATACTGCAGGAGTCACAGCTCCATTCTACGAGACCGAAGCGGACATGCATGTCCAGCAGGAGGCATGTCTGCTGATGCTCTCCGCAATGCTGCCCTGGCAGATGAGTGAAACTGGCTCATGCCAGACCTCAGGAAACAGATAACATAGGACCGGGCTAATCCGCTTCAAGTAACCCGCAGCTACCAGACAGAGCACCAAGGATATGCAGAAGAAGAGCATGATGTCATTTACACCAAAGCTTAGGTTCCTTCAGGATACATTTAGGAATAAATGTTGCTTAGTGAAAACGAGATGGATAAAAACCAAACTGATTGTGACAAGAAGTCAGAGAGAAGGCTCACATTAGTAACAGTACACCAAGAATGATTTTTTTCAACATTAATGCCTAGGCTTATTCGTTTAAGTTTTGTTTAACCTTAAACAAATCCCCCAAAGTTTTATGGATTTAAGTAACACCAAATGTTCACTCTTTTAAAAAACATCTCCAAACGCACTACACCAGTGGTTTATGACCTTTTGGGAGGGTCCAACAACCCTTTTGCATGGGAAACTACAAATGGACCTATGAAATAATTTTTTCTAGGCCTTTATTTTTGGGGGATCCTAACATTGAACTCTCAGACAGAGGACAGAATTTACATCTGAGAAATGCACGGAGAAGTGACAAGGGGCGCTACCAATGTACTGTGTCCAACGCAGCAGGCAAGCAAACCAAGGATATAAAACTCACTCTCTACGGTGAGTGTGACCTTTCTCATGCTGATACCGTTATTCCATTATTCCATTCTAAGTTGAAAACTGAAGTTTATTCTACTGTTTATTGTCCTTTTCCTTCATGACCAGTACTTAGGAATGTTAGGCAAGTAAAGAGGAGTCTGCCTTTATGTTTTAAACCTTCACAGCGTGTTCAGTTTTCTAATGCAATTTATCCTTAGCTGTGGATTTATTAAAATTATTTAGTAATTTTAATATGGTAAACCTTTCCCGAGTTAGTTAGTATAAGCATAAATCAAATACTTTAAGTGTTAAAAAAAACTTACAAAGTGTGTAAATGCACAAACACACTGAAGTATCTAGTAAACCACAGTTCAGTTGTTATATTTTCACTCCATCTTGGCTTTTATCCTGCCTATGTGGTAATATTTTTCATGCCATGTATTGTTCTGTTTTCCTCATTTCTTCTTTTCCATAAATAATGTGTCTTAGTTATATTTCTATTGCCATAACGAAACCCTGCGATCAACGCAACTTATAAAAGAAAGCATTTGACTTGCGGATTACAGTTCCAGAGGCTCAGAGTCCTTACCCTCTTGGCAGAGAGCTTGGGGTCAGCAAGCAGTAATGGCACTGGAGCAGAGCAACCCAGGAGTAGCATATGCCTTTGAACCTTCAAATCCTACTTTCAATGAAGCACCTCCTCTGACAAAGCCGCACCTCTTAATCCTTTATGAACAGTTCCCTGAATGGGGACCAGGTATTCAAACTAGCAGGGCTATTCTCATTCAGAGAACCAAATAATGGAAGCCCCAGTTTCACTGAAAAATTCAACTACTGATTAAGGTGACAGTTAAAAGTCACTTCCATGAATGAAACCATTAAGTAGACATGTGAATGGCATGCCACAGTCACAAACTTACACAGTAGAAAAGAACAGAACTCTATGCTAGTGGGTCTTACCAAGTGTCCAGTCCTTACACTAATGTCACCCTTTCACACGGTGTATAGCATTTGAAGAAAGAGTCACAAACTTCAGTGCTGTCTCCTCACGGGCTCTTTTCAATCCAAAGTGGCTGCCTAGTCTCTATCATGTTATATTAATTCATTTGCTTCCTATCACCTTCTGATAGTCACTTTTCTATAAGTTTTTGCTTTGTTAGACAATTATTGTTAAGTCTAAGAGTCCTAAACTTCATAATAACAGACTTCTATTCTGCCTGCCGCCACTTTGCTGGCAATGTAGAGCAGATGTAAAGACATACTATCCGAATGACGGAGGGCCAGCAGTCATATGTGGCTAGTGAGAAGTTACTGAAGCCTAAATTACATTTATGTAAAGATAAAATGTTCATCAATATCAATGATGGAACAGATACTTTATATGAGATAGCTGGTTAATAATTTTATGATTTATTCTAAATTTGTACTTGGGATATATTGGACCAAGTAAAATGAGTTGTTAATATTTATTTACCTATTTTCATTTTATCCTTTTAATGTGGCCTCTAGAGAATTTTAAATTACATATATAGTTTAAGTTATGTTGAATGGCAGTTTCAGCAATTAGTAAGAACGTGGGCATTAGAAAAAGAAAAACTTGTATTTTTTTCTTTTATTGGATTTTTTATTTACATTTCAAATGTTATTCCCTTTCCCAGTTTCCTATCCATAAGCCCCCTATCCCATTCCCCATCCCCCTCCCCAACCACTCCCCCCTTCCTGCCTCCCTGTCCTGACATTCCCCTACACTGGGGCATTCAGCCTTGGCAGGACCAATGGCTTTTCCTCCCATTGGAATCCAACAAGGCCAACCTCTGCTACATATGCAACTGGAGTCATGGCTCTGTCCATGTGTACTCTTTGGGTAGTGGTTTAATCCCTGGGAGCTCTGGTTGGTTGGTATTGTTGTTCTTATCGGGATACAAACCCCTTCAGCTCTATCAATCCTTTCTCTAATTCCTCCAATGGGGACCCTAATCTCGGTTCAATGGTTGCTGCTAGCATTTTTTCTGTATTTGTCATGCTCTGGCTGAGCCTCTCAGGAGACAGCTATATCAGGCTCCTGTCAGCATGCACTTCTTGGCTTCATCAATATTGTCTAGGTTTGGTGGCTGTATATATATATGGGCTGGAGTGTGCACTCACTGATAAGTGGATATTAGCCCAAAAGCTAAAATTACCCAAGATAAAATCCACAGATCACATGAAGCTCAAGAAGAAGGATGACCAAAGCGCAGATGCTTCAGTCCTTCTTAAAAGGAGGAACAAAAATATTCATAGGAGGAGATATGGAAACAAAGTTTGAAAAACTTGTATTTTTACCCAAACTCTACCACTCACTAGCTTTGTGACTTCATATGAATTTCCTCATCCCTCTAAATTTCTGTTTTCTCAATGGAATTAGTAATATTGTTTCTATGAGGATAGAATGCTAAATGTATTAGACAAGTTTTATTTGTCTTACAGTAAGGTGTCAATATATGTTTTTTTATCATTGTCTAGCAATACCACTTCCTTAAAACTTAAATATATATAATATATACTTATTATATATTATATTATATTATATATATATATTTATATATACTTTATATATGCCTTCTGGGGTTGTCTGATTGAAAGGCAAGGCTTATTGAGAAGTTCTGACTATTGTGATTCAGGAAACCGTCCGTATCCTTTGTTTTCTAGCAAGCTTCCCAGTGCCTTCAAGTGGGTAGCCTTAAGGTTACTTTATATATAAAGTATAATATATATAATATATATATATAAGCTCTAGCTCTAGTTCCTTCCTTTCTTTTTTCTTTGTTTCTTTCTTTATTTGCTCCTTCCTTCCATCCTTCCTTCTGTCCTTCCTTCTGCCTTTCTTTCTTTCTTTCTTTCTTTCTTTCCTTCTTTCTTTCTTTCCTTCCTTCCTTCCTTCCTTCCTTCCTTCCTTCCTTCCTTCCTTCCTTTCTTTCTTTCTTTCTTTCTTTCTTTCTTTCTTTCTTTCTTTCTTTCTTTCTCTGGTTCACTCTTAGCCTACATTCACCGGAAACTCATGCCTCTGCTTGCTAAGGGTTGACACTGCAGATGTGTGCCACAACATCTAGCTCAAATCTAGCTTGATTTGTACTTAATTAACTGCATTTAAAAAAAAATCAGACTTTTAAAATATAGGTGTCTGTTTCAAGTTTTAGTATCTCTTTTGCATCAAAGAAATGGTATTTAAAGCAGATTTTTAAATCGTTTATGTGTAGAAATAGAAGCCTGTTGGGGAAATCTGTCATGAGAAGACATGTCCTCCATAAAAGTACTATTACTGGAAGATTAGCTGTACAGATGCCAAGTTAAACAAAAATCCTATTACCATCATTGTCTGCCTACCAGAGCCAGCCATTGAAACAACAAATACAGTGTCTCCCCAAGCTGCTGCACCGTTGCCAGCATCTATCATGAATACAGTGTGGAGCTTCAATCAGACTCCTATTTCTGAGAGGCTGGGATTTACTCTCTTTGAATCCTCACATTCATGCTGTGTGATCCCCTCAGGCACCCAGGAAAAAGATCTTCTGGGGTTGTCTGATTGAAAGGCAATGCTTATTGAGAAGTTCTGACTATTGTGATTCAGGAAACCGTATCCTTTGTTTTCTAGCAAGCTTCCCAGTGCCTTCAAGTGGGTAGCCTTAAGGTTACTTTACTTTGGGAAAATGGAAACATCACAAATAAAAAAACCCACAAATACTATACTTTAGGCAATTGAGAATGTGTATGCAGATTTGAAACTGAGAGAGTCAGCCTAAAATTGATTTATTTATCTCTCTTATTGACATGCTCATATCTTCAGGTGAGGATGAGCAACAAAAGAGCTGAATGTGAACGTTGTATCTAAATAAGCAAAAGGAGCAGAGACATAGTAATCCGAAATGTATGGAAACCCACTGCTACAGTAGCTCAGATATGAATATAGATGTATAAAGAGGAATTAAATGAAGTTACCCTAGAATGAAGAGACAATGTCCAACTAAATCCTATATACTAGCAAATGAAAAATACCAAGATGGGTTACTTCTTTTTGAGTTGTTGGTCAGTGGCTTGCTGTAGAACCTCAAACATTTCAGACCATTGCTAAGGATCTTGGTACCTCTTCAAAACCGGATGATAAGATCCTGTTGCAGAAGACACCTCATATCTGATTCATAGAACATGGAGGAATCAATCTGGTACTGACTTGGAAGTCTCATCCCTACCAGCTCTCTTTTATCATACTGGAAGGTGCTATGCATGACTCTAAAGGGGGGTTGGGGGAAGGAATAATTGATGTCACCAGTTGTGAACCCTGCCAGCTACATTAACAACTAGCCTGACAAGATATGCTCTCTGTGTAACAGTGGCACAAACGTGGGAGTAACCAACCACTTTCTGTTTCTGTTTGGATCTAAGGCTTACTCCATGAGATGGAACCCAAAACCATACCTATTATTATTATTATTATTATTATTCTGCTAAATGGATATAGTGTTAAAACCGGCTGTAGCTACAGATCAGTATCTCTCAACCCTCCTCAGATAAACTCCTACTTACAGTAGATGACAATTAATACAGAGACTGTCAATAGATTAACCTATAGAGAATACAGACTGTGGGTCGCTCAGGACTAAATGAGATGCATATATCATACTCTTCCACACAAGATGTAGAAATCTTCCATAAGGAGGGGGGAGGGGGTGACTGTAAATGCCAGAGGTGGTAAATAACTTCCAGAGACCGTGTTTTGTGTGTAGAATAGGGCAGTTGCACATATGAATTCACGGTGATTTTGACAACATACACAGTCGTAAGTTCAAGGCCGACAAAAATCTCAGTATAGTGCTTGGGAAACAGACACAAAATTATTCAAGAGGGCAATTTTTTTTCTGTTATCCAAATTGATGGCAAATGTTCATATGTTATTGGTAATGGGATTTTTATCTGCTGCATCTTTGAAGATGTGATTCTCATACAATAGATAGGTTCTGCTCAATGTTGATGTTAATTTCTTAACATGATCTTTATTGAATACATTCATTTCTAGGAAAGCATTTATAACATTTGTTTGTATTCTTTTGATATTTGCATTTTAAGCATTTGATTACAAATGGGCAATTAATCAATTCTAGTTGAAAACTGTATGGAAGATTCTGTTTCAAGGATAAATAGGGAAATCTGGGATGTGGAAACATGCACCTATATCAAACATTGGTAGAATAGTTGTTTGGATTCAGAAGATAAAATAAAAATGTGGATGAATAAAGGTCTTAGTTCTGATGTTAACTTTGACAGCCTGAGAAATGTGTTAATTAGCCTTGCAATACTTGAGTTTGAAAGAACCAAATAACTGCTACAATATTAATTTTGCATATTTAGTATCAGGTGTTTTCATTTTAAATTAAAATCAATGAAAACCACTATTTAAATCAAAATGGATGTCCAAAGCTTTTCAATATTTAGTAACAGTATTTAAACATAACTCCTCTCATTGAGAAGAAAAGGAAATTTATTCTCATTCTTGAACTTAACAAACATCACCAATGCCAAGGCAAGCAGCTACTGTAAGCCTGGGTATTAGATTCTGCTTCTCAGGAGGGCCACAGGATTAGTGGTATTTATGTCAGTAACAACAGATTAAACACACCTTTGGCACCAGGGACTCATTAACACACAGCCATTCTGCACACAGGACCTGCTGAGAAGTAATACACAGCACCCAGATGTTTAAACATCACCTCTCCAAGCTCTGTGCATTTCACTAACTCTTTCTTGCTTTCTGTTTTACTTTATTTTTTTTTTACCATCATCAGTTGTGATGACTCTTAGCAAACTCCAGTTCAGATAGTGTTGCTTAGAATTCCCTGCGGATTTTTTTTTATCAATATTTGTTCTACATAGATTGTTCTTAGTGACTAATCCTTCACTTGGCCAAACTTGACTCCCCAAATAAGCCAGAACAGCTTAGTAATGGTTCTATCTGTCACTGTTTCAAAGGCAAGGATATTAAACAGAGTAAGTAGCCCTTTAAAACTGACTATTCATAACGCCCATAGGGTCCTCAGGTCCTCTCTTATTCTCACTGAAGACCTGACAAGACAATCATCAACTGACTTTCTCTGGATACATATTTTCAGCTCTCATAATTTTTTCTGAGAAGTTATCAATTTAAAAAAATATTTTTATTAAATAATTTTTTTACATTTATTAAATGTATTGAATTACTTTACATTACAATTGTTGCCCTCCTTCCCAGTCCCTCCTCCCAGAGTTCTTAACCCCATCCCCTCTCCCCTTTGCCTCTGAAAGGGTGCTCTCCCACTCAACTTCTTTCCCTCCCCTAACCCCAGCATCCCCCTTCCCTGAGACATCCAGTCTCTACAGGATTAGGCACATCCTCTTCCACTAAGGTCAAACAAGACAGTTCTCTGCTATGTATGTGCCAGGGGCCATGGACAAGCCTGTGTGTGCTCTTTGGTTGGTGGCTTAGTCTCTGGGAGCTCTGAGAGGTCCAGGCTAGTTGACACTGTTGGTTTTCCTATGGGGTTGTCATCCCTTTCAGCTCCTTCAATCCTTCCTCTAACTCTCCCATAGGGGTCCCCAACCTCAGTCCAATGGTTGGCTATAAGTATCTGCGTCTGTCTCAGCTGCTGGTAGAGCCTCTCTGAGGACAGCCATGCTAGGCTCCTGTCTCTAAGCACAACAGCATCAGTAATAGGGTCAGGATTTTTTCTTTGCTCCTTTGGTATGATTTTTGATCTTTAAGTGAGGCATAGGTTTGTGTTGCTTTGTTTATTGTAGCCAATCTGCTTGTCTCCTCTAATATGATCTAGCTCAAGAGACACTGAAACTGTGCTGTGACTTTGCTGTCCTTAAATCTGGAACCAGAAAGGGACGTGGTACAGACCATTGGGACTTAGGAATCTAAGTAATCACCTGTATATGACTACAGACATCCTGTCATTCATTACTCTACATTTTAGTTCAACTAAAAATGTAAGTAACCATAGCATTTACTGTCATGATGCAGATGCTAAACTTGCATTTGTTTTTAAATCTATTTTAGTTCCACCTAGTATTAAAGGAGGCAATGTCACCACAGAAATATCGGCGTTGCTCAACAGCATAGTTAAACTGGAATGTGAGACGCGGGGGCTTCCTGTGCCTGCCATTACTTGGTATAAGGATGGCCAGGTGGTCACATCCAGCTCACAAGCACTTTATATTGACAAAGGACAATTTCTCCACATCCCGAGAGCACAAGTCTCTGACTCAGCAACGTATACATGTCACGCATCCAATGTTGCTGGAACGGCCGAAAAATCATTCCATGTTGACATCTACGGTAAGGATACATAGATATCTTCAATGAGTGCTTTCTAATATCTTGACATCTAGCTACTTCACCAGTGAAGCCTTGGTGGGAGATTTTTTTGTTTTCTTTTCCCCACTATATAGAGATAAGAGTGGGAAGATTCAGAAAAATATTTACAGAAGCTAAGGTTAGCAAAACGTTGTTCATTCCTCAAACCACCAACTGTTTCATTTGAAACTTGAGCATCTTAACCATTTGGTTTAGCAGTAAGGTAGAGCAGTGGTTAGGATTAAGATCACTCTCTGTGCTTTGTCTTTTGTTAGCCCAATGGTCCATAGAGTTCCAGAATAAGTAGAATAGTTATAGATCAGCTGAACCAAGAAATTGGAAAGCAGTCAGGTAGGAAGTTCCTGTGGTCAAATTGTATGTGAAAAAGTTTCCTTTTCATTTACGTAAGATGTTCTTTTGTGACTGGGAGAAGGATTACCTGAAATATTGCTATTTTTTTTCATCCCAGTCCCTCCAATAATTGAAGGTGACTTGACCACTCCTTCAAGTAAGCAGGTCGTTGTTGGTCAGTCATTGGTCCTGGAGTGTAAAGCTGTTGGCAACCCTCCCCCCGTCCTTACTTGGTTAAAAGATGGCGTGCCTGTGAAAGCCAGCGACAACATCCACATAGAAGCTGGTGGGAAGAAACTCGAAATCTTGAGTGCCCTAGAAGTTGATAGGGGACAATACATATGTGTGGCTACCAGTGTGGCAGGAGAACGGGAAATCAAGTATGAAGTTGATGTCTTGGGTAAGTAAGGATGCCAGGGCCTGGACTGTCGGACTCACAGTGTTTGATTATTAAGCACATGTTGGATCATGTACTAATGATGCAATCTAAGTTCAGGTATAGTGACCTTTTCAAGTCTGTTCAAGTGGTGGGGTTCTCAATAGAGTCCCCTGACCTAAATTCATGCAGCTCTTCACTGATTTTGATGATGTGCTTTGTTCTTGCCGGGGTACTCTCATAACTGTCCACCATTGGCTGCAGAAAGTCACAGGGTGCTCTCCACTGTGTCTAACTGCAGGAAAGAGTCTCTGGACTGGGCTGAATCATCTTGCAATCTTAAGACTCTATCATTGTAGCCAGGAAATTATTAAGTGGATGTTATGATGAAAATAAACAATATAAAACATGGATAAACTTTACATTAGCATAGTACCTATGGCACCTTAGTATGTGACAGAGAAAATTCCAGAGTGACCAAAGTAATATTCATCCTGGCAAGACGTATGCCTTATTGTAAAAGGCATATATCTCCAAACCCCTTGAGTATTACAATCCTGTGAACAACATCAATTTTCTAAGCCACTACTTCATATTGTCTAATGTCAGGGTGTATTCCTTCCGGTAGACATTTCTTTACCTGCTACAGTCTGTCTTTTTGTTTTGTTCTTTCTTTCTTTCTAGTGCCACCGGCTGTGGAAGGAGGAGATGAGACATCTTACTTCATTGTGCTGGCAAATAACTTACTGGAGCTAGACTGTCAGGTCTCCGGCTCTCCCCCACCAACTATCATGTAAGCATCTTGGTATGTCTTCTAAATACCTCTCTCACTTTTTAATATAAGTGTTTAGAGTTGTCTGGAAGGATTTTGACATTGAGAAGTATCAGTTCAAAATCGTATTCCTCTTGGAAAAGATATAGTCTATATATGAGGCAGCTATATATGTATATAGACTTGGTACTCAAAAAGCAGATATATTGGCACAAAAGGAGAAAATTCTATATACTGTCTCACAAAGTCTATTTTCAGTTAGAAGATATAGAGTATTTAGCACTATGAATATTAGTCCTCCCTGAGGCATGGACACACATAACAGGCTATTAAATAAAGAGAATAATAGAAACACTGGAGAGGCGGGAGAGCTCGGCAGGGTTCTATCCCCACCCTGATTGCCTGCCTCCTTTTTATATTCTCAGAGCATTAGTGAACATACACTTTACAATTCCAACATGGATGAAGCATGCAAAAGAATATTTGGATGACTACGGTTCCTAAATTATAATGTAATATCCCCCACATTAAAAATCTATGACATCAGTATGTGATTTACAAACATTGGAAGATCATTTGCATCTCATTGGTTGATATTACTTACATATTACAGTGAACAGTAATTATTTGTCCCTTTCTGCAACCTTAAACTGCCTAAAAGGATAACAAACTCATGAGAGAGCTCTTAAGGCCCAACTCTATGCCGCTCTCTCTGGGATACGATTTCCTTTTGATTTCTTTCCTCCATCTTATTTTATAGCAGTCGATTAGGAGATTGGGTGAATGAATGGCAGACAATACATACAACATACACATAACCTCTAGGAAAATGTTTATGCCTTATGTATCTAAACTGCTTTTCACCCTTTTCCATAGGTGGCTAAAGGGCGGTCAGTTAATTGACGAACGAGATGGATTCAAGATCTTACTAAGTGGACGCAAACTGGTTATTGCTCAGGCTCAAGTGTCAGACACAGGCCTGTACCAGTGTGTGGCAACGAACATCGCAGGGGACCGCAGGAAGGAGTTCGAAGTGACAGTGCACGGTACGCTGGACACGAGATGGGTGCGGTACATTTGAACCCACCCCGGCCTTTATTCATTGTCTAATTCAGATGGAGTAGAGTCATCTGGAGAAGTCTTGGGTTGTATAAAGTAATGCGAAAAGGGAAGCCATAGTTTAATAGGGCAGAGTCTTTCCCTGATGCAGAGATTCGACCAAAGTATCATGCGGATTTGGTTAGATGAAAGTTCAGTGTTAGCAAGTGTATTTATTGTATGTGGTGTCAAAGGGTGGAGAGGGAGAAAGAATATGAGAGAAGGGGAAGGCAGCGACTTCCCAAAAATGGAGTTATGTCAAGCTTTAAGGATTTGACCCAAGCAGGAATGATTATAAACAGTGTTTTCCAGAAGCTAGGCTTAGGGTGCATCTGCAGATCCAGGAACGTAAGTACATTCGCAGAGCTGGCTGGTTAAGGCTGTGGCCATGGATCTAATGACCAGAACAAACCTCTGCCAGGGCATTCTGTGTCCCACTTGCCAGCAGAACTTGAGAAGGAAGGGACTGGAACCTGAAACTGAAGAACCATTTGGAGTGCCCAGGAGAGGAATATGTGAATGTCAACTACATTCTTCCTTCTGTGTCTGTAGATTCTCTTTTAAATTTTGTTTTTCCATGTCCCACAATTAAACACAAACAAATCCAGTCCACAGTCTCAATTCCAGATTCTTGAGAGAGAATTAACGGGCAAGGCAAGCCCAGCTTCAGTCACCTTATGACCCCAGGTTCGGTTAGCCTTACTAGAGGCAAAGTCAAAGGCATAAATGCTGCTTCAATGCGAAACTAGTTTAATGAGGCCACCTCAGAGAAGTGAATGGTAATTATCGATTGGGAAAAGAAGCCAGTAGGTAGGAGCCAAACATTCATGCTAGGCCTCAGCAACCGCATGGACATTTTGGTTATTTGAATAATTAAGACTCAGAACTAAGAATAAGCGTTATCTAAAATGGCCAAAAATTATAATTTAAACGTAAGACAACGTTGTCTCATTACTTGTGAAATAAATTATTTTTAAAAAGTTAAAGCTTCAGGTCCTTTAGCATATTTTAAATGTTTTTATTAATCCTTTGAGAATTCTATACAAGCATATTATATAACTTGATCTCACACACACACACACACACACACACACACACACACACACACACACACACACACCCATTTCTTCCTCTATCTCCTTCTGGATCCATCCAACATGTATATCCCAGCTTTATGCCTAGAGTTTTCTTTATCTAACCCCAGAGTTGTTTTGTGCGGCCTGGATAAGGACGGGAGCCTCACACATCCTTTGAGTTCTGTGACATCGTTGGCTGTGGTTGTCATTCTCTCGTACCTATCTTTTCATCTAGTTCCTCCAACCATCAAGTCCTCAGACCTTCCTGAGAAGACTGTGGTGAGATACAAGCCAGTCAGCTTGCAGTGCATAGCCAACGGCATCCCAAAGCCATCCATCACATGGCTGAAGGATGACCAGCCTGTGAACACTGCCCAGGGAAACCTCAGAGTGAGTATAAGACGCTGAGCCAGAGTCAGACAGCTCTACAGCTCTCGCTAATTCAGTCATCTCATTCTTCTTTAATTATAGATTTTCCTAGGGGGTGCAGTTGGCAGAAAGTTGGTTAAAATATGTTTTCCTTCATTTCTTAATGGGATCGAATAACCTGACTGACAGAGATTTTACGATAGGAGTTGGTGTGATGGTTTTGATTCGTGCCTTCTAAAGTCAATATCAAATAAATAAAAATTATTTCTGTCTAACATGCTGACTGTGCCCTCTTGGCATTTAATTATGTCTTAGTGAATATTTAAAGAATTGAAAGCTAGGTTAATAGCTGATTAGATGACAGATTCCTAACCGTATTAACTAATTGATACGCTTAAACATCAGAAACAGCTAGACCAGGTGGGGTGGGTGAGTATACTCAGCGATTCAGGAGCCCGAAGCAGGAGGATTGATGTTCTAGCCTACCATGCTTACAAAGCAAGTTTGAGCCTGCCCTAAGCAAGCTAGTGAATCCCTATCTTGAGTTCTTTCTCTAATAGAAATAATATAGATATCTATTTGCGTATTAATTCTGCTCCATATCTGGTAGAATTAAATGTACACCTCTGTATGAAAGAAAAACTCTGGACACAGACTTCAGATACAGTTCAGGTATGTGATTGCTTATGAGAGAGAGAGAGAGAGAGAGAGAGAGAGAGAGAGAGAGAGAGAGAGAGACAGAGAGAGAGAGAGACAGAGACACAGACACAGACACAGACACACAGAAAGAGAGAGGGGAGAGAGAGAGAGAGAGAGAGAGAGAGAGAGAGAGAGAGAGAGAGAGAGAGAGAGAGAGATGGGCTTGTCACACTAACAGAATTTAAAGTGAGTGACTATATTAAACAGAAAATATTGTGAGGTGCACACTAGCTGAGGAAAGCCTTTGAGCAGAATTTTAAAGAATGCATAGGATCAAGTGGGACAGAAAAACACCACTGAGAGTGTGAGTATAGACGAGCATGTTAAGGAGTGTGTACTCCCTCTTCAGGATCTGAGGAGGAGAGGAAAGGAAGAGGGGTGTTGGCTTACAGCAGCGGAGAATGTCAAAACCACTTGCACAATACTAATAGCCTTATCTTTGCAAAGGCAACTGGAGGCCCCAAGAGTTTGAAGCGAGGTGCGAGATGAGCAGGTTTACATGTTAAGTACAGTCACACACACTACTTAACAAGGAGAATATGTAGAAAGCAAGGCATAATCCAGCACTTTCTTCACTGAATAAACACCATAGTATACCTCCACAAAGCCTAGGGCACACTTGGACATGAAAGTATGTGTCGGGTTGGGGATTTAGCTCAGTGGTAGAGCACTTGCCTAGGAAGCGCAAGGCCCTGGGTTCGGTCCCCAGCTCCGAAAAAAAGAACCAAAAAAAAAAAAAAAGTATGTGTCATCGTTTACATGGCCCATCCTTGGTGAAGTCACAGCTACGTACAGGACATGACTGAAATTAACTTACATCCTTCCTGAAAAATTAAGTTGGTGAGCTAAGAGTTGATATGCCAAACCACTTAGATCCAATTGGCTTTTCTCTAGGAGACAGAGGTAGGAATTTGATGCTATATAGTAGTTACAGAGAAGAGGATAATTTAATGCAATATGGAGGCATTGAAGATTGATGAAGGGTAGCTTATGAAAGATGAGAGGCGCAGGGGATGTGTAAGGAAAGCTCCTGAGACTCTAAACTACATCATTACAGAGATAACACTGACTACCAATGAGATGGCATGCATGGGGGAGCATAGGGGAAAGTATTGTGATTTTAATTTCAGCCTTCTGGAGTTCCCATCAGTTTGAGATACACTGGTGGACATGTCAGTGGGTCATTGTCAGTGGTCATGGAGAGCAACAGAATGGTATGGCTAGAAATATTGGCATACTGTTTATATTTCAAACTTTGGGCACAAGTAAGTTAACCCAAAGAATAAAGAACTAAAAGGAAAGATGAGAGAAAACCAAGCCAGTGAAGGTGTCGAGACGTTGTGACATTAAAAGCCAGGTGCAAAATTGTAGGGGTGAAAAACACACGTATAAGCGTACTGCTTAGCTTGATGGTGCAGCCTGACTGGAAAATAGGTTAACTGGGAATTCACTTGGGACCGTGGAGAGACCATTTGGGGTTGGAATGCAGTAAGCCTGGAGGGCTATGGTTGAGTTCAGATTTCCTCCTGGGCAAAGTGGGGAGCCATGAATGAGGTTTGAAAGCAGACTAGGGAAGGGATCAAATTTCCATCTTAAATAAATTATTCTGGCAACAGTGTGTAAGATAGATTAACAACTGGGGAGGTTGGAGACACTGGAACATCAGTTAAGAAGCGATCATAATCCCACGGTGGTGGTGAACGTGGAAAACAGGAGACCCGAGACACATGGCTGTGGTATAATTAATAGAAGTCAACATGGGCGCCAAAACCCAGATACTGGAAAAATTGTGGGCGCCATTAAGCAAGACTGGGAAAAGCCAATGACAAGTCAGTTTTAGGAATATGAGGGAATAGTTTACGAACTTAGTTCTGGGCAGTTCTCACGTTAACCTCTCCTAAGACTGAGTGTAGAGCTGAGGAGACCAGAAGAGGATGAGGCTGGACATTCAGATGTGTGCTTTTTGTTCATTTGTTTGTTTTAACCAAAGTCATGGGATTGGATTAAAAACTCTAAAGAGTTGGGATTCATGCTCGTGTATCAGAAAGTGGAAGCAGTTTCTGTAATGTCCTAGGAGAACCAGAGAGTAAGAATGGTGGAATACTTTATCCTTAAAGCCCAGTGAGTACAGACCATCAAGAAGTCAGGACATGGGCTAGAGAGATGGCTCAGTGGTTCAGAGCTCTGACTGCTCTTCCAGAGGTCCCGAGTTCAAATCTCAGCAACCACATGGTGGCTCACAACCATCTGTAATGGGAACTGATGCCCTTTTCTGGTGTGTCTGAAGACAGGTATAGTGTACTCATAATAAATAAATAAATAAATAAACAAACAAACAAACAAACCTTTTAAAAAAGCAAAAGAAGTCAGGACACTCAATGCTATGGATGGTAAGAGAGACTATGTATTTAACTGCAGAGACTACTGGGCAATGTGATTAGATGTCATTGGTGACAATGGAATAATCAGTTTTAAAATGATGACCTCTGATTCACCAGCTTTAAAGTGGCAAAGGTCTGGCTGCAGTGGATTTAAGAGAGGAGAAAGAAAGAATTTATCGGCATTCCTATTATTCATATTTTATAACTTTTACAGTTTTTCTGGCCCCTGTAACAATTTCATCAAAAAGGATTGTTGCCTTAAAACCATTTATGAAGTGTTACATAAATGTGGTCATGTTTTTTTTTTTGGAGAGTTTAAATTTTCATCACATGCTTTATAGTCCGCTCTCTTATTCAATGGGGTTTTATGATTACACCAGCAGACCAGCCTTAAGTTGTTTTATTTTGAGTCTTCAAATGAATAAGAATAAGTTTTTAAAAGCAAATTAGCCTATTTCCCTATTCATAATGAAGTTCTCTGACCCTCATACATTGAGTTAACTAAGAAATAACACTGCAATAAACATTACATGTTTAAATGAACTTTTCTATCTCGGTGAATGTTTTTAAATCTAAGCATAAAATCCTGCCATGCTTTCTGTTCCCAATTAGATACAGTCTTCTGGTAGAGTTCTACAGATTGCCAAGGCTCTTTTGGAAGACGCTGGTAGATACACATGCGTGGCTACCAATGCGGCTGGAGAAGCACACCAGCACACCCAATTGCATGTGCATGGTAAGAGTATATTTATGGTTCTCTCTTGCATGTGTGTATGCATGTGTGTGAGTGCATGCAGGTGAGGGTGTGCATACATGTGTGCAAACACATATATAAAAGTCACGAGTCAACTGCCAGTGTCATTTCTCCTGTGCCATCCACCTTGTGATTATCGTCATCATCGTCATCATCATCATCATCGTCGTCATCATCATTATTATTAAGATATTTTAAGTTTTTGAGTATCTTATATTCATATCAATGCACCCCTCCTTTCCCTCCCTCCCATGTCCTCCCATTCCCTCATGACCTCTTCTGTAATTATTGATCAACACATACACATACTGAGCCTATATAATGTGGCCATTTTCCTAAACCACCCTGTTTTTTGCGATAGGTTCTTTCACCAGGCCTGGTACTTGCTGATTAGGCCAGGCCAGGTCAGCCAGCCCTGGAGAACTGTTTATCTCTACCTCCAAAGCCAGTAGGATTATAAGTAGTTGCTAGTATTCCCACCTTTACAACTCTTTAATGGCCGGTTGGGAAGCACAGGGGAAAGGGGAACACAAAGTTCCTCTAAGTTCCAAACGTAGAAAGAAAATGTTTAGTTTCGTCTATATGGAAAAAAAAAACTAGTTGCTCATAAATGTGTTCATTTTTCGGGCTGTTAAATAGGATGTTCAAATTTTTATGAGTGTATGTGCGTGTGTGTGTGTGTGTGAGTGTGCATGCACATGTATCTATTCTACATATAAAGTTGATGGCAGGTGTCATTCCCAATTGCTGGCCACCTTACTTGTCAAGGTAGAGTCTTGTGCTGGCCATTTAGGCTAGTCTGGCTAGCCAGTTTGCTCTGTGTCTGTCCTCCTGCTCTGGGGTGTCCACAGGCTGCCACCCCCGTCCAGCTTTTCACATGGGTTCTGCAGAGCCAAGCTCCAAACTCAGTTCCTCGTCTTGCATGGCAAGTTCTTTACCCTCTGAGATACCTCCCCATTCTTCAATGGTTTAAAATGATTCCTATCACATTAAACAATCATCCTCTATGGAAGATTTTGTTAAAAAAGATGAAGTATCAGGGCTGAGCCCCAACTTTGTCTACAATTTTTCTTGCAAGATTTTTATTT
Source organism: Rattus rattus (assembly GCF_011064425.1). Taxonomy (NCBI): domain Eukaryota; kingdom Metazoa; phylum Chordata; class Mammalia; order Rodentia; family Muridae; genus Rattus; species Rattus rattus. The sequence continues at coordinate 30,169,247 of NC_046163.1, read as the reverse complement.
TGTGAATTGGAGCCACTCTTGACTCAGAATCTGCTTTCATAAAGTCTCTGGATGTCAGTGGAGCATGTCATCAACATCATGGCTGCACTGTAAACCTGGAAGACAGAAGACTGAATAGAAGACTTTGGTTCTCCAGAGATCTGCAGAAGTGCTTTGACCTCTCCACGTACACATTGTTCATTTTAATTCAGTCATGTGGTTCGTCCAGCTTTTTATTTCTTTAGCTGTTCACTTATTCATATATTCATCCCACATTTATCAAAGGATCCAGCCTATAATAACATCACAGGACCTAATTTAATTCCAGGTACATAGTAGGTAGCTGAAATTTTTTGACATACAATAGAGTAGACTGAATGATTTTTTGAAATGCAATGCGTCATTGAATTGTTCTAATTTGTTTCTTTACATATTTTCTTTTATTTGAGTGAGCGAGCCAGCAAAAATAGTTTGTTCCCTAAATGTTTTCTATAACTAATTTCTTCTGTTCATGGTTCATCAAATAGGAACACCCACTATGAACACATTTGCACATATGAACGTGCTCCTTAAGAATAATTAATTTGAAAGATAATATCAAAAAGTAACCAACTTCTAATTGGCTCCATATCCTTGAGAGTCTGAGAACCCAGACACTGCTGGCCTTCTGGGTGCCTTTAATTTATGAAGTTTTACATAGATCTGTTTCCGCCCTCCCAGTGTTCCTTGACAGCTGTCTCAAGCAACTCGACTTTCTGCTTGCATTCAGGAGTTGCCAAATTGTATGTGTCCTGTAGTTTTTCCTTTCCTCAACTCCCTTCCGTCTTCCTGGCACAGTAGAATGGCAGTATTTGGACAAATTCTGAGTCAAACAGTAAAGAATCCTATACAGCTTTCTCAGTATATTCCAGAAAAACTGAAAACTTGAGTCCCTAAAAGAAATTAAATTCTTCAGCAAATAAGAACAAAGTACAATGGTGCATACATACGTATATATATATATATATATATATATATATATATATATATGAAAATGTCATCATGAAACCTATTATTATATGCGGTGAAAATATTTATATAGAGTATAATAAAAAGCAACAAAAGAAAAGAAAAGGTTCCTAAGAAAAATACAGGTTTGTAGATGTACAGTCTGAAGGTGGAAGCCAAGCGTCAGTTTTCGGGCTGTTGGGTGACTTGGGTGCACATCTTCATGAGCGTCGTCAGAGAGAAGGAAAGCAAGTGGGAGCCGTCTGGGCTCATGTGCAGAGAAAGAGAAACAGGGCCTAGCCGCTGAGAAGGCTTAGAGGAGATTGCCAAATGAGACGGAGAACAAGGCACTACCTCCCTCACACAAATCACGACAGAGAGGTAAGATCGAGCAAGAGCTTAAAACATCCCATCTGCTGTGATAGCCATTTGTCTGGATAACAGCTCATCTCCCTGAGCAGAGAATAATGATGAAGTGGGTTTGTAATGATTAACCTGGAGGAAGTGGTTGTCTACATGCTTGTGCCTGGAATCTGGACAAAAGCTGTGTCTCTTCTTGGCGCTGAGGACAGCAACGTCCCCATTGGAAGCCTGAGGCTCCAAACTTGAATCTTTCTTCTACTGTGCATATATTAATAATCACGATGATAATTAGAGATGTGAAGATATAAGAATTTCTTAGAAATTAATTAATGAAAGACTTTGAATAGACCTCAGAGCTTGACAGAACAATCTAGTGAAATATGAAGAACTATGTAAAATAGGTTTTGAAAGAAATTGCTTAAAGATGCACATATTGAAACAATTGCATACTCTTTGGACTTGGTCTCTCCAATTACTGTAGATACAAATTTGACTTCATAAAGAGCTCAGTCATAGAAGCTAATTTCCTTGGAATAAGGGAGAAATGATACCCTTTTTTCTCTTACTGTGTGAATGCTACAAAATACTATGTCCAATTCTTACCATAGCCAACTGAAAGAAAAATTGAGAAAATATATAGAAAAGCAATCAATTAGTTTCATTCCTTTATTAACTTACATAACAAACTCAGCAGTCACAGTTAGTTAAGGTCTGTTTAGCCAATCCTTATGGATTTTCACTGCACTCTAAAACTAGGCATTTATTACGGTCGTCACACGAAATGTTCAATCTGCAATATTCAGTATTGCAATTTCTCAATACTTTCATTTCTCATAAAAATATCTTAGATGATTCTATTCTTCTCCATCATTGTAAAAAAAAATTAACAAGAGTTGAAATAAGTGCAGGAAGGAGGCATGATCTCTTGGACTAGATCACGAAGCCATGACCATGAGACAAGGAACATTCTCATGGAATTTTCCAGGGATGGAGTCTGTCTGTTATAAACAGCAGGAGCCCTCAGTAGGTGGTCTTTTTTTTTTTTGATCATCAAAAGTTTCATAATTCTAAAAGTTTTTGTTCTCTAGACCAAACTATGAAGTTATATCTAAACCCCAAATATTTGCCAAGTGAGACAGATGTTTCTACAAACAAGTAGATATTTGAAGTCTAATAACGAAAGCATTCATTTCATCTGCACGTAATTATTTCCTATGGGAAAAAAAATTAGCCAAGGTGATAAACCCAGAAGAAATAGAATGTTATAGAGAAAAGGGATGGGCTTCAAATGTTGGTCTTATATGGTCACCTAATGTCTATAAGACACTAAGCTTAGATGTGACTTCTCAAAGGTTAGGGGCCTCATCTGTAAGGTAGGAGATAATGGTAACTCTGTGTAGTCTGAGGGTCGTTTGAGGTTTCAGTGACCTCAAAGGATGACACATGAAAGTCTTTGCTCAGTGCCTGTCTTCCAGTCAGCATCTGTAAATGGTAGCAGGAGGACCGTTTTTGGCAAAACACATGTTTGACTCCTGGCCCGTCTCCCGTACTCCTTCAACAACGATGCTACAGGGCTGCTGCCTTTCCCATTGGCTGGGAACCCGTTTGTGTCTGTATTGGTTGTCTCATAAAAACATTAGGAGGACTCCTTACTTTTATTTTATATTTTAAAAGTATTCACTTGGCTAACATCTGCTAACACCCACTCAAACAAGGTTTCTCTATCATTTCTGTGTTTTGTTTAATAGCTTGCCTGTGGCCTCGTGGAGACTTGGGAATGTTCTAGGGAACTGCTCTGCTTCTTTCTTCATGGCTAAGTTAAGGTCAGGATTCTGCTGAACTATGTTTTCAGGGTGGGTTAATTTATTTCCTCTGTTTTCAACTGTCAGTGAATAGGGGGACATTAAATCACAAAAGTCACTTTTATATCAGTTTGAACTAATTCAGACTTAACCAGGAGTTCACATAGTCAGTTTATGCCCCAAATGGCTGAAAGACTAGACAGGGTCCAGCTCACGATGTTTCAAGAAGGTACTGTGGTTTCGGCATGGTGTGTACATGCAGTTTGGGGAAGAAGAAATAATGAAGAGAGAACAGAGAAGCGAGTAGCACTCACCCTCACAGAACAGCGGCCCCCTAAATCAAGACTATATAGCATGTAAATGCTATAGAGAAAATATTTATTTATATTGCTTTCACTTTTATCTCTAATATTAGATAGAGACATTGGGTTTTACTTGTGAATATTGTATGACTTGAGATAAAGGATCATCACAAGCTTCTGGAGACAGCCTGGTACTTTTTCAGGCATATGATCAGATAAGATCACCTGTGTTCGGGATGGTACGGCCCCAGACCAAATTTCTTATCAGCCTGGGATGCTAACGACAACCAAAAAGCATGCTGGATAGGGGCCTTTGGCCTTCAGCTTTCTGAGTGGAGTGTGCATGTGCGTGCATGCATGCATGCGTGCGTGTGTATGACATATGTATGTATGTACATATATGTACAGGTGGAGTTACCTGTATGCACATGTGAGGTATCCAGCTGACAACTTCACATATCTTCCTCATTTGTTTGTTGCCTTATTTCTGTGTGTTCTTCAAAGGAAGATATTGATGTCTTTGATTTTTAATGATATTTTTTCCTTTTCTCAATGCATGTTGGGACTCTGTTTTTTACATGTATATATTTATAATAACATGATTTTTTTGAAGCAAAGTTAGAGTTTACTGTGAGAATATTTTTAATATAGCCAAAACCCTGGGTAAAAGAAAGAGACAGCTCGGGAAAATGGCTGTGTTTTCACATAAACGATGTGACCTTCCTGGGAGTGACCAATGGTATAGATTCTTAAGGCATATATTTTAGTTTTGTTTATAGGGTTATAACTCACATCTATCTGATAAATAATATTCTCAAATAATAATGTTTTCAGTTAGTAGCGGTTTAGTTTAGTTGTGTATGATTTTTGTTTCTATGCAACTCTGTTTTTCTCCCCTTCCTTTCCATCATCTGCCAGCCAACCTAATTGACTAGTATTTTTCCCTGGTATTTTCATTTATATGAATAAGAAAAGAAAACACTCCAAATTTATTTTACTGTCTTTTATCCTTATCCGCTTTGTTAACTTTACCAGTGTCCCTAATTTACTCCTGCATATTAATTACCACACTGGAATTTTTTTTGTTTTAGCATTTCTTGTGGGACCTGGGCTAGCACTGAACTTTTTGAGACTTTGTTGTTTTGCTTACATAGGGAAATCCTACATGCCAAAGGACAGATTTGAGGCTAGTGAGCTCTTTGCCGCTAGTCTCTTTCTCTCAGTCCGATAATTTGTTAGCCCACTGCCTTTAAGTCTCCAAGTATTTTGATGGGAAGTCAGCTGCTGGATTTACCTCATACATGATAAGTCATTTTCCCCATGCTGGCTTTAAGATTTATTTTTTTAAATCACATTTGGTTTGAAACAGTTTGGTTATATTATACATTTCTTTGATGTTTTTCAAATAGGAGTTTGTTAAGCTCATCAAGTATGAAAACTAGTGTTGTTTATGGGATATAAAAACAATTGTTTCTCTTCAGACTTGGGGAAGATTTAGCCAGTCTTTCTGTAAATTAGTCTTCTGAACAGTTTCTCTCTCCAGTTCTCAAGAACTCCTGGCATGTTTGATAACGTCTTACACACCTCACAAGATCAGTTCATCTTTCATATGTTTTTCTTCTAAACCTGGATGATCTCACTATCTTCAGATGCACTGTCTATTTCTTCCAACATGCTTCTCAAAGACGCTGTTGAGCCCTTAGTGAATTTTGGGATTCCAGAGTTCCTGCTTAAGTTTAAATCAACCCTGCCCCTTCGTTGGCCCTCTGTGTTTCATAAAGTTCTATTTTTTTCTTTCATTTATCTCTCCAAGCACTTTCCATGATTCTAAACAGATAGCTAATGTACAATGTGGTCTTCTAAATTCAATACCTGGTTTTCCAAGAAAAGAGACTCTTCTGCTTCGTGCTCTGGGGATGCCCATGCTCTGTGTTCCTTGTACATCTTAGTTTTTGTTGAAAAGCCATTTAAAATATGCAGTATGACTGTTCCGAACATCCTATCCTCATGCCTCTGTGGTTTTTACAGTTGTCACTGCCCAGACTTTCCTGGTTGCGTCTTGTTTATGTAGTGAGAGTGTAGTTCCTGACACTCACCCAAATGTCCATACTCTGATTCTGAACTGTGACTGTGGGAATTCATATATTAAAGGGGAATTAAGTTGGAATTAAAAATTAGAGCTATTAATCACCTGTATTTCAAGTGGGGGAAATGTATCCCTGATTACTTGGAAGGGTCTAATGTAATCGTGAGGATCATTAAAGGTAGAAGACTTGTGTATAATCTCCGTCTGATGTGACTAGTTCCAATGTAATCGTGAGGATCATTAAAGGTAGAAGACGTGTGTATAATCTCAGTCTGATAGGACTAGTTCCAATGTAATCATGAGGATTATTAAAGGTAGAAGACGTGTGTATAATTTCCATCTGATAGGACTAGTTCCAATGGGATTAAGATGACTGCAAACCACGGAATTCAGATGGCCTGTAGAATTCGGAATAGCTGAAGGAACAGCGAGCTTCTCCTCTCATCCTTCCCCAGAGAGGAATTCAGCTGTGTTGGCACCTTTGTTTGCACCCAAGGAGGCTATGTTGAACTTTTGACTTGCAGTTCTGCCTAGCTCTAAGCTAGCAGGCTCACCATGATTTACTGTAGAAGCAACAGAAAGTAATTTAGTGACCTCTGTGAACAAATCAAATAAACGCTGTTTATACGAAATTCAAATACCCTTGAGAGAAGTTTGCACTAAGCATATTCTACTCTAGTTAAATACAGCAAATCCTGCAAAAGATTTCTAGAACAAACGATAGCAGCTGTTCTGGAATGATAGAGTTTAATTTTTATATCGTTTTATTTAATGAGTTTGGGTGTTTTGCCTACATGCATGTCTGTGCACCATATGCATGCCTGGAGTCTACAGGGGAAGAAAAGGGTGTAAGATCCTCTGGAACTGGAGTTAGAGGTGGTTGTGAGCCCCCATTGTGGGTGCCAGGAGTGGAACCCAGGGTCCTTTGGAAGAGCAGTCTTAGCTATCGAATCATCTCGCCAAGCTCCCAAGTAAAGTTTTTTATTAGCTCCAAATCTACGCAGTCCACTTTGGTATTTACCCTAGTGATTTACTGAGAGTATGGACTATTTGTTTTTGGATTTTTTAAAAATGAAATTATTTTATTTATTTATATTCTAACTGTTGCCCTTTTCCTTGTCCCCTCTTCGTGGTCCCCACTCCCAGAGTTCTTCACTCCACCCCCTTCCCCTTTGCCTCTGAAAGGGTGCTACCCCACCCACCCCCTACCTCACAACCTCCCCAACATCCCCCTTTCCTAGGGCATCCAGTTTCTACAGGATTAGGTACATCCTCTCCCACTGAGGCCAGACAAGGCAGTCCTCTGCTATGTATGTGTCATGGGCCATGGACTAGCCCATGTCTGTTCTTCGGTTGGAGGCTTTGTCTCTGGGAGCTCTGAGAGGTCCAGGTTAGTTGATACCATTGGTCTTCCTATGGGGTTGCCATCCCCTTCAACTCCTTCTGTCCTTCCCCTAACTCTTCCGTAGGGTTACCTGACCTCAGCCCAATGCTTGGCTGTAAGTATCTACATCTGTCTTAGTCAGCTGCTGGTAGAGAGCCTCTCAGACAGCCATGCTAGGCTCCTGTCTGCAAGCACAACATGGCATCAGTAATAGTGTCGGGGTTTGGTGCCTGCTCATGGGATGGATCCCAAGTTGTACCAGTCACTGGATGGTCTTTCCTTCAGTCTGTGCTCCATTTTTTGATTTTGCTTTTAATTCTTTAGACTTCCTTTGTCTCATTTCATGTGTGCGAGTGCTTTGCCTGCATATATGGGTATACACCAATTGCTTGTCCATACCCTTGGAACTCAAAAATAACACTGGCATCCTCTGAATCTGCAGTTAGGGATGGTTATAAATCACAGTGTAAACGATGGGACTCAACCCTAAACCTCTGTAAGAACGAGTGCTCTTAACTGTTGAGCCATCTCTCAAGCTGAGACTAATTGTTTTTAAGCTTGGATTCACTGGGGTGAGTGGTGGGGAATGGGTTGAGTTAAAATGCCACAAGTTCACCATCTTTAATGAGGTTGGCCTTGTTTGTTTTTCTTGATTAAACACTTGACTTCTGAGTGGTTGCACATCTTTGGTTAATTTTCTAAATTCTGAAATAGCTAAATCTTTTTCTTTTTATTTTTTGGTAAAGTTTCCAATGTTATTATTTCTCTAATTGAGGAGTGGATTTCCCAAGACCTTCCTCTGTCATTCTCAGTGAGATCCAATCGTTTTCTATTTAAGCTCTCTATTGATAATAAGAAGTGCCCAGGCCACTCCGCAGCCCTCGTGCCTTTGGTTGCCAGCAGTGTTTTATTGTAGCAGCTGTGACTGTCAGAGGCTTCAGCAAGCGCTTCAGTCCAGAAGGCTCCAAGCGAGTGTTTCAGTGGGCGCTGTAAGGAATGTGCCATGCGCTGCCTCTTGGTCTTTTGATGGTTGGAAAACCTGGTAGCCGTGGCAGCCGTGCTCACATCCTTGTTCAGTCTCAAACACTGGACCAGTAACCCGGCCTTGATGTACAAAACAGAAACAATGACACAGTTAAACAGGAGAGGAGACTACGTTAAGCTACACGGCTGCAAATGGAGTTGTGGGAGTGAAGAAGGGGGTTCTAGGGTGAGTTTAAACCCCGAGAGGGACAGATATCTGCCTCGGGAAGGGATTCCCCTCCAAAGCAGACTTTATTATAAACTTATCACATAATAAATTTAAACCTTCTTGCCTCTCAGTTTTCATTTGTTTTCTTTGGTGACAGTCTCGGCTTCTTGCTTTATTATGATACATTAATTACGATAAACTAAGAGGCTTTATTCTCAACCTCTCCATTAATTGGATTGGCCGCTTCCTAGGTTTTGAGTTGAAAGCTTGGAACATTTATTTCCTTTATAATGTATGCTTGGAAATGCATTGATGGGGGCTCAAGCGTTTGCTTGTGTGGTGCCCTGAGATGGTGACAGCAGCTTCCAAGATCAATCTTTCTGATTATTTCTTTTTTATTTTCTAAACATATACTTTTATCTTAATTTCATCTTCAATGGGTTTTATCTCATGTACATAGTTTAATGGTTTTGGTATTAATTCCTCTTCCTATCATTGTAACTCCACTAAATGTACTCTACTGACCACTATTGTGTAGCTTAATGTACTAGAGGCCTTTGCAAAAAGAATACATATTCTTCAGTAGCTTCAACTATTTGCACAAATATATAAACCTGTATGAGTAACTTGATATTTTATTTTGTCTTTTTTTTTTTTTTTCGGAGCTGAGGACCGAACCCAGGGCCTTGCGCTTGCTAGGCAAGCGCTCTACCACTGAGCTAAATCCCCAACCCTGATAATTTGATATTTTAAAAATCCATTATAACTTTATTTTTGTTTCATGATAAAGTTGGTTTCTAAGTGATTTTTTTAAGAATTGTGCATTTGCTCAACCTATAAGACATTGTAATTATGAAGGGTTATTCATGATGTTCTATACATTTTAATGAGTATGAAGCAAGTTGCTCTGCCATACTTAATGATTTTTTTTATACACTAATATGTCATATACTAATGTTCAATTGTTGTCTGGACATACTCCAGCCAGCTTTTCAGATTAATGTTTTCTGAGAACTGTCTGGTGTGTGTGTGTGTGTGTGTGTGTGTGTGTGTGTGTGTGTGTGTGTGTGTGTGTGTGTGTATGTCTGTGTGTCTGTGTGGTATATGTGTGTGTCTGTGTGTCTGTGTGTTTCTGTGTGAGTATGTGTATGTTTGTCTATGTATGTGTGTGTGTGTGTGTGTGTGTGTTGCATTCATGTGGAATAAATAGAAAAGTACTTTTAAAGCAAAAGAAATAATTCCTTTTTGAAATAAAACATTTTTAAAAGTAAAAATTAAAAAAAAATTACTAAAATCAAGTGACAGTGACACACCTGTAATCCCAGGCCTTGGGAGGCAGAGACAGGCAGATCTCTGAGTTTGAGGCCACCCTGATCTACAGAGAGAGTTCCACAAGAGTCAGGAACACAGAGATACCGTCTTAAAAAACAAAAAACAAAACAAAATTTTAACCAATTAAAAAAACCTAAATAATTCAAATTGTAATCTCAATTTATTTGTTGGATTTTACCTCTGATATTTTATTCCAATCTGTAAAATGCATTATTTCTGCAAATTCTGAATGCTAGTTTATATCTGGTTTTTTGAGTAAGAAGAGGCCCGGTACTCTTTCTGAACTTCTTGCATTGTTACTAGAATATCATATTGATGTTCCACGTTTTTATTCCTTTTGTAAAGTCCTGTTTTCCAAGAATATAAAATTACAACAGCACTAATCGTGATTGTTTAAAAGTGGAAGATTTTTTAATCATTCTTGATTTATGTGAAAAGAAAACCCTTTTAATTGGCACTCAAAAATTATTCTAACTTTTAGAAAATGTATTAGGGCAGTCCTTTCCAGAATATCACTGGGTATTTTCAGGCACATAAATTGTCTAATATCAGAAGTAAATTCATTCTTAGTTCAGTCACTGAGCTGAGCTTAGAAAGTGTACCTTCAACGTTGTTTCTTCCTTTATTTCAGGACTGTACTATAATTGTACCATTCATCTCTTCCCTAGAAACCCTCCCATGCACATCTTGTTGTCCTTCAAACTCATGTCCTATTTTGTATTAATTGTTGCTACCCACCTGTGTGTATATGAATATATAAAAATATTTCTAAATGTAATCTTCTCGGTCTGTATGATATTACTTGTATGTACGTTTTTCAGGGCTGACCACAGGGCCCAGGATAACCAACCGGTGCTCTCTCCCCTAGAGATGACTGTTTGTGCCCTCAGCATTTCTCAGCTGCCTGTGGCTCTTTGTGTGGGGTTGAGGCCTTGTGGGCTTTCCCTCGTTCACACAGGCATTGTCATGTCTATTTGGTGCCCTTGTTCATCTCATGTTTAAGTAGACATGTTGGTGACGTTTTATGGATGTAGCTTCTGACGTTCCTAGGAGACACAGTCTCTCTGATCTGCTCAACATTCTTTCACTACACTAGTAATCTATAACCCAAAGCTTTTTCCTGTCTGATCACAAACAGGTGAGCCAGAACCATCTCTAAAGTTTTTATCTGTTTTTCAATGGCAGCAACTGTATGAGGAAGAGGGAAACATGCCATTTCCACCAAGAAAACAATTTCAGTTTAAATATCATATTTGTGTGACCTCATCGTATGCTTGGGCCTTGCAGAACCCCCCAGCCTAGATGATGCCGGGAAGATGCTGAACGAGAGCGTGGTGGTGAACAACCCCATTCAGCTGGAGTGTAAGGCCACAGGCAATCCTGTTCCTGGTATGTTTACGTTGCCTCTCTGCAACTGACTAACGCCTGATGTTTCTGAGAGTGGCAAGATCAGTATGAGTATAATATACCAGTTTGTAACAAATAAAAGTGATAGGGTATACATCAAGTGATAACCTCATTACTTAGAGCATATTTTTGAATGTTTAATAGCCTTTAAATGCATGAAAGAATTGTTCTACTTAGTGTACAAATATGCAAATGACTTAGCATCCTGTCTCTCTTGTGATCACAAAACTTATCATGCTATTGTATGTCTGTGTATTTTGAAAAATATTTGTATATTTTAAAGAGCATATTAGTGGTGACGAATAGACCAAGCTGCTCCTCAATCCTGGTCTTTCTCATGCTCCGGTCACTTTGGTCTACATCACTCTGTCACTTCTAGGCTATTCTTAACAATATGTAAAAATTATAGAATCCAGTATTGTGCATGGTAGATGGTTTTGACTTGACATGTCAACAATTTTGTAGGAAATGCACAATAAAGTAAATGGGATAGGCTAAGAAATTTACCTTCAAGTACTATCAACATATTAGAAATAATACAAACAGTACTTTGGTTCAATTTCAGAACTCATTCGTTGGACTCAACAGTTTTCTTAGAATTAATCTCTTAAAAATGTAGAGATGGCTCAGAGGTTAAGAGCACTGACCGCTTTTCCAGAGTTTCTGAGTTCAATTCCCAGCAACCATATGGTGGCTCACAACCATATGTAATGGGATCCAATGAACTATTCCATTGTGTCTGAAGACAGCTACAGTGTACTCATATAAATAAAAATAAATAAAACAAAAATGAAAAGTCAACTCTCAAGAGACGTGCAGGCCAATTTAACTCAAGCAATAAGTATAAGAATAGAGCATTATTTAGTTAGACACCTCTTAATACATTTACTTCAGATTTGACTTAATTGATTGAATTTTGAGAGAAAAACCTTTTACTTTTTGCCTTCTCCCTTCAGTTCTCACATGGTACAAGGACAGCCATCCACTCGCAGGCTCCCCAAGTGCAACCTTCCTGAAGAGAGGGCAGATCCTTGAGATTGGAAGTGCTCAGATCTCAGATGCTGGCATCTACAAATGTGTAGCCATCAACTCTGCTGGAGCTACAGAATTGTTTTACAGCCTACAAGTTCATGGTAAGTGCTTCACCGCTCAGGTTCATACTGGGTAACGGCCACATGGGTAACGACCACATGCTCTTATCAAACTATAATGTGGGTAAGCAATGGAACTATGCTATTAATAGTTTTACTTAAAGTCCCGGTGCTCTAAAATCGGCCAACTTTCTTATCCCTGATATACTAAAAATGCCCAGGTTTCACACACTGTTGATTACTTTAGATTACTTGTTGAAATAACTAGTGATGGTTTTGTCAGCTAATAACAATACCATCTTTGCTAATGCAACTCATGGATATTAAAGAAATGATTTCAAGAGATATTGACAATTGGAATATAGCAGCATATGCAATCGAGAAAGGTATGTGTGTACACATAAATGCTCTCAATCTCTCTCTTCTCTCTCTCTCTTGAATCAATAATAAGAATTCACTCAGGGCCAGTGAGATAGCTCAACAGATATAAGCACTCTGAACTTGAGTGGAAAAGTCTGATGTCTCTGTGCCCACTTGTTATCCCAGTACTCCTATGCCAAGACAGATGCTAGCAATAGGATCTCTCTGAAGCTCAGGGACCTGCTAGCCTGAAGTCCAGAGCCTGGCAGAAACAAGAGATTCCCTGACCCAACAAGGTAGAAGGAGAGAACAGACTCCCCCAAATGGTCCTTTGACCTTCACAGGTACATGCTCAGACACACACACACACACACACACACACACACACACACACACACACTAATAATAATAATAATAATAATATAATAATAATATATAATATATATATAATAATATAATTTAAATGTACTCTGACATTGAAAACTGACCTCATAATAACTAGCAACACTTTCTTATCCTCCTGTGCCAAGCTGAGACACTGAAACTTGCTCTACGTACTTCACAGGATACTGTGATTCGATCTCAGATAAGATATGAAACACTTAGTCAAAATAACAAGGAAGAAATTACCTTGTAAAAAGTATTAGGGAAATTACACGTGGTTTTTCACTGTCCTGTGGTGACAACATTCATTATTGTTTTTTTCCCCTTTATAGTGCCTCCTTCGATCTCAGGGAGCAGCTCCATGGTGGAGGTGGTGGTGAACAATCTAGCGAGGTTAGAATGTGAAGCCAGGGGCATCCCTGCCCCCAGTCTGACCTGGTTGAAAGATGGGAGTCCAGTCTCTAGCTTCTCTAATGGAATTCAGGTATCTTCTTTTTTTTTTATGACCAATGCATTCAACACAGAATACTCAAAAATTCATGAAGATGTTGAAAAGATTTGAGAGGAAGAGTTAACAAATGTTATTTTGTTTTTACAAATGTTATTTTTAAAGGAGTATGTGCACATGTGCTCACAAATGCCTGTCCTAGACACACAACTGATACACACACACACACACACACACACGTATACACAAGCACACACACACATACGTGTGTGTGCACGTGCACACACACATTCACGCACACACATTAAATGCACAGTATCTCAGAGTTGCTCTCCCTCACATGTGACTGTTAAGTTTAACCCATTTGCTGTGGAGAGCTTTTCTCTCCTTGCTCACGCCTGCATCTACTCCTGGCACAAGGAATAGTCATTAACAAAAAGCACAGGAAATTTGTGGTAGGATTTTGTTTAAATGTCTGGAAATAATGAATCTGTGAGGCACATAAAGTGTGCATGTGTCCATAAAAACATCAAAGAATGAAGGGGGAATTATAATGGAGACGTTATGAAAAATGAAAATTAGAGGCAGTGCATTGACTTTGAGTTAAAAACTCCGAAGCAGCCTTGACTCCAGGAGTTAGAACACAGAGGCATGTGCACACACATCTCTTGTTTTATTGTGCTTGCATTTCATTGTCCTTTGCAGATACTGGTTTCGTTTTTTGTTTTTTTTTTTACAAATTGAAACTTTGTGCCAACTGTGCATCGAGTAAGTCTGCTGGCCCCTGTCCCATAGTTGAGATGCTCACTGATGTTTTTAAGCCTTAAAATAGCATTTACTGAAATACACACACACACACACACACACACTCATACACTTTGCTTTAGACTTACTGCTATTGCACTCTTAATAGACTACAGTGTACTGTTAAACTGTACCTTAATACACATTGGGGAACCACAATTCTCTATGACTTGTTTACTGCAATCTTTGTTTCATTGCAGTGGTCTGAAACTGAACTCAAAATATCTCTGATGGGTGCTTGGATTGATCATAAAGGTTACCTTATTTTGCCCAACACAGAATACAGTTCTGACATTCAGTTGTTCAGATTTGATGATTGTGAAAGACACAAAGTTCACATCAATATTAAAAGAAATTGCTGGATCTGTAGGATAATAAAACAGTAAATGTGGCTAAATATTTTTGGCTAATACTACTGTGATGTCTTACCTATTTGATCCAAGAAAACTTTGGATAATTACCTCCTTTCTTTCCCTCTTCTCTTTGGTACCTGCTGTCTTTCTCTCCTCTATGAATATTTATGGAAATGATAAGTAATTCCTACTATTCTCATATTGGTTAATTAGCTTTGTTTTTCTGTATAGGTTCTCTCAGGGGGTCGCATCTTGGCACTGACCAGTGCCCAAATGAGTGACACAGGAAGGTACACTTGCGTGGCCGTGAATGCTGCTGGGGAGAAACAAAGGGACTTTGACCTCAGAGTATATGGTGAGACAAGCAGCTGCCTATGTGCTGAGATAGATGTTAAGGGAGATTGTCAACAAGGAGAAACAGATAAATGGGTGATTTAGCTAAACTGGTTCAAATCGAATTCTGTTTCTGCTTTATGTTTGAGTTTGATTATTTTAACCCTTTTAAGTTCCAAGGTTATTGGAGCTGAGGAGATGATTCATCCGGGCATAAGGGCACCTGTTCAAACGTGAGAAGTTGAACGTAACCCTCTGAAGCCCATGTAAAAGCTGGGCATGACCCTATGTGCCTGTAACCCGAGTGTTGGGGGCTAAAAGAGGTAGCTATCTCCCAGAAGCTCATTGGTCAGCTAGGCTAGCCAATCAGAACACATGAGGTTCGTGAGAGACCTTGTCTCCGGGGGATAAGCAGAGAGTGATAGAGACACCTCGAATTCTGTTTCAGTGCTTATATACATACACCCCAGACACATAAAGCAACACACATGGTTTATATGCATATACCCCAGACACATATAACAGCACACGGTTTATATGCTTATAGCCCAGGCACATATAACAACACATATATAACAATACACATGGCACACATCTACCAAAATAAAATTTTAATTAGAATGTGTACACTGATGTAGGGTGTTTTATAAAGCACTCTGAAGCACAACACTACAGCTGGCAGCTGCAGGTAATTTAGCTATAGTGAGTGTCAGTTGGAAAAGCTCTCTATGTATACTTCTCAAAGCCATGCTTCCTTGCCTTTAACTATACTTACAAGAGACGCATTTTGTGATCATCCCAATATCCTTGAGTTGAGGCCTGTTTGAGAAATAGGTTAAACTAGATATGATTTCAGATAAAAGTCATGATTTTCCCCTACTCACACTGCAGCTAGATTGTCTAGAAGTGGGTAGCATTGAGTATTGATTCCATCTCAGAATAAGTAACCCCAGAACAAGGCTGGGGCTTCAGTGACCTCAATTCATACATGATATTTGTCGGTCTACAAATGATATACCTTGATATCTAGAACAGTCATAAAGAAAACATGCCCCTCTTAAATTCTATGAAAATACTCTGTTGGGTATTTTCATCTTTGCGGTCCATTTATTCCTGTTTTACTGAAGCCAAGGACCCAGGGACAGCACACAGATGTCTCTCTTATTTCATAACCCTTTCCCTCTGCAGCAGATCTGGCATCAGGGAACCCTGGTGGCTACAGACACACAATGTTGCTGGTCGGTCTGGGACATTGATCATTCCTTTACCACATGCTGGGTTATTGAGCCTGAAACAGCAGCCCATAGACTGTAATAATATTTTTATTACCATAATCTTGTGTCTAGCAAAGTATTTGGAAGGCCCTTTGGGACCCAAGTGAATATAAACAGACTAGTTTTTCCCTTGACCACAAAATCAAAACCAAACAATAACCACAACACAAAAACACTATAAATACATTCCCTGGTGGTTGAGGAAATTAGTGAGAACTGGCCAAGAAAAGTCTCCCCCTTGCTTTTTTCAGAGAGGCCTATTTGTAACAGGTCCTGATTTCGTCCGTCATTTGTCTTTTCTGAATGTAGATGTAGACAGGCCTGAATGAGTCCTCTATGGCCTATGGTGCCTACTCTCCTTCAAAGCCACACCAAACCACCTGGGAACAAAAGACAGTGTATTTTCAACACACCCGAGGGAAGGGAAGTCTTTTAAGTTTCTATCGGAAAGCATTTCAGCATCTGACAAGTCCAAAGGCCAGGGGATCCTTATTCTAATCTCGTTAAAGTATTAACAGACCTCCTCGATTTCTGCAGTTATGAACATGTCCTACAGCTGGTCACCGATGCTGACGTAGCCTCTTCTCTGTTGTTTCAGTTTCCCCATAGTCTTTCACCCCACAGAAAGTTGGTAGGGCAGAGAACTCTAAACCACAAGTTGGTAGGTGTTCAGCCTTGCCACCAGCCATAGCATTTTGTGAAAATCCTTACCAATCACTTATTTTACGTTTGCACATTTCTGAGATGGGGACTTGCTGGACAACTTCTACAACCTCTTCCTCATCCTCTGAAAGATGTTGCCTCGAATAAATATTAAACTTATTTTTTGCGAAAGACACAGAAAAATATTGAAATCATGTTTTAAAACTCATTGTTGTTTCCAAAACATTTCATGGGCGATTTGCTATTTCGAAAGCTCCAAGAAGCCCCATATAGTTCTGTGCAGTTCTTAGATGTAACTGGTGAGAACTTCGAATCGTAAAATCTCTTAAAGATGAAAACAATTAGTGAGTGGAATCTAGGTTCCACATGAACGTATTAATCAGTAATTTAACATTGCCTCTGAATAAAATGAAGCCCAGAGTGTATACAAGAATGATTGTGACATTTTATCTTAAAAACAACATAGTTCTTCTGTGTGTACCTTATAACTCGATCATTAGTGGACATTCATAGTGTGCCGGCCTGATTTATCCTGAGAGAACACTCATCTTTCATTTAGCTCCACCCAATATTATGGGAGAAGAACAGAATGTCTCCGTCCTCATTAGCCAAGCTGTGGAGTTATCTTGTCAAAGTGATGCTGTTCCCCCACCTACTCTGATGTGGTTCAAGGATGGCCGCCCTCTGCTGAAGAGACCAGGTCTCAGTATCTCTGAAAATGGAAGTGTGCTTATGGTAAGGCTGTGGATTCATTTCCAGTTCCCAAGCACATGGTTTCAGTGTTACATCTGTTGAACATGTTGATCATTTATAAATGTTCTAATGCCGTCTAATAAGATTCTAGGAACTCTATTTAATAGCCCTGAGTATATTCTTAAGATAGCATTAACTAATTTGATATATAATATTAAATATTTAGTCATCCATTCATACTTTAGCCAGAAACCGTCTAAAAAGGGACAAATATAAAAGTACTTTAAGAATTTCCTTATGTGTACTCATTCAACCAATCAGCAGCAGCCTACTTTAGTTGCTCTGGATAAGGTTGCCTCTCATGTCTTCAGCATCTTGTAATCTTACATAAATCCACACAAAGTTAAAATCACTTCATCCCAGATGTGCAGAACTGACGTAAATTTGGGTTATGACCAAGTGGGTGGTACTGAGTATTTGGAAAGGGGCAGCAAATGGTGAGGCTCTGCTTATAGGGAAGAATGTTGGGGGACAACCTAGTTTTATAGCTCAGAAAGGAACAAAATTTCTGACTAAGGAAAGCAAGTAAGTTAGATCTTAGGAGATGGAGAACTTCACAAAGTGAAGGTTTGAGAGAACATTGACAGGAAGTTCATCCAAGTCAAATTGGACTGGCGTTTGAAGAAGGCTGAGGAGTTAGGCTGAAGGAACCCAAAGGTTCGAACGTCCGTAACCCCAATGTATATTTGTAAAATTCTGCTAATAGCACAATTGAGAAAATGAAAGTATAGACAAGCAATGTGTCCTCTTGCCAAGGAGCATACACTGAAGTGGAACACAGGGAGCGTAACTCCGAAACCCATGTTACTAGCTACATATCACCTCCTTCCTCAGGAGGCTTGTCACCGACAACCAAGAATATTTAGGAGGTAATGAGTGTCTGCATGTGGGAAAGGCAGCAGGCTAAAGAGACTTCCCAAGGAAGATGGATGCACCGAGATGAATAGGATCTCATGCACGCTAAAGAAAAGGGGTGGGAAGATCCTATGACGCTGTTTTAATAAAGGAAATAGTGATCTAGAAAGGATCAGAGGATGAGTCTGGTGTTCTAGAAAGCACCTGGCAAGATCTCAAAGCTTAGATGTGGCTGAATGACAGAGGGAGGCATCCCTGTGAACATAAATTTCAGTGGGTGTAGATGTTCTTTTCTTTAGGTAATGGGGAATAAATCCTTAGATCCACTGATGTCTTCCATGAACCCGTGCCAGACCACCTGGGATGTACAAGTCCCATTGGCAGGAGTAGAGAGAAAACCCATACAATGAGACATTCTACAGAACCCAACCCTAACTAGTTAGACAATACCTTCTTAACGGTATACCCAGCATTTTCCTCACACATGAGACTAAATTAAACAATGGAATTTGGCCTTTTTTCTTTCTTTTCTTTCTTGTCTTTTGCTACGAGTACCTTAGGCACTTCATTCAATGTTCCTCCCTGCTTTCCAAAACACCAACGTCCCCATTCTAAAATCTTTCTGTGAGCTCTACAGTGTGCTGGTTTCCTTTGCCTTGCTATGGACAGATAACTTGACAGAACAGCCTAAATAAAGAAGAAAAAAGAATTTATTTGGGCATATCTTTTTAAAACATTCCAGTCTATTATAACTGAGAGGGGATAGTAAATGGCACTGGATGGAATATCAGAGATTGTGAAGAAGCAGAGAGAAACGGAGGCAGCTGGGGCCGGGTCTGACCCTCAAGGGCGTTACCACAGTGGTCTGCTTTATCCAGAGACACGGACACCTCACAGCATGATGGTCCCACACTGGCACTTCGAGCTAGTGAGAACATTTTCAGAAAATTTTACCTCTAATTTTCATATCAATTTTATAGTGAAAATTTTACTTAACTTCAAGAGTCTCCCAAAATTTAAATTCCAACTTTGCTCAAAATCCAAGTCCAAAGTCTCCTCTGGACTGAATACAATCTCTCGGCTGAGAGCCTTGCAACAACTTTCTAAGTGGCATCCTTTCAATTTATAATGGCAAGGAACAAACAGCCTAATTCTAAAAGAGAAGAATGGAGGTATAGTAAATTATGATGTGGCATAAAGTCTCATTTTTAATTCTTCGTTTAAAATCTTCACTTCCTCAAATGATGAAATGAATTTTACATTTGACTTACTCAGAAAATGAATATTTTAAATAAAGGGATATGGAGAGAAAGTTTTCTCTTAATTTTGATAGACGATGTATGGTGGGGGAGGGGAGGTCGTTTTTAAGCATGACCTTGATTTGTTTTATTTGAGATTGAAGATGCTCAGGCCGGAGACACTGGTCGATACACCTGTGAAGCGACAAATGTTGCTGGGAAAACAGAGAAAAACTACAACGTTAACATCTGGGGTGAGCATAATGAACGCTTGTCAAAGGCAGCAGCGGCGAGCTTGTGATTTGCTTTTCCTTACTGCTTCCGGTTTTAAGCTGCGTTTCTCCATTGCAGCTCTTCTATGGAAATGATCAGTTTCCTGAGTAGCTACTCCATGCAAGGATCCAAACCTCATTTAGATGAGCCAAGGCCCTGAGCCTGAACCTGTCAGTCATTTCGACTTCTGTGTGACATGGTTCCTCTCAGGCCTAACGTACCTGTTAGCGTTTACAGCCAGGGCTTCTACTGTTGGGGTTTTTCTAGACACTAGTGTGGGGTTTGTCAAGTGAGAGTAAATTAAAAAGCCATGTTACATATGCAAATTGCGTTCGTGCCCTGTAAGGCAGCAGAGGACACTGCCCTGCTAGGTAAGAGGCTATTATCACTTGAAACTTTTAACATTTGACACTAAGATAATGTACACTGCCTTGGCTATGACTATCTATCTGCTAACTGTTTTATAATGCTCCCATTTCCAGCTTTTTACCGTTATTTTAATTATCACTTTGCATCTCTTTGTGGCATACAGTCTCATTTTTAGTTATTTGTTTTCAATTTTCACTCCGTGAAATGCTTAAATGGGTTTTACATTTGACTCGCTTAGAAAATGACATTTTGAAATAAAAAGATATGTAAAGTTTCTTCTTAATTTTGACAATTTAATCTTTTAATTTTTAAAACTTTATTCATTATTGATTGTTAAAGTAATCTATATTCACAAAAAATGATGAAATGTAATAGGAATGGAACCCCCAGAGCTTAGCAGCAGAACCATAGCCACGGCACTGCTCTGCAGGCTCCGTTGCACACGTCTTGAGGCCACACATCCGCTGCACCAGTCTCAGGTACTGGCTTCTGGTCGTCACCTTTTTTTCTTTGCCGAGTTACTTCTTACAGTTTCTGCTAAGAGAATCCCTCGTGCTGAAGCTGGAAAATTGGACTCTATCTTGCCAAAGACTGCATTTCTGGTGGAGATTGGTTCTGAATTTCCTCAGTGATCCTTACCTGCCTTCAGTTAGACTCCTGTGCTTATTGTCGGGGCCCTTCTTTTCTTTTTGTTTTGTCTTTTTTTAAAAAAAAATTATTGTTCATGGATATTTTGTGTATTTACATTTCAAATGTTATCTCCTTTACCCCCTCTCCCATAGCACCTTCTCCCTCCCCCTGTTTCTATGGAGATGCTCCCACTTTTACCCACCTATTCCCACCTCAACACCCTGACATTCCCCTACATTGGGAAAGCAAGCCTTCACAGGACCAAGGGCTTCTCCTCCTATTGATGCTGGACAATGCCATCCTCTGCTACATATGTGGCTGGAGCCATGGTACTCATTGTACTCCATGTGTATTCATTTGTTGGTGGTTTAGTCCCTGGGAGCTCTGGGGATTCTAGCAGGTTGATATTCTTTTTCTTCCTATGGGGTTGCAAACCCCTTCAACTCCTTCAGTCCTTTAACTTCTCCATTGGGGACTCCGTGATCAATCCAATGGTTAGCTGCAAGCATCTTCATCTGTATCAGTAAGGCTCTGGCAGAGCCTCTCAGGAGACATCTGTGTCCTGTCAGCAAGCACTTCTTGTCATTAGCAATAGTGACTGGATTTGGTGGCTACATATGGGATGGATCCCCAGGTGGGGCAGTGTCTGGATGACCTTTCCTTCAGTCCCTGCTCCACTCTTTGTCCCTGTATTTCCTTCAGTGAGTATTTTGTTCTCCTTTCTAAGAAGGACTGACACATCCAATTGTTGGTCTTCCTTCTTCTTGAGCTTCGTATGATCTATGAATTTTTCTTAGGTATTCTGAGTTTTGGGGCTAATATCCACTGATTAGTGAGTACATACCATGTACGTTCTTTTATGACTGGGTTACCTCACTCAGGATGATATTTTCTAGTTCCATCCATTTGCTTAAGAATTTCATATAGTCATTGTTTTGAATAGTTGAGTAGTATTCCATTGTGTAGATGTTCCACATTTTCTGTATCCATTCCTCTGCTGAAGGGCATCTGGGTTCTTTCCAGCTTCTGCCTATTATCAGTAAGACTGCTTTGAACATAGTGGAGCTTGTGTCCTTGTTATATGTTGGAGCATCTTTTGGGTATATGCCCAGGAGTGGTATAGCTGGCTCCTCAAGTAGGGCAATGTCCAATTTTTTGAGGTACTAACAGACTGATTAGCAGAGTGGGTGTACCAGCTTGCAATCCCACCAACAATGGAGAAGTATTGAACATTTCTTTAGGTGCTTTCAGCCATTTGGAATTCCTCAGTTGAGAAGTCTTCGTTTATCTCTGTACCCCATTTTTAATAGGCTTATTTGATTTTCTGGAGTCTAACTTCTTGAGTTCTTTGTATATATTAGATATTAGCTCACTATCAGATGTAGGATTGGTAAAGACCTTTTCCCAATCTGTTGGTTGCTGTTTTGTCCTATTGACAGTGTCCTTTGCCTTACAGAAACTTTGCCATTTTATGTAGTCCCATTTGTCACTTCTTGATCTTAGAGCATAAGCCATTGGTGTTCTGTTCAGGAAATTTTCCCCAGTGCCCACTGTTTGAGGCTTTTCCCCACTTTCTCTTCTATTAGTTTCAGTGTATCTGGTTTTATGTAGAGGTCTTTGATCCACTTGGACTTGAGCTTTGTACAAGGAGATGAGAATGGATCAATTTGCATTCTTCTACACACTGATCTCCAGTTGAACCAGCACCATTTGTTGGAAATGCTATCTTTTTTCTACTGGATGGTGTTACTGGTAGATGTCAAAGACAAAGTGACCATAGGTGTGTGGGTTCATTTCTAGGTCTTCAATTCTATTCCATTGATCTACCTGCCTGTCTCTGTACCAATACCATACAGTTTTTATCACTATTGCTCTGTAATACTGCTTGAGGTCAGGGATGGTGATTCCTCCAGAAGTTCTTTTATTATTGAGGATAGTTTTCACTATCGGGTTTTTTGTTATTCCAAATGAATTTGCAAATTGCTCTTTAAGTTGGAATTTTGATGAGGATTTCATTGAATGCATAGATTGCTTTCAGCAAGGTGGCCATTTTTACTATATTAATCCTGCCTACCCATGAGCATGGGAGATCTTTCTATCTCCCGAGATCTTGATTTCTTTCTTCAGATACTTGAAGTTTTTGTCATACAGATATTTCAGTTGTTTGGTTAGAGTCACACCAAGGTATGTTATATTGTTTGTGACTATTGTGAAGCATGTCCTTTCCCTAATTTCTTTCTCAGCCTGTTTATCCTTTGATTAGAGGAAGGTTACTGATTTGTTTAAGTTAATTTTCTATTCAGCCACTTTGCTGAAGTTGTTTATCAGCTGAAGGATTTCTCTGGTGCAATTTTTTGGGTCACTTAAGTTTACTATCATCTCATCTACAAATAGTGATATTTTGACTTCTTTCTTTCCAATTTATATCCGTTTGACCTCCTTTTGTTTTCTAATTGCTCTGGCTAGGACTTCAAGTACTATATTGAATAGGGAGGGAGAGAGTGGGCAGCCTTATCTAGCCCCTGATATTAGTAGGACTGCTTCAAGTTTCACTCCATTTAGTTTGATGTTGGCTACTGGTTTGCTCTATATTGCTTTTACTCTGTTTAGTTATGGGCCTTTAATTCCTTATCTTTCCAAGACGATTATCATGAAGGGGTGTTGAATTTTGTCAAATGCTTTCTCAACATCTAATGAGAAGATCATATGGTTTTGTTCTTTGAGTTTGTTTATATAATGGATTACATTGATAGATTTCTGTATGTTGAGCCATCCACACATCCCTGGGATGAAGCCTACTTGATCATGGTGAATGATTCTTTTGTTGTGTTCTTGGATTCTATTTGTGAGAATTTTATTGAGTATTTTTGTGTCGATATTCATAAGGGAAATTGGTTTGAAGTTCTCTTTCTTTTGATGGGTCTTTGTGTAGTAGTTTAGGTATAAATGTAATTGTGGCTTCATAGAATGAATTGGATAGTGCTCCTTCTGTTTTTATTTTGTGGAATAGTTTGAAGAGTATTGGTATTAGGTCTTCTTTGAAGGTCTGATAGAATTCTGTACTAAACCCATTTGCTCCTGGGCATTTTTTGGTTGAGAAACTTTTTTTTTTAATTTTTTTTTAATTAACTTGAGTATTTCTTATATACATTTCGAGTGTTATTCCCTTTCCCGGTTTCCGGGCAAACAACCCCCTCCCCCCTCCCCTTCCTTATGGGTGTTCCCCTCCCTACCCTCCCCCCATTGCTGCCCTCCCCACAACAATCTAGTTCACTGGGGTTCAGTCTTAGCAGGACCCAGGGCTTCCCCTTCCACTGGTGCTCTTACTAGGATATTCATTGCTACCTATGAGGTCAGAGTCCAGGGTCAGTCCATGTATAGTCTTTAGGTAGTGGCTTAGTCCTGGAAGCTCTGGTTGCTTGGCATTGTTGTACATATGGGGTCTCGAGCCCCCTTCCAGCTCTTCAGTTCTTTCTCTGATTCCTTCAATGGGGGTCCTATTCTCAGTTCAGTGGTTTGCTGCTGGCATTTGCCTCTGTGTTTGCTGTATTCTGGCTGTGTCTCTCAGGAGCGATCTACATCCGGCTCCTGTCGGCCTGCACTTCTTTGCTTCATCCATCTTGTCTAATTGAATGGCTGTATATGTATGGGCCACATGTGGGGCAGGCTCTGAATGGGTGTTCCTTCTGTGTCTGTTTTTTAATCTTTGCCTCTCTATTCCCTGCCAAAGGGTATTCTTGTTCCCCCCTTTAAAGAAGGAGCTGAAGCATTCACATTTTGATCATCCGTCTTGAGTTTCATTTGTTCTAGGCATCTAGGGTAATTCAAGCATTTGGGCTAATAGCCACTTATCAATGAGTGCATACCATGTATGTCTTTCTGTGATTAGGTTCTCTCACTCAGGATGATATTTTCCAGTTCAACCATTTGCCTATGAATTTCATAAACTCGTTGTTTTTGATAGCTGAGTAATATTCCATTCTACCTATATAGGGGTTTGGGGACTGTTTAGATGGTTTATCTGATCCTGATTTAACTTTGGTATGTGGTATCTGTCTAGAAAATTATACATTTCATCCAGATTTTTCAGTTTTATTGAGTATAGGCTTTTGTAGTAGGATCTGATAATTTTTTTAATTTCCTCAGTTTCTGTTGTTATGTCTCCATTTTCATTTGTGATTCTTGTTAATTTGGATACTGTATCTCTGTCCTCTAGTTAGTCTAGCTAAGGGTTTATCTATCTTGTTGTTGAGCTCCTGGTTTTGTTGATTCTTTGTATATTTCTTTTTGTTTATACCTGGTTGATTTCAGCTCTGAGTTTGATTGTTTCCTGGTGTCTACTCCTCTTGCTTCTTTTTGTTCTAGAGCTTTCAGCTGTGCTGTCAAGCTGTTAGTGTATGCTCTCTCCAGTTCCTTTTGGAGGCACTCAGTTTTCCTCTTAGCACTGCTTCCATGATACCCATAAGTTTGTGTGTTGTGCCTTCATTTTCATTAAATTCTGAAAAGTCTTTAATTTCTTTCTTTATTTTTTCTTTGACCAAGAGCATTGTTCAGCTTCCATGTGTATGTGCGCTTTCTGTTGTTGTTATTGAAGACCAGCCATAGTCTATGGTGATCTGATAGGATGCATGTGATTGTTTCAATCTTCTTGGATCTATTGAGGCCTGTTTTGTGACCAATTATATGGTCAGTTTTCGAGAAGGTACCATGAGGTGCTGAGAAGAAGGTGTATTCTTTGGTTTTAGGATGAAATGTTCTATAAATATATGTTAAATTCATTTGGTTCATAATTTCTGTTAGTTTCACTGTGTCTCTGTTTTGTTTCTGTTTCCATGATCTACCCATTGATGAGAATGGGGTGTTGAAGTCTCCCACTATTATTGTATGAGGTGCAATGTATGCTTTGAACTTTATTAAAGTTTGTTTTATGAATGTGGGTGCCCTGGCATTTCAAGCAAAGATGTTCAGAATGTAGAGTTCATCTTGGTTGATTTTTCCTTTGATGAGTTTGAAGTGTCCTTCCTTATCTTTTTTGAATTTTTTTTGTTGAAAATCTATTTTCTTCTGTATTAGAATGGTACTCCAGCTTGTTTCTTGAGACCATTTGCTTGGAAATTTTTTTCCAGCCTTTTACTTTAAGATAGCATCTGTATTTCTCACTTAGGTGTGTTTTCTGTATGTAGTAAAATGCTGGGTCCTGTTTACGTATCCAGTCTGTTATTCTATGTGTTTTTATTGGGGAATTGAGTCCTTTGATGTTAAGCAATATTAAGGAATAGTGATTGTTTCTTGTTATTTTTGTTAGAGGTGGAGTTTTGTTTGTGTGTTTGTCTTCTTTTGGGTTTGTTGCAAGGAGATTAGTTTCTTGCTTTTTCTAGGGTGTAGTTTCCCTCCTTGTGTTGAAGTTTTTCCATCTATTATCCTTTGTAGAGCTGGATTTGTGGAAAGATATTGTGTAAATTTGGTTTTGTCATGGAATATCTTGGTTTCTCCATCCATGTTTACTGGATATCATAGCCTGGACTGGCATTTGTTTTCTCTTAGGGTCTTTTTGACATCTGCCCAGGATCTTCTGGCTTTCATAGTCTCTGTGAGAAGTCTGGTATAATTCTGATAGGCCTGCCTTTATATGTTACTTGATCTTTTCCCCTTATGGTTTCAATAATTTTTGTTTTGTGCATTTGGTATTTTCCCTATTGTTTGAAAGGAGGAATTTCTTTTCTGGTCCTATCTGTTTGGAGTTCTGTAGGCTTCTTATATATTCATGGGCATCTCTTTCTTTAGGTTAGGGAAGTTTTCTTCTATAATTTTGTTAAAGATATTTGCTGGTCCTTTAAGTTGGGGATTTTCACTCTCTTCTATATCTATTATCCTTAGGTTTGCTCTTCTCATTGTGTCCTGGATTTCCTTTGTTTTGGGTTATGAGATTTTTGCTTTTTGCATTTTCTTTGACTATTGTGTCAATGTTTTCTATGACATCTTCTGTCCCTGAGATTCTCTCTTCTGTCTCTACTATTCTCTTGGTGATGCTTGTGTCTATGACTCCTGATGTCTCTCCTAGGTTTTCTATCTCCAGGGTTGTTTCTGTTTGTGATTTCTTTATTGTTTCTATTTCCATTTGTAGATCCTGGATGGTTTTGTTCAATTCCTTCACCTGTTTGGTTGTGTTTCCCTGTAACTCATTAAGGGATTTTTGTGTTTCCTCTTTAAGGGCTTCTGGTTTATCTGTGTTGTCCTGTATTTCTTTAAGGGGGTTATTTATGCCCTCAAGTCCTCTATCTTCATCATGAAATGTGATTTTTAAATCCAAATCTTGATTTTCCTGTGTGTTGAGATATCCAGTATTTGCTGGGAGAACTGGGTTCTGAAGATGCTAAGTAGTCTTGGTTTCTGTTGCTTAGGTTTCTGTGCTTACCTCTCGCCATCTGGTTATCTCAGATGCTAGTCAGTCTTGCTGTATCTGACTGCAGATTGTCCCTCCTGTGGACCTGTGAGCCTATGAACCTGTGATCTTAGGAATGAGAGTGCTCCTGGGAGACCAGTTCTTTAAGGGCAGGTTTTGGGTCTGGAGGTCAATGAGACTGCCCCAGCTCTGGGCACAGATGGGGACCGAAAGAGTCCTGTCCAAGCCACCCAGTGGCTCCTTTGTCCAGTGTGTTCTAGGCAGGCTTCTCCTTGAACAGTCAGTGGAGTGAAAGTGGGGTCCCACCTGTGGGCTTTGGAGGGAAAGTATTCCTGGCAGACTGGCTCTCTGTGGGCAGGTTTTGAGTCCAAAGGACAGTGGGACAGCCTTAGTTCTGGGTGCAGATGGAGACCGGAAGTGTCCTGTTCCAGGCTACCCAGGACAATTTAATTTTAAATGCATACCTGTGTGTGGAAATAAGTTGTTAAAAATAATCATCAGGGGCTGGAGAGATGGCTTAGCGGTTAAGAGCACTGACTGCTCTTCCAGAGGTCCTGAGTTCAATTCCCAGCAACCACATGGTGGCTCACAACCATCTGTAATGGGATCTGATGCCCTCTTCTGGTGTATCTGAAGACAGCTACAGTGTACTTGTATATGATAAATAAATAAATCTTTAAAAAAAATAATCATCATTTTAATATTATTGTGGTAAATTATAATAAAAGCTACTGCTCACTCTGTAAACATCCATGAGGAAAATGTACTGAAAACAGTGGTATGAATTTGTGTTTAAATGGTCCAGTTTGCCATATAGCAATTTTATATTGAGCGTATATGTGTCATTAATTTCTATTCCTAGCTCTTCCCATCTTGTATGCCTCTCCATTCAACCTCTTTCTTTTTAATTTCTTTCAAATGATAAAACTATTCCCATCCCAAATGGGACAGGGCACTGAGCTAAAAGTTATAAAGTAAAGGTCAAGAGGGTGGCTCCAAACAGGAAATTAGGAATCAGGATCACCTAGAAAGTGAGATAAAGTAAACCTGTGCCACATACTTTCTCTCAAATGTGGAATCCAAAACCAAGACAAACAGAAAATCTGAAAGTGGAAGAAAGCATTAGGGAGGAGAAAGGGCTGGGGAAAGAAAATAAAGGAGAGGGGAGGAGACAGTACAGATAGACATGAACAAAAAAATATAGTAGAAGTATCCAGTGAAACTAATTAACAAAACAAGTGATGTGGAAACAAGAGGCTTTGGAGGTAAATATGGACCAACACTGTGAAGTTATCCACTGCACAGTTGGAAATGTAAACAAAGTTAGAGACACTGCTATTTGTAGATGGAGGCTAAGATTCCTCACAGAAATGTGTACAGAAGATTGTCATACGGAATGTCTTCCGAGAGTATTGTATGGACACGGGGACAAAAAAGGAGGCCCTAAGTGGGAAACTGAGTGGTCAAACAGGCAGGAGGAAAATCTACTAAAAATAATGATATGAAAACGAAGGACAACAATGTCCACAGAAAAATAAAACTGACAATGAAAATAATTTGTACATATATGAATGCAAAGATTAATGAATAATGCGATATACTGCAGAGAAATCACTAGAAATAAACTGTAAGGTGTCCTTTACTAATATATAAGCTAATGCCTCTGAAGGAAAGAGTTTAACAGTGGAAATCAGGATGCACTAAATATAATAATGAATGATTTTGGAGATGTTTGAGATATTGGGGATAAGGTCACTTGAAAATATGCAGGCTTTCTCTGTTCCCATGTGTAGTGACTACTGAGAAAGGAATTTTCAGGTTAGAAAGCTCTTTAAATAGTTACTTTAACTGTAAGAGTTATTTTAGGTTAGACGGAAAGACATGAGGGGTTAAGTGTCATACAATTGAGACCATAACCATGAGTAGGCATTAACTGTGAATCGGATGAAAGCTATACTAGGCCTGAAGAACAGGCTTAATCAGTGAACTCAGCATTGCTCACCATGGGCTAGTCTGGTACAGAAGGTAGGAAGGAAATGTGTGGTAGAAAGGCAGAGAGGGTGGATTGGCCAATGCTCTTCAGTCAATGTATTTGGTTCTAAGTGTCAGAGAGCATATTGAAGAGTTTTAAAGAAGTACTAGGATGCTCAGATACATGTTTTAAAGGAAGCAACTATACTCTAGATGTGATGAAGAAACTGAATCTGGATGAGCGGAGGCTACTATCTGTGCTCCTCAATCTGCTCGGCTCATGGATGGTGCTGTGTCTCTGAGAGAGGAAGAAGAGCTGCTCTACTCAGTCCTGGACAGGTCACAGTTGGCATTGCTTCTTGAGCATCATATGTGACATATGATGTAACAAGTTTGCTGTATGATCTAGATTTCAGAGAGAATCTTCACTGGGTTCATAACTACTTAGATTCGTGGAAGCCCTGGGAGCGGATAAGGATAGAGTTGAAAGTGGAGATTCTGAGTTTAGAGGCACGTCGATCTGTGGTTATGATATTTTCTTTTGTGTAATTCATTGCCTGTTGGATACTCGATGGCAATAAACTCTTTAGAATCCTAGAGGAAAGGTATTACCAAATAAGAGTGAAGAGTGAGTCAGGCAATTGCGAATATTGGCAAAAAGAGAGGGTGAAGTTATTGATTACGAAGTCTAAGGTGGAAAGAGATCAA
Organism: Rattus rattus; assembly: GCF_011064425.1. Taxonomy (NCBI): domain Eukaryota; kingdom Metazoa; phylum Chordata; class Mammalia; order Rodentia; family Muridae; genus Rattus; species Rattus rattus. The sequence goes on along the minus strand of NC_046163.1, from coordinate 30,139,503 downwards.
TAAACAAGAGAAGACATTTGAATATGGAGGAATTTGAAATCCTTCCCTCCATTCTTACTGGGCATTGTATGCTTATTGTTCTCGAGTTATGTTTAAGCATCTAATATGTCAAAGCTTGTTGGGCATCAGAGTCTAGGTCAACTTCAGATTTGGTATCAGCATCTTCACACCAATGTTTAAATACCTATAATAAACTATGCTATTCTGAGTGTTCCGTTATAGAATTTATTTGACAGTGGGAACTCTCTGCTATTAGAAATTGATTGCATTCTTTAGAGGTGACATTTAACCTTATTTGCTTTTCTCTTCCATCCTTTGCATAGAAGCCCTTTCTACTGTGTGTAAAGTGTTAGGGAAAGTACATGACACAAAAACTGTAGAATCAATACTTATTTTCCTTTTTCTTTCAGTACCTCCTAGTATTTATGGCTCTGATGAGCTCGTGCAACTCACAGCCATTGAAGGGAATCTTATCACTCTCCTATGTGAATCAAGTGGAATTCCACCCCCAAATCTTACCTGGAAGAAGAAAGGTCAGTTTGCATCTCTAAAATTCTTAAATGATAGATAGATAGATAGATAGATAGATAGATAGATAGATAGATAGATAGATATAGATAGATAAGCTAACATGTCAGTTTGTTAAAGAAACAAAAACAACCCAGGGGCTGAGAGGTAACTCAGAGATTAAGAGCACTGGTTGCTCTTCCAGAGGACCTGGGTTCAATTCCCTGTGCCCACATAGCAGCTCACAACCATCTGTAATGAAAGTTCCAGGGGATCTGACATCTTCACATTAGCATACATGCAGGCAAAACACCTCGGTCCATAAAGTATCAATAGATAGATAGAAAGATATTTAGACAGACAGACAGACAGATAAAAAATAATAACAGGAATCTTTCTAGAGGTTTGCACACTAAATGCTAGATAGCAAAATTGCTTTGTAATAGCTTCCAACATGTGATCTTTCAATATTATCTCAAAGAAGATCATTTTCAGACTGTTCACAAGACAAAACAACTTTCTGCATTATGTCCTTGCTTTTTAATCAAATGAATTATAGAGCATTTCTCATCATCAAGAGTCTACCATTCAAGGAATTATTGTTTTCTTCACAAATGTCTTTAAATTATTTTCTAAAGTAAACATTTATGGCAGTTTTGCAACGTATGTTAGGCCTAAAGTCAGTAGTTGAATAGATTTTCATTAGCAAATATTTATCTCAGGGCTGTGTACCATTTAGGTACTTAGACGAGTAACTAAACAAACCAGTTCCTATCTGGGCAGGTATAGAAAAGCCACATTTTCTGCTCAGATTCTTCCATTTGGTTTTTTGCAGGTTCTCTGGTGTTGGCTGACACTGCAGGACGGGTTCACATTTTATCTGGTGGCAGACGGTTACAAATTTCAATTGCTGAGAAAGCAGATGCAGGACTCTACACATGTGTGGCATCCAATGTGGCTGGCATTGCAAAGAAAGAGTATAACCTTCAAGTGTATAGTAAGTCATTGACCTCCTCAACCTCTGGGTCCAAATTTCTTCTAACGATTTTTATCTTCCCTTTCTATTTCTCTTTAGAGCTGTAAGAGTCATTCACGGTGGTACAGCTCTACCTCGCATGTAGTATAAATCATGCTGACATAACCAGAGAACAATTACTTCCCTGGGGCCATTATTCATCCATCAATACAGCTGTTCATCCCCATCATCCCACCAGTAACAGACACATCAATGGTTACAATATACTGGGTGGGAAGAATGTCTAGAAAGGGAAGAGAGAGGATCACACTTTATAGTATGTGTTGCTAATGGTGATGTTTCTGCTTGTAACAGTAACATCTCGTTGATGTTATTGCTTTGTTTGTTTTGATAAGTTCTCATGTAGCCCAATCTTGTCTCAAACTTGGTATGAACTTGAATGACCTTTAGATTTTTCATCCCCCTGCCTCCTTCTCCTGAATGCTGGGACTACGGACATGTGCTGGCACACACGTGTGCTAGGCAAGCACTACCTACCAACTAATCTACAGCCTCAGCCTTAGATTATACTTAAAATATATAAAATATTTTATTTGGAAAGGATATGTCAACTAGAACCTGTGCCATGTTTTAGAGTGCTTGAAACCGTGCATGATGTCACCTACTCAATCTTTATGTGCATCTCTACATAAGGGAGAGCCATTGCTTTACCTTGCACCTATGGAAATTCAAACTCAGACACATTTTCATGGTTGATCAAGGTCATGTGGCTTGTGTTTCGGAGAACAATCCCTAGAACACAGATTACTAACACAGACCCATTTTTTCCCGCACACACGTGTGTGAGTGCAAGTTGGCCACTTCTACTTTCTAGTTCTCAGACTCATTATCAATTAGGTAAGGTCGACTACAGAGAAACAGAACGGCTGACTATCAGTGGCATAAACCAGCAGTTTCCTTCCTCCCACAAGGAGACACCTGAGGCTGGCAGTTGGTCTCTGAGGATAGTCATTTATGCATTCCTAGCAAGACAGAGGCTCCATGGTTTTCTACCCTTTCCTTCATGGTAGTGCAGATGGTTGCTGCATATGAGACATTAAATCCACACTGAACACAAGAAAGGGAAAGGGGGTTAATATTTTTACTTTATATTAGGAGAGCCCAGTCCTCCGGGGGCCTCTCTTTAAACATTAAAGGATTGAATTATGTAAAAAAAATTCAAGTCATTAGTATGCATATTGCCTTGTCTTTGGTAAGTGATAAAATTATATACTAAAAGAATTATTCAAAATACTAAAGAACTATTTAAAAATAAGGTTTTTTTATAATTTATTATCAGTAAGCATTTGGTCTGTATACTTGTTTTATGTGCTTATGTATCCAGAGTCACATAGAACTTTATCGGGTGAAAAGGAATCTCTAGTGAAATAAGAAGCCCTAAGCTACCATATCCATTGTAGTATTAGGAACACTGCTGCGAATCAGAGTTCTAATTGACAAATTTCATTACAGTATCATTTCTTTAAAAATACAGTTTTCTTTTCCTCCTGGGTCCATAGCTTCTTTTTAGATATTAACTCACTTAGAAACAGAAAAGAATTCTACCTCACAATATGCTCATAGTTTGTTGCGATCTGTTGTTTTGATTCATTTTTAGTAGTTGTTATATTGACGTTGACCCTAGCACTGAGCATGTAGCCCATCTGGTAGTGTTTATCTAGCATGCGCAAGGACCTGGTTTTCATCCTCCTGCTGTATAACCAGAATGCAGTGGCACATTCCCATTGGTCTTTAGAGGTGAAAGCAAGATGATCAGAAGTTCAAAGTGAAAAGTTCTATTAGAATCGAAGCAAACATTTCCCGTATTGTTTCTCACTGGTTCTTCTTTCCCCCAAGTCCGACCATCAATAGCCAACAGTGGCAGTCACCGCCCTGAGATTACTGTCATCCGTGGGAGAAGTATTTCCTTGGAATGTGAGGTGCAGGGTATTCCTCAGCCAACAGTGACCTGGATGAAAGATGGCCGCCCCTTGACCAAGGGAAAAGGAGTGGAAATCCTGGATGAAGGCCGCGTTCTTCAGCTGAAGAATGTTCACGTTTCTGACACAGGCCGTTATGTGTGTGTTGCTGTGAATGTAGCAGGAATGACTGACAAAAGATATGACTTAAGTGTCCATGGTGAGTAGAAAGGAAAGAATCAGATTGTTCACAGGATGAGACAATCAAGTATCCTGGGAACATAGACCTCTGAACTGAAAGTCTTATATTAACTTCATGCCCATATACAGTGAAATGTGATCATTTAAACATCCCATCCTCCATTTCCCTCCTCCATATCTACCCATATCTCCCACAATACCTTTCAATCTAATTTATCATCATCATCATCATCATCATCATCACCACCATCATCATCATCCTTCTTTTTCTTTTTTCTTCTCTTTCCTTCTCCTTTTCCTTCTCCTCCTCCTCTTCCTACTCCTTCTTTATCTTCTTTTTTAAATGTTTTTTAAATTTTATTTTATTTTTTTACTTATTCACTTTATATCCCACTCACTGCCCCTCCTAGTCACTGCTCCCACAATCCTTCCCCCATCCCCAGTCCCCTTCTCCTCTGAGCAGATGCGTCCACCCACCCCCCAGTATTCCCCACCCTGGCACTTCAAGGCTCTCTGAGGCTAGGTGCTTCCTCTCCCACTGAGGCCAGACATGGCAGCCCAACTACAAGACCATATCCCACATGCAGCCAACAGCTTTCAGGACAGCCCTGGCTCCAGTTGTTCGGGACACACATGAAAACCAAGCTGCACATGTGGTACATATATGCAGGAAGGTCTAGGTGTATGTTCTTTGGTTGGTGGTTCAGACTCAGAGGTAGATTAGTTGACTTTGTTGGTCTTCCTGAGGAGTTCCTATCCCCTTCTGGGCCTGAGTCCTTCCTCCTATTCTTCCATAAGAGTCCCCAAGCTCCATGCACTGTTTAGCTGTGGGTTTCTGTGACTGTCTGAGTCAGTTTCTGGATGGAGCCTCTCAGAGAACAACATGCTCCTGCTTGCAAGACCTCCTTCTCCTCTTCTTTTTCCTCCTTCTCCTCTTCTTCTTCCACCTCCTCCTTTCTCTTCTTCTTAAATCACTAAGTCCAAACAGTGCTGCCCATATGTGCATGGTGTGGTGCTACGAAGCACTAGAAAACTTCTAGTGGCCACTCCTCCAAGAAGAATGATTCTCTCTTCTTCAGCAGCTCTTAACTACCAGTAGTTCCTTAATAAGGCATAGGGCCTAGAGTTATCTCCCCCATCTTTGTGTGAATTTTGGCTAGTTCGATCTTGTATGGATAGCTGTTGTGCAAGTAAGTACAGTGTGGGACCCTGAGTGCAAGAAGACAGTGTTCCACCTCCTCTCTAAATATCTCTAGTCTCATCATTTACCTTTCGATGTCTGACTTCATGTTACCTGCTGGGACAAGCACATATTGGCTTTCTTTTGAGGATGTATATAATAAAGTAGACAAAAAATTAAGACAAGCAAGCAATCACTGTGTAATTGGCTGACCTGAAACGCGCTATGTAGACACACCAGGCTGACATTAATCAACATTCCCCTGCCTCACTAGTTCTGGGGTTAAAGACATGCACTTCAAGCATCACATCTGGCTGAATCTTTTAATTATACAATTTTCAAATTCAAGTTTTAAAGAAAGACTATTTAACGTACATTGGCTCGGTCCTGTGGGTCTGAGTTATGTGTATTAAAGTCAGATTTAAGATTCTAATGTGTAAATTACAAATTTGGGTCAGGAAGAAGCTAAATATATACATATTCAAGGTCAACTATTTGAATGCATGCAATTTGAGGTATAAATTTAAAATCTATAGAAGCAATGGGGAATTTTAACAGAAACAAATCATAGCTCAAATCCCATAAATAAATGAATAAAGCTAGGTCTTCTGGTGCATATTTATAATTCCAGAACTTTTGAGGCTGTTTGGAGAATTATTAGTTCAACATTATTTACAAAACCAAATTGTCTCATGACACACCAAAAGGAGATGAATGAAGCTGAGTGTTAGTCTCTTACATTTGTGGCTCACATATATGTCAAAGATAAAGGGAACATAATACAAAGAGAGAGAATTAATATTATATTTTTGTTAAATTATTTTCATTTTAAAATTATTTCTATTTTTCATTAATTTATTTATTCACCTCTTTACATAGCAGCCCGCTTCTTCCTCTCCTCCCAGTCCCACCCTGACAAACCCCTACCTCCATTATTTCCTCTCAGAGAAAGGGAAGCTTGCAATGGGTGCTAACCCGCCCTGGAACATCTTGTTTCAGCAGGACTAAGCTCATCCTCTCCCACTGAGGCCAGACAAGGAAGCCCAGCTAGGGGAAGGGAATCCAAAGGCAGGCAACAGAGTCAAAGACCAAGCTGCACATCTGCTACAGATGCATAGGGTGCAGCCCGTGCATGTTCTTTGGTTGATGATTTAGACTCTGTGAGCCCCCATGGGCCCAGGTCAGTTGACTCTGTAGGTCTTCTTGTGGTCTCCTTGACTCCTCTAGGCCCTCAGTCTACCCTCCTCACCCCACTCTTCTATGTGACTCTCGAGCTCTGCCTAATGTTTGGGTGTGGGTCTCTGCATCTGTTTCCATCAGCGGCTGGATGAAGCCTCTCAGAAGGCCCTCATGATAGTCTCCTGTCTGCGAGCAAAGCATAACACCAGGGGTTGGCTCTCTCCCATGGGATGGGTCTCAAGTTGGGCCAGACATTGGTTGGCTATTCCTTCAATCTCGGCTCCATCTTTATCCCTACACAACTTGTAGGCAGGATGAATCTTGGATTGAAGTTTTTGTGGGTGGATTGGTGTCCCCCTCCCTCCATTTGAAGTCCCACATGGCTACAGGGAGTGGCTACTTCAGGCTCTGTATCCCCCACTGCTAGAAGTCTCAGCGGGCCCACTCCCAGCCTCTCCACTCCCAAATCTCTAGTTCACCCCAGACATGCCCCGACCCACTGATTTCCATTCATAATCTGTCTATAAGAAGGTTGTGAGTCTAGGTTATAAATCTGTCAGAAAATACAATCTCAGAAACTAGCTCGCCATTGCTGAAATACCAATTCTGAATTGGTTAAAATCGGAAAGCAGTGACATACTTTTTTTAATCTTCAGATTTGACATTGTTATGATTCTTCATCTGATTACCATTAATCAGGAAGTAGAGGGTTCGTGGTAGAAAGCAGCTGCTGAGGATTCGTGTCTCCTATGTGTCGGCTCCCTTACTTCCTCTCTCTGTCACTTTTGCTTTTGTCTTACAGTCCCTCCGAGCATCATAGGGAACCACGGAGTCCCTGAGAACATCAGTGTGGTAGAAAAGAGTTCTGTATCCCTGACCTGTGAAGCCTCCGGCATCCCCCTGCCTTCCATAACCTGGCTGAAGGATGGTTGGCCTGTCAGCCTTGGCAGCTCTGTGAAGATTCTCTCAGGTATGCTCAATGGCTACCTTCATGTGAACACCATTTCTCTTCCATTTTTCATCCTCACTGTTTACGTTGTTTCATTTTTCCTTCTGACCTAAGTACTTATTATGATACCTACTCACCATATCCCATAACCGTATTTAAAACATAGAAAGCCATGTTAAAGGGAGCTGGCATCACTCCCTTTGTTGTATTAGCAATGGATAGCATCCCCCTCGTACTAACTGCCAGCACATGTGTGACTAGTCTGAATGGTATACATTTTTGGCAATCGAGTTCCCTGCATGCTGGAACTATATCCCTAGTTCAGTTTCTGATGATTTTGTAGGGAAACCTGACTATCTTATCACCGTGGGTCAACGTAAGGTCAGAGAGAGGGCTTTTGAGGCATGTCACCGGAGTCTACAGTTGGCCTATTTTGATAATAGCTATCACATAGACTAAAAGGATGATCATTCTTCAGCTTTTGACAGTTATTCAACTTGGTGAACTTCAGCAGCATCCAAATCCTGTGGCTTTTATTAAACTGAAGTGAGTTTATATCACGATAAGCTATTCATACTGTGCTTGCTAAAGTATCTGGTACTCAATCCGAATCCTGGGAAGCTCCCTGCATCCTTCCTGTGTCCTCTGAGCTTTTCGTTCCCGAGGACTCTGTCTCTGTACCCCCTACAAAGAGAGAAGTAGCGACAAAGGTTTTTATTACAGTCTGGCTACCAACAGCCTGAGCAAGTTGTCTTCTTGTCTCAAAATTATCTTCACTTCTTAACAAAAAACAGTTTCAGTTCTGTAAAGTCTGAATTTATTAAACGTGATAGCATCAAGGATTGCAGAAATAAAAACAGTGTAGCAGAGCGCCGTCGGCTGGCTCCTTCCACGTTTACAGGAGTGGTGTTTGACTCTCCTTAGATTTGTTTTGATTGACCAGCAGCTGGAGATCCCTGAGCAAAGCACATTAGAAATATTTCACCTTGTGACTGCCAAAGGACCCGCTCAGCTTTGCAATCTGGATGTGCTTTGTGTGATGGCTAAACGAGAAGCAGATGAATGGCCTGTGACCTCCTCACTGCTGCTCTGCTGCAGACTTCTGTTCCATTAAGACAAGTCCTCTGGAGGCTTGTCTGCAAGCCGGACCCCGGTGGCCACCCCATCGCCGTAGATTATGTGAGAGGATTAGGGAGTGAAGAGAAAGATGATTGTGGACCCGGGAATGACTCATAAAAGTTGAATCACTTTAACAACCCTGAAATGGAGCCATATTGCAAACTCACTAATCTGAGTGGCAATGAGTGGGTGATTCCTTTGAATTCTTGCAGAATTCACAGAGGTGTTTAAAAAAAAAGAAAAACCTGTTTATGATTTTTTACCTCTGTTCTGCTGGGAAAAACAAACTTCAGTTCAGAAAGTTAGCTTTTTTGTTTTGTTTTGTTTGTTTGTTATATGTTTTTTTCAAGTAAGATATTGCTAAAGTGATCTTCTGTTAAATTGAGAACAGGGAAGCTGCCTGTTAGACAAGCATGGTGTCAGCTTGTCGCTATAGAAATTGAAAGCAAACGGTAGCTCTTCAACAAGATCCAGGTGAATATTTAAGCGAGAAATGTATCTGTATCATTAGCATTTTTAATACAAATTTAAGATGCTAAGCAAGAATATGGCTGCCTAAAAATTATTGACACTATGATTTTCCCCCTGAGGTTTTTCATTTGGTGTTCCCTGCTTCCACTCTATCTATAGCTTTTCAAAAGGCTTTGCCTTGTCTTATTTGCTGACTCCTCCACCTTTGTCCTTAAAATTCCCTGCCAAATCCCACCTTTTAGCAAGTCTCCATCTATATGCATTTCCTCTCCGAGCAAAACAGCAAATCAAAAATACGGAAAGAAGCCAAGGAAGGCACCATAGCGCCAGTGCCTGCAGTGACCCGGTAACCATGTACTGGGGGATTTCCAAGAAGCTGGCCTGACAGCCACTACTCAGTCCCTCTTCCTGTTTTACCCTCACAGTTGTATGGATTTTATCTCACAGACGCATTTCGCCATCTTTTCCTGAGCTTCCGGTCAACACCCACTCGTGAAAGCGCCAATCAGATCGCGATCCTGTTTTATGCACTCAGCTCCCTCCCTCACCTTCGGCAAACACTAAATTCCTTTGCATAACTCCCAAGGGCACACAAAACCTGGCCAAACTTTATCCAACTCCATCTGTCCCCGTTTCCCGCACCCGTTTCACTGTAGAGAGTACTACCATCCCTGCCTTATCACTTCACACCTAACAACAGCGGAACCTGCCCTTCGCTGCAAAACTCCCTTTCTCCCTTGATGTCACTCGGAACCGTATTTATCTTTAAGTCGTCTGGTGCTTTGCTTTTTCTAGGAGGCAGGATGCTGCGGTTGATGCAGACCAGACCAGAAGATGCTGGCCAGTATACTTGTATTGTAAGGAACGCAGCTGGTGAAGACAGGAAAGTGTTTGGACTTTCGGTATTAGGTACTTGCACAGTTTGCAGTATCTAAGGGGAAATACAATTGGCCACGATGCATTCTGGAAACAGAGTTAAAATGTATTCACAGCTGGAATTTATACCTATGTGGTCTTTGGCCTTCGGACTATGATTCTTGGCGAGGTTTCCACATTACAGTTATTTGGAGGAAATGAGTCCCCTTCAGCCGCCAAACTGCCTTGCTATGCCAGTTTAAAACTGCTCAGAAATGTTCTAAGATCCTATGCATCTTGCTTCAAACGAGAGACCTTACTCACTTATTTGTGGACACATTCCGTGTTAGTTTAATTTATGTCGCTGTGATAAAGTAGCCCAAAGTAAGTTGGGAGAGAAAGGATGTATTTTAAGCCACCATATGAGGTCACAGCCCATCACTGTGGGGAAGTCAAGGTAGCAGAAATTGGAAATTATTTACACGGACAGCCAACAGCAGAAAGTGACCGAGTGCCCATTTGCACAGACTCTCTTACAGAGAGAGTTGCTCTTACAGCGATTTTTCCCTTCTTACAGAGTTCAGGAATCATACCCAGGGTACCTGAGAGGGTGGGTTCTCCCACCTCAATTACCACAATCGATGAAGTCCCCACAGTCATGCCTACAGGCCAGCCTAATCCATGGTCCTTCATTGAGACTCATTTCCACGGATGAGAAACAGTCTCAAATTAACAATTAAATATAACCATCACACATTTTATTCATCTTTCTTATTTTCATTAATCATTTATTCATTCACATCTCAATTGATATCCCCCTCCCCGATACCCCTCCACAAATCCTCCTGTCCCATCACCCCTCTTCCTCCCCTTTGCCTCTATGAGGGTGCTCCTCCACCCACTTGTCCACTCCCACCTCATCACTCCAGCATTCCCCTACCCTGGGGCAACAAACCTCCAAACAACCAAGGGCCTCCCCTCCCACTGATGCCAGATGAGGCCCTGTGCTACATATGTATCTAGAGCCATGGCTCCCTCCATGTGTACTCTTGTTGGTGGTTTAGTCCCTGTGAGCTCAGAGGGTGGGAGGGTCCTGTTAATTAATATTGTTCTTCCTATGGGGTTTCAGTCCCCTTCAGCTTACAACTTAATGCATTAAAATTGGATTCATAACAACCTTGGATTACAGATAAAAACTAGAATTGGTTAAAATAACCAATTGCTCTGACATTCTATGAATGAAAGTTGCTTAAAGTGTAGGCCTTTGTCCTTGCTGATAGAGCTGTAACTTACTTGTCCCATGTCTTTGCATGTTTGTCTCAGTTCCTCCTCACATTGTGGATGACAACGCATTGGAAGATATAAAGATTAAAGAGAAACAGAGTGTTACATTGACTTGTGAAGTGAGAGGTAAGTTCTTGTATTTCTGGAACTTGCTGCCCTTGGTGAGCATTATTGATTCCAGAATGTGTGCATGTGGGGTATGCCCTAATCACCAGGGGTGAGTGTAGCCACCACAGTAAGTATTCAAAATTGGATCCTGGTGTAGTGTACCTGGCTGAAGGGCGTTAGGAAGCCTTGCAGATGCAATGAAGCGTCTTTAAAAAGGAGGAAGGGAGGAGGAGAGGAGAGGGGGAAGCATTCAGTCTTTCTCATCAGGTCCTGCTTTTTTTTTTTAACTAGGTTCACACTTACATACATCTTCTTTTTCTTGCCCACCGCTTTTATTTCTCTCTTCTTCCTTGTGTTTCTGCCACCCTTCTCTTTCCTTGTTTCTGTACATTTTACATTAAAGAAGTAGGTAGACATTTTATTTAATGCTGAGGAGTGAGCAAGAACAAACTGTCACCTCGGTTCACACATTTGCATGTTGCAACGAGAGTAGACAGTAGGGGAAAAGGAAGATTAAAAAGCCCATTATCACCATCTTCAGCCACGCAGATGATTCATTGCCTGAAAGAAAATGAAAAGATTTGTGTAAAAGAGCAAGGAGGGGCACAGGGGAGCTTTGGAGGGGACAAAGGGTAGGGAAAATGTATAATTATAGTATAATTATATAATAATCCCCACGGTAACACACATTTTAAAACAATAAGTAAGAAATTTTAAAGATATCTAAAAGAATATTTCAATCCCCCTTTACTGTAAACAAAAGATATTACAGTTATGGGTGAAGGATGAGAATACCTAAGAACATTTTATTGGAAAAGAGATTCAAGTAAGATTCGATAAGTTTCTTACTGCACAGTTTATATATCTTGTGTGAGTAATAAATTGAAATAAGAAAATATTTTTTAAAAGCAGCTGTGACGAGTGCTGCCTACACCTTTTATTTCCTGGAAGCAAAGGGACAATTAACAAGTGTCACAAGTGTCACGTAGAGAGCAGTTGTGTCCGCATGGAAAGAAAGAGGTGTCTGCTTTTCCCTGCTCCTTCCCTGCTTCCCCTCCCTTTTTCCCTCCCTGTCTTGGCCTAAACGTCATAGCGTTGTCTGTTTAAGCTCCCTGATTTTTGATCATCCATTCTACCTGTTTTCGTTTGTGGCTTTAAAATTAATAAATGGCAAAGGAATAATTTTAACTAACATTGAACACTCACCTCCGTTCACAACTATCAAAAGTGTTTTCTGTCAGCTGCAAAGATTGAATGAAGTTACTTTAATTAGACCTCTGAACTCTTAGTAAGAATCCCAGTATAGCACAAAATGTTCATTGAAATAAATGCCTTATTTTTCTGCTGTTTCCTCTTAAAAGAATAAAAAAGGGTTTTAATATGAATAGAAAAGAATTTATAATATTTTTGATCATGATGTGTGCTTCAGGCTTTAAAAGTGAATTACTATGAAAATAGTTAACTCCGGGAGCTAAAGCACCTTATTTGTTTAAGCATGGAGACCAGTGTTAGAATCATTTACAGATGAAAGCTCACGTAGATCTGAAATGATGTCTATTCGTTGTGTCTCTTCCATCATCCTGTAATCACTATACATTTAAAACGATTCATGTATGTAGTTCGGAACCACTTCAGAAAGAATAGCCACCTTGCTGCTTTGAAGGTGGGACACAGAAAAAAACAGCGGCTCTGTGAAAACGCCTTCTTTGGATGTTTCTATTTATGGATATGTGATACTGGGCTGCCTCAAAAAAGTAGCTTTTTCTTAACAGGGAATCCTGTGCCACAGATCACATGGCACAAAGACGGACAGCTTCTCCAGGAAGACAAAGTCCACCACATGATGTCTGGAGGCCGTTTTCTTCAGATCACCAATGCTCAAGTGTCCCACACAGGACGATACACGTGTCTGGCCTCTAATATAGCTGGTGACAAAAGCAAAAGTTTCAGTCTCAATGTGTTTGGTAGGTGTGAACTTCATTTCACATCTTGGATGGTCAATGTTTCTTGTCTGTCTGTCTGTCTGTCTGTCTGTCTCTCTCTCTGTATTCCCCCACACACACACTCTGTCTCATTGAATTTCATTATGTGGAGGATCCCAACACTCACGTATGTAGGCTGTTTTTACTTTCATTGTTATGGAGTAAACTATGCTCTGGGCATAGTGCTTTGTACAGGGAATACTAATGGTCAAGACAGACATTTAACTATGCCATGGGGAAGGGGCAAGTTGTGAAGGTAGACAGGGAGTCTCAGCCTGAGACCCTGTGCCTCTCTCCCTGAGCCTCTGTGCTTTTATTGGAGATTGACCTTCTTTGGGTCTCGGTGGCCTGGGTGTGATTAAACGTCAGAATGTATTAATGCGTCAGCGTTGGCCTTACAGCATCAAAGTTACGTTTATGTTTCAAGCATATCACTGAAGTTCATTCTAAGTTTCTCAAGTTTAACATGTACCCCACCTAAATCTACTACATTTGATTATCAATATTTAAAAACTTACGCTAAATTCTACGACAGTGATACTAAATTCACTGGGTGTGAATATATAAATAATTTGAGTTTGTTCAACTATTTTCATAGCTACTCCTATATCGTTTGGGGTCCACATAAATACTGTCCTGCACACAGATACTCTTACATCTCCACAAAGAACAGGAATTTCAAACAGAGGTTGTAGTCTAAATGGGTCCCATGTGCATTTACATATATGTAAGAAATACCAGTTGATCAAGTGAAAAGGATTGAGTAGTAGCATATATAAATAGTACATCGTGTATAGGATGAAAGATCCCTATAGGCAGAACCGATATAGTCTAATACAGAAAGATGCATGTGGAAGTTTGTGTTACATTACAGTGATGTCATTGCCTCTTGTGTGTGTGTTACCCTCCTCCTTTAGCATATGATGTTTCTCGCTGTTTTTATAGAGAATAATGATGATTAATTGCTTTGTAACTCTTAAAACCTGGGATTGCATAGACAAGGGCAATGGCAATTCGGCAGCCGATACCTAAGAGGTTTTCTAAGTCTGTTTCTTTAATAAATCTTCCAACCTTTCAGTATCTCCTACAATTGCTGGTGTGGACAGTGATGGCAGCCCCGAAGACGTTATTGTCATCCTTAACAGCCCCACTTCTCTAGTGTGTGAGGCGTATTCCTATCCCCCGGCCACCATCACCTGGTTCAAGGACGGCGCGCCTTTAGAATCCAGCCGGAACCTTCGCATCCTTCCAGGTAACCTACTGACCTCAGGTAGCCCAGATGGATGTGCGCTGTCTACTACTGTAGTAGAGAACACGTTATTTTTCATAAAACCACCTGTGTTTTCGTTCTGTGACAGTCTATCTCTGTCTTCCTACTTATGCTTTGACATCTATCTTAAATTTTAAAAATACCTGAATGTTACTTTTCAAAAGACACAGAACAAATATTGTGGCTTATTTTTTCCATCAAATATCTCCCACTAAATTGTATTCATAAGAAGCAATATTTACAGTAAGAGCTGAAGTCCTAGTACCCTGCCTTCCCCCGCGTCCGCTGTCAAAGATTGTTCAATGTTCCTCCATGTTTTAGGAGGCCGTACTCTGCAGATCCTAAACGCACAGGAAGACAATGCCGGAAGATACTCATGTGTGGCCACTAATGAGGCTGGGGAGATGATAAAGCACTACGAAGTGAAGGTCTACAGTAAGTTCCAGAAGAATGCTTCTGCCACCTCTTCCTGGAGGCCTCTAGCTTTCTCAATCCTGTTTTTCATTACTTTTCCTAATTGTTTCATACTGATCAACAAGTATACTAAAGACTCTTACTTACCTAGCTTGTCTCATCAAAGATGGAAGCTACATTAAGTATTAGGCCCATGGCCTCAGTTGCTTAAAGACGTAAAGAGCCAGGACTGGTAAGATGGTTCAGTGACTGACATGTTTGTTATGAGAGTTAAGAAGCCCAGAACCCATGTAAATGGGTATGAAGGCCTACAAGCAGGTCTCATGCCAGAATGGCAGACAGGAAATGCGTAGAAAAAAAACTGGCTGGCTAATTTAATCATAACAGTAAGCTGTGGATTCAGCAAAGGTCTATTCCTCAATATATAAGGTAGGAGATAATTGAAGAAGAGTCTGGCATTAACCTTGGGACTACAAATGCACACATGTGCATATGTTTCTACACATGCATGTGCACATCCATGAGCACACACACACACACACACACACCATCACACATATATATGCAAAAACCATTCATGAAGAGTCCACTGGGTCCACTCAGTGGGACCTGTTGGGGTGTTGTTTACATGCAGATGCCTGCTCCAGAGCTCAAGATGAGATCAACAGTAGTGTCGGATTATGACAATGTAATCGACCTATAAGTAAAAGACAAAACTCATCAATGGGGGTCACATTGTAAGGCCGTTCTTCCTATGTTATTGGTATTACTTTATAAATAAAGTATATATTTCTGATTGCTATTTTTACTTTGACTTGGTGCCCTGCAAGTCAATGCCATGTATTATATGGGTCATGGTTGAAGTATGTGGGCCCGGAACAGATACAAATTTGAAGGACATTGGTCTCTCCAGCAGTTTTATAATCATGAAGAGATACAGATATTTTTTATTCATATTATATGTCTGGAGACTCCCATTTCCTGGGATGCTGAGGTCATTCGTAGAAGGCTGGTGGAGAAGCCTCTTGTCTCCTTGGCACCTCGTTAACTGCTGCTTCCTGTGATCTGTGCGGTAGACTGTGTATTTAAAACATCCAGTGCTTAATTCTTCTATGTTGATCTTGTGCAGTTCCGCCCATCATCAAGAAAGGGGACCTTTTGGGGCCGGGTCTTTCCCCGAAGGAGGTGAAGATCAGAGTGAACAGCAGCCTGACTTTGGAGTGTGAAGCCTACGCGATTCCTTCTGCCTCCCTCCGCTGGTACAAGGACGGACAGGCCAGTCAAAACTACATTTCATTTGTTGTTTATTTCTTAAAGATGAAAATAACAATTTAAAAAGAAACAGATTTATCCCACCCACTCTGATATTAAAAATAGTCAATCCATGCTCCTTGAATATGAAACTGCTTTTAAAAATTTAATTAAATGGAAAAAAAGAACATGTTTAATACCTTTGGTATTGTTCCACCACTGGGATGTAAGCAAGATTGGTTTTGTGTACATTAGCACTTGACTGTGAAAATCTGGCTACCGTCCCAATGGAGAATTAGAGGAATAGTGTTCCACCTAGATAACTAAATTTAATAGAAAAGAAACCCATTCATGGTCCTAAAATGAGGTCTAAATTTGTGCAGAACTCTCTCTAAATACCACTACATCTTTCACAAAAGGTAACGTTTTTGATATCCTAATATATGAGAAATTAAAAGATGTAAGAGCACACTATGATTACCCTGGGGCAGTAAGAAATACTTAATAAAAAATCATTTTGAGGGCAAAGGGACAGACATGACGTGGGAAGGGTTAGAGGGAGAGATCAGGGAAGGGAAAAGTGACATATTTGAATTAAAAGTGTTTTCAAAACAAATCATCTCTTATAGTAAAAATATGTAGATCCTTCCGTTTACGATATAACTTTCAGACCACACATCCTCGCTCAATTCCCAGTCTCTCTCACAAGTGTAAGGACAGACGTGCTAGTGCTCGGGGGCAAAAAGAGAGGATGGAGTTGCTGTTAGCACTACTAAATACAGATGGGAAACAGCCAAGGGGCTCTTTACTGAGTTTTACACACAGTCAAGCAAATGGTCAGTCAAGCTCCAGTTGTAAAGTTTAGGTCATAGTATGAGTCTAGAGGCAAGGAAGATGTGGCTTCGTGGTTTCCTTCCAGATCCCAGATGGATTCTGTGATATCGGCAGGGGGTGGTATCTTTTCATATAAAATAAGCATGTATCATCTGGAAGCCATTGCAAAAGGAAAATGCAGAACTCCCACCATGCTCTGCTTCTGTTGGCTCTGCGCTGCGCAAGCACACAGTGTGATGTATTATCAACTCTGTAAAACCTTGCTTGCAAACACATGTGTTCCCTGCCCTTTGAAATTATATCATTAATTTGGTTTTAATTTTCTATAAAGCCTTTTCATCCTGTATGCTACATGGAGAGATCCACAAACGTAAAGACCAGGGAAGCACTGGGATTTAAATAGAAACTAGACTGCTTTCAAAATTCACTAATAATTATTAGTTTCAAATTCGGTCTCTGGAATAGGTAAAATTATACTGACTGGCACTTCTAATTATTTTAAGGCCTGGGACTGGCTTCCTAAAATAATGAACAAGAAGCAATATTATCAATAAATACTTTTTCATATCATTTTTCAGTTCCTTTTTAAATCCGCAAACTTAATAAAGTAGTATGTTTTTTAGAAAAACCACCAAAAGATATTGACAATATCAGCTATAATAACTTCTAATACAATCCATACATTTTATTCATCCTTGCCCTGAAATTTTTATTTTGATACAGAAAATTTAAACTGTGGTATATTTATTTGTGATGTAATATTAATAATATTAATAGTGATTTGTTGCATCCAAAATTATTTGAATATCAACTGTTTGCTAGGCACTCTTTTGTGTAAAACAAATTTAGATGAGAAAGAAACAGGTCAAAAATCTCTGTCCACTTAAGTTTTCAGAGCCAAAACAAAAAAAAAAAAAAAAAAACCCACAAGAAAAGCCCAATGGCAACAAAAAACTAAACTAAAAACTTAAGTCAGTCGAAAAAAGTCTAAGAGGTGGAGTAGAAAAGTTAGTCAGAGACACACACATTACTCAGCTCACATTTGCCTGTAACTCCAGAACCAGCCTTAGGGTCTCCTCTAGCCTCTGCAGACTCCTGAACTCACACACACAGAGAGAGAGAGAGAGAGAGAGAGAGAGAGAGAGAGAGAGAGAGAGAGAGAGAGAGAGAGAGAGCGAGCGAGCACAACAGAAGACATGTGTAGTGTGTTTCTGACTTTGAAAAAGGGTTGGAGTGTCTCAAACAAAGTGGAAAAGTTACTTCAAAATGAAGACAAGTCACCTTGTGTCAAATACCACCAAGAACAGAAAAAAGGCAGAACCGAGTGGTATATGTAGCCACATGCCGGTCATGAATGACCTTGACTGTCTTTCTCATTAAGCAGAGAAAACAAAGATTTGATTGGATCAGATTCAAAGAACGTTAAGAGATTAAAATCAGACACCTTACACATAGAACACATTTTTGAATGGTTGGCGGTTAATGTCCTCAGAAATTGTGTAGGTAGGCTGCAGCAAGAACCACTTCCTTACGGCTAAACTGTCTAATGGGATGGAATAAAAAATTGCTGGCATAGGTAAGAGGAAATCAAGAAGCTGAGTGGCCATGTCTTTGGTTGACAGCAGGCAGAAGCAATGCCAGTGAGTCAGGAATAAAATCTTTAAATAATGGAGAAAGATCTATCACGCCCATTGCAATATATCATAACATATCCTCAGCCGAAAACAGTCTTATGTATGAAGTAAGCATGTTTCTGAATAAATAATGATAATCTCAGATAAAATCATATCGTGATAATGTTCTAAACTTTTAGCAAAGTTGTATTTATTACAGTTTTCTAGAAAGCTATCAACAAGACACACTTTTTAAATACTTGATAAGATTATCTGGAGACACGTTTGCTTTCATGGATATGATGCTAAGAACATGTTTTCTGTTATGAAGGATATATAAATGTATCTTCTACAATTACCTACATGATGTGAACTATATCAGCTATAATTTTCAAGAGATAAAAATTACTTAGAAAACAATTTGATCAAATTAAATTAATCACTGCTGTCTTGAATAATTTACCTATGTCCATTTATTAAAGAATCACAATGTTGATCATCTGCAGGGTTATCTTAGCTCTATTTGCATATTCAATACTGACATTGTTATAATTGAATCACAGCCCCTTAAATCAGATCATCATGTTAACATCGCTGAAAATGGGCACACTCTTCAAATCAAGGAAGCTCAGATATCAGACACCGGGCGATACACCTGTGTGGCCTCTAACCTCGCAGGCGAAGATGAGTTGGATTTTGATGTGAATATCCAAGGTAATATGCTTATTGCAGAACAATGTTCACACTCTCTTAATGTAATGGAAAAGAGATTTGACTTGGTTTACTTTAAAAATCATTTTCTTCTCTTAATAAGTTCATTGTGAAATTTTCAAGAAATTATAGAAGAGAGTAATTTCATCATATGTTTTTAGACATTTTGTTTTTATTTATATGAGTGTTTGCCTGAATGAATGCATTTATGCAAATTATGTGTATGCAAATATGCATATATGTATATTTGTATATATATATGCATCACGTGTATGTCTGGTTCCCATGGAAGAGGACGTCAAATCCCATAAAACTGGAATCACAGATGCCTTGGAGCCACCAGATAGGTTCTGGGAACTGAACCTTGG
This sequence comes from Rattus rattus, assembly GCF_011064425.1. Lineage (NCBI taxonomy): Eukaryota > Metazoa > Chordata > Mammalia > Rodentia > Muridae > Rattus > Rattus rattus. The sequence continues at coordinate 30,120,273 of NC_046163.1, read as the reverse complement.
TCCTCTACAAGAGCAACGAGTGCTCTTAACCTATGAGCCATGTCTCTAGTTCTATAAGCCTATAGTTCTTATTTTATGCATTTCCTTCTGGTATTTTAAGGGACAACATCATTTACAAAACTCAATAACTGACTTCTCTTACATCAGCACTGCACTGACGTTGTACCATGAAGGGTATATATCATATAGCATTATACAGGAGACAATAAAAGCATTAATAATGAATTCAGAGTAGACCGACTTTGAGATGGATGAGTACACCTATAAATTTTGTTTCTTGGACAGGTAGTCAAAATATTTTAAGTGTCCGTTATTTTCCTTTAAAATTGTTACCCCTTGGGATTGCTAAGAATAATACCTGAGATAAGACACCTAAGCCACTCCTAAGGTGATTCAGAACTGATGCCTGCTATTGTTGGTATTGTTTTTCTGGATGTTACCACTCACCAGCTGAATTATTTTTTGCCAGTGCTAGGGATTAAATCTATGACCTTATGCATGCTAAATTCATATTCTCTCTCTCTCTCTCTCTCTCTCTCTCTCTCTCTCTCTCTCTCTCTCTCTCTCTCTCTCTCTCTCTCTCTCCCTGAGCCTTAGCCCGGCCCTTAACATAACTTTTAAGACTGCCTATTTCATCACTTCTATACGCAAATATCCTAATTTAACCAAACTCCTAGAGTTAAATATCCAGGTTGTCTCCAAGTTTTCATTATTCATAAATAACATCTGGGTACACAACATTTTCACAAGTCTTTGATTTTTTTCATACATATCTAAACCTTGAAAATTCAGGTTACACACTTTTGAAATGTCTTTAATGTATTGGTAGTTTACTGCTGATAAAACTCATACCCACTGTCAGAAAAGAGTGAGGATATCCTATTTTTATTTATTTTTTTATCATGTCAAGCCAGGAGAGGAGAGGGAGAGAGGAGAGGAGAGAGAGAGAGAGAGAGAGAGAGAGAGAGAGAGAGAGAGAGAGAGAGAGAGACAGACAGACAGAGAGAGACAGAGAGAGACAGAGAGAGAGACAGAGACAGAGAGAGAGAGACAGAGACAGAGAGAGACAGAGAGAGACAGAGAGAGACAAAGAGAGACAGAGACAGAGAGAGACAGAGAGAGAGACAGAGAGAGAGACAGAGAGAGAGACAAAGAGAGCGACAGAGAGAGAGAGAGAGAGAGAGAGACAGAGACAGAGACAGAGACAGAGAGGAAGAGGAGTATTTTTAATAGCTTAGTCCTGATTGTTCATCTTGTTTAACTTCTTTCATACGACAGATCATTAATATTGTTATCAAGTGAGCCCGTGCATTGTTTGCGTGTGCCTCAATAGTAGCGTTTCCTGTAGCAACCACATTTCTTACCACATTCCTCCTCAAAAGTGGGCCCCATTGCTGGTCAGTCAGCGGCATCTCTTACACTAACTGCACGGACAAATGCAGACTCAGAGGACCACAGACTTTATTCCTCCACTTGACTCTCACTGATGGCTACTCTTTGTCTGGCTGCTGTTGGGAAGCATAAAAGTATTTTGAAAATATTTTGGCTGCTAGATGTCAGTGCTCAAAGGTAGCTGAGGAGGGCTGGGTTTGCCACCTGTGAGTTACATGATTTAGGGGAAAAAAATGTCTGAGGTGTTTTTCTTCCTGTCTACCTCACAGACTCAAGATGAGGATAAGTGAGGGACAGGTTGAGCGCTATGACAAAGAAAACGGACGGGTTTATAAAGAGTTCCAGACTAGTCGCACTTATTATTTTAAATGTAGGTGATATAGCAAGTTCTGAAATGTGGTTTTTGTCAGAAGTGGAGCAGAACTTTGGTGTTTGAGAGACAAAATAGAGAAAGAGAAGAGGAAGTCAATACCGAATTTGTGCAGGACAGTGGCTGTTGTAGGAACAAGAACCCTTCTGGCCCTCCAAATACTGGATCTGGGGGTGGGGGGCTGGAGCTACTCAGCCTGTCTGAGAACAGTCCTTCTTTCTTTCTGGGTAGTGTACTTCCCCAGAGGAATGGTGGGAATGAACATGGACTCGTTTAGAGTGACAGGGAAGGAGCCTCCTCCCTCAGTGTTATGCCTTTAACCCCAATTGAGACTTATTTCTGTGACCACTCAGGATCACAGGTTTGATCCAGGCGTGCCTGGCTAATGGTATTACTGGGAGATAGAGGTGTAAGACAGCTCTTACTCACTACAGAAAGGATTTGGGAAATGTGGGTCTAAGGGCTGGGGGTGTGGGTCAGTGGTGTGCATGTGGTCCTGGGGCTAACTCCCATACCACCAAAGGAATCGTGTGGGTCAGCTTGAAGCCTGATTCCCTTCCTCCTGGAGCCTGGAGGCTGGGTGTTATATGAATGATGGTGTCTTTTTTAAGTGAACCACTCATGGGCAATTAAAAAATTCCTTCATAAAAAAAATATTTTGACATTGTCTAACTAACTAAATCCACAAATTATTTGGTGAGATACAGTTGACATCTTTGATGGGTCAATCATGACAGTGACACTGAAAGTATCCATGCTTTCCCTCCATAGTTCCTCCAAGTTTTCAGAAACTCTGGGAAATAGGAAACATGTTAGACACCGGCAGGAGTGGTGAAGCCAAAGATGTGATCATCAACAACCCCATTTCTCTGCACTGTGAGACAAACGCTGCTCCCCCACCAACCCTGACGTGGTACAAAGATGGCCGACCTCTGACCTCCAGTGACAGAGTGCTGATTTTGCCAGGTAAACAGTGCCACATAAAAGCGTGAGTCTCTGCCAAGTGTTTCTCTCCTCATTTATTGGACCAGTTCACTGTAATTGAACCAAAGCTTGGGTTGCTGAATGCCATATGTGGAAGAGCCTACCTTGAGAATTTGACAACAGAAACCTTTAGCTTACTTTCTACATCTATTCCATTGTTGTAATCAATGTATGCAAGTTCTTGGACTTCTTCATGCCTCTTTCTGTATTGATGTCCTTTGTCAGTTCGGTTTCTATGCATTGTTATTCTAAATTTACACACATGTTTGCAAATAGTTATTTTTTTTTTTTTTGTTTTTTTTTTTTTTTTTTGTTTTTTTTTTTATTAACTTGAGTATTTCTTATATACATTTCGAGTGTTATTCCCTTTCCCGGTTTCCGGGCAAACATGCCCCTAATCCCTCCCCCTCCCTTTCTTTATGGGTGTTCCCCTCCCCATCCTCCCCCCCTTTCCCCCCCCCCCCCAACAATCCAGTTCACTGGGGGTTCAGTCTTAACAGGACCCAGGGCTTCCCCTTCCACTGGTGCTCTTACTAGGATATTCATTGCTACCTATGAGGTCAGAGTCCAGGGTCAGTCCATGTATAGTCTTTAGGTAGTGGCTTAGTCCCTGGAAGCTCTGGTTGCTTGGCATTGTTGTACATATGGGGTCTCGAGCCCCTTCAAGCTCTTCCAGTTCTTTCTCTGATTCCTTCAACAGGGGTCCTATTCTCAGTTCAGTGGTTTGCTGCTGGCATTTGCCTCTGTGTTTGCTGTATTCTGGCTGTGTCTCTCAGGAGCGATCTACATCCGGCTCCTGTCAGCCTGCACTTCTTTGCTTCATCCATCTTGTCTAATTGGATGGCTGTATATGCATGGGCTACATGTGGGGCAGGCTCTGAATGGGTGTTCCTTCTGTGTCTGTTTTAATCTTTGCCTCTCTCTATTCCTATGCCAAGGGTATTCTTATTCCTTTAAAAAGAAGGAGTGAAGCATTCACATTTTGATCATCCGTCTTGAGTTTCATTTGTTCTAGGCATCTAGGGTAATTCAAGCATTTGGGCTAATAGCCACTTATCAATGAAGTGCATACCATGTGTGTTTTTCTGTGATGGGGTTACCTCACTCAGGATGATATTTTCAGTTCGACCATTTGCCTATAGAATTTCATAAAGTCATTGTTTTTGATAGCTGAGTAATATTCCATTGTGTAGATGTACCACATTTTCTGTATCCATTCCTCTGTTGAAGGGGTATCTGGGTTCTTTCCAGCTTCTGGCTATTATAAATAAGGCTCACGATGAACATAGTGGAGCATGTGTCTTTTTTATATGTTGGGGCATCTTTTGGGTATATGCCCAAGAGGGGTATAGCTGGATCCTCAGGCAGTTCAATGTCCAATTTTCTGAGGAACCTCCAGACTGATTTCCAGAATGGTTGTACCAGTCTGCAATCCCACCAACAATGGAGGAATGTTCCTCTTTCTCCGCATTCTGCCAGCATCTGCTGTCACCTGAGTTTTGATCTTAGCCATTCTCACTGGTGTGAGGTGAAATCTCAGGGTTGTTTTGATTTTACATTTCCCTTATGACTAAAGATGTTGAACATTTCTTTTGGGTGTTTCTCAACCATTGGCATTCCTCAGCTGTGAATTCTTTGTTTAGCTCTGAACCCCATTTTTTAATAGGGTTATTTGTCTCCCTACGGTCTAACTTCTTGAGTTCTTTGTATATTTTGGATATAAGGCCTCTATCTGTTGAAGGATTGGTAAAGATCTTTTCCCAATCTGTTGGTTGATTTTTGTCCTAACCACAGTGTCCTTTGCCTTACAGAAGCTTTGCAGTTTTATGAGATCCCATTTTCGATTCTTGATCTTAGAGCATAAGCCATTAGCGTTTTGTTCAGAAATTTTTCCAGTGCCATGTGTTCCAGATGCTTCCCTAGTTTTTTCTATTAGTTTGAGTGTATCTGGTTTGATGTGGAGGTCCTTGATCCCTTGGACTTAAGCTTTGTACAGGGTGATAAGCATGGATCGATCTGCATTCTTCTACATGTTGACCTCAGTTGAACAGCACCATTTGCTGAAAATGCTATCTTTTTCCATTTGATGGTTTTGGCTCCATTGTCAAAAATCAAGTGCCCATAGGTGTGTGGGTTCATTTCTGGGTCTTCAATTTTGTTCCATTGGTCTATCTGTCTGTCTCTGTACCAATACCATGCAGTTTTTATCACTATTGCTCTGTAATACTGCTTGAGTTCAGGGGATAGTGATTCCCCTGAAGTCTTTTTTTTTATTGTTGAGGATAGTTTTAGCTATCCTGGGTTTTTTGTTATTCAGATGAATTTGCAAATTGTTCTGTCTAACTCTTTGAAGAATTGGATTGGTATTTTGATGGGGATTGCATTGAATCTGTAGATCGCTTTTGGTAATTGATTTATTGATTGATTACATTTTCACAAGCAATTATAAAGACTTAATATTTAAATATTTTAATTCTCACATGGTTTGTTGATGGAAAAGATGCTTAACATTTTTAAAATAATATTTTCAAGGTTTCAGTATAATTCTCACAAGTAAGCAAATATTAGGGTTTGTTAACACTCAAAAAGTGTACCTTTAGGGCCAATGCAGTACCACAGGCAAAGTTAGCCCAAGTCAATTGAAATAATACATTCATAAAGTAAGAGTGAAAATGGGAGAAAGAGACATGGTAGCTCTGTGTAATATATGACATGAATTATCGAGGCCTAGGAAAATGGACTATCAAAAGCTTCCTATGACAATAATCTAGAAGAGGCTATGGGTTTAGTACAAGTGATTTTTCATTAACTCTAAATTTCCTGGCTTGGCTGTGTACTATATTTTTAGGAGGGATTATATTTATTTCTATGATATTTAGATCTATGAGTATATGGTTTTAAGAAGTCACCATACCTCCAACTTACTGAAATAGCTTAACAAAATATTCTATACATGTGATAGCAGGAGATAACTAAAATGACATGCAACAAAAATAATTGGTGAACATACATGTGAATTTTAACGTGACTGTTATAACTTTTCTCTAAATTTTATTATCAACACTTTTATTATCAAGTTTATGAATATATAATAAGAGCTTTTTCCCCTGGTATTGCACATGAACTCTTGAATAAAACATAAAAGCTAAAATACACTTTACTTTTTAGAGCCCTGGATATATGTCTTTAAATGAGGTTTTATAGGGTATATTGAAAACATCAATGAAAAATAATCAAAAACTGCAGGAACAACGCATCGCCACACAGTAACGTTCCACACAGAGCATAATGGAGGGCTTAGAGAAAATCTCTAGAAAAATTGACACCAGCTATCTATTTCTCAAACTTCTGACTTGTGGTACAGTATCGGATCACTTTTTAGCAATGTAATGTTGGCTGTGAAAATGGATATTATCTGAGATAAAAATGAAATAATTAGAGGAAGTTGGAACATTGACCCAAGCATAAATAAATGTCATTAGATGTAGGGAAACAAGGCATAGCTCTGATCATGATCTGTGTTCACACTGTGTTCAGAGGAGAGGAGTGACATACTAGGATCTGTGTTTTTAGGAGGACGAGTGCTGCAGATTCCCCGGGCTAAGGTAGAAGATGCCGGGCGGTACACATGTGTGGCTGTGAATGAAGCCGGGGAAGACTCCCTTCAGTATGACGTCCATGTGCTCTGTAAGTTTGCTTTCTTTTGTTGATTAAGCATTTTTCACTCCAAAATATTTTTCAATGACTAATGTTTGCAGGGTGTCACCCTGACACTTTAGAAACTATGAAGGCCAAAGAAATGGATACTTCTTCTAAGGACTACTGTCTGGTATGCACACTGAGAACACATTAATCAGGACTTCTAAGATCTCAAATAACAAAATTGGAGGGAGGAAGAGAGGGAAGGAGGAAGGGAGAGGGAGAGAAAGAGAGAGAGAGAGAGAGGGGAGAGAGAGAGAGAGAGAGAGTATGTGGATTACTGATTCATAAACTTGGAAAAGTTCTAGAGTAGAATAATCTGCAATCAGTCATTTCTGACTGCCTTGGCTCAAAAGAGGTCAAAGCTATCCAGGTTTTACCTTTCTATTTCTCTTGACTTCTTGCTGTTGTTGTTGTTGTTGTTGTTGATGATGATGATGATGATGATGATGATGATGATGATGATGATGATGATGATATTAATGTGACTATCAGGCAGGTGGTTCCCTTGAGCAGCAAGGTGAACATTAGCAGCTCTAGATTAACTTCCTGGTTTCGTATTGTCTAATATTTATAAGTGAAGTCCTAGAGTTGACTGTTCTTCCAGGGAATCATCTATGCATCTTTGAGTCCACCAGAGACACCAAAAGCTTGTAGCATTCTAGCGATGACATCACATTCTTATGCCTGCTCTTGAACCATCTGATACATGGACATCAAGTGGAAGAAGTATTATGTCCTTAAGACAAATGGAGTTATTAGAATCAGGAGAAGGAGGCCAAGCTAGGGAAAGGCCATGAGGATCTATAGGAATCAATCTCTAGTTTGCTTTCTACTGTGATTAAAAAACCAGGACTAAAAAATACCTAGGGAGGAAAGGGTTTATTACACTTACCTATCCCAATGCACAGGTTATTGACCAAACCCAAAGGCAGGAGCTTGAGGCAGGAACCCAGAGGCAAGAACTTAAGCAGGAGCCTTCCTTTCAAGGTTGCTGCTTACTGGATTGTTCCTTATGGCTTACTCAGCCTTCTTTTTCACCCAACCCAGGACCACCTGCGTAGGGATGACACCTCCCACAGCAAGCCTAGTCTTTCCACGTCTATCACTAGTCAAGAAAATGCACTCCCAGTCTTGCTACACTCCAATCTAATGAGTTCTCAACTCCTCAGTTGAGAATCCTCCTTCTCAGCTATACCTCCATTGTGTCAACAAAACCTAGCCAACATACCACAAAAAATAAAAGATTTTCTTTCTTTTCTTTTTTTTCTTTTTCGGAGCTGGGGACCGAACCCAGGCCTTGCGAAGATTTTCTTTTATACAGAAAATGTTGACATGATATGAAAGATTAGGCATTCATCTCAGAGTGTAAGTGGGACTTTGGTGGCAGGTGATTAAGACAATAATAGCAAGGTCAATAACAGTAGAGTTCCTGGGGAAACAGGCAGGATTAAAAGCAAGGATGTCAATGTTGTTTCTGGTGTGATGAATCTAACATGATTCCAGAATGCTCATGTAAAATGCTGAGAGGGCACTTAGAATTAAGGAACCGTCACAAAGGACAAAGAATTAAATGTGCCCAGACTGTACATCAAAGAGCTGCCCCCAGACAAGTGATATTTAAAGACAAGATTTCCAAAGGAAACTATATGGAACCATTGGTAGATAAAAGAAGGAAAACAGAATAAAAAGAGACAATCAAGGAGTGAGAGAACCCAGTAAACTATTATTCCTGGATTCCAGTTGTTAAAAAAGTTGCCAACCAGTGGGCTTTCAGTGCTGAAAAGTAAAATGAATTTCAGAAAATAAAAAACCTTTGGCTTTGAGACCTCAAGTCTGTTGGTGAAGGTCAACAGAACAATATAGGTTGTGCGAGTCACTTCAAAGCCACAGAGCAAGGATAATTTTTGAGCATTTACTTAGATGCAATGAAATAAAATAGAGACAAGAGGTAGAATGGAGCTGGTTGGCAAGAACAAATATAGGAGATTTGAACTTTCTGACAGACTAATTAGATACAAAAAGATCCATTAAAGTGTCAAGAGCATGTGTGGAAGGCAGGGGTGGAGGAATTGATAGTGTAAGGGCCAAGGCTGTATATCAAATGGAGCAAGGAACTAAGGCTACTAATCCTTTGGGGGAGAAAGAGAGCTCTTGGAGTAGAAAGAAGGGTGACATAATGAAATGTACATCAAATACATTTAGCAATCCTTTTTAGTAGGAGCATAAAACAAACAGGGGATGACTTGGAATGCAAGCCTGTGGCAAACAGAAGTCAGCAGTGGCTGCTGTGGAGATATGATGGTTATAGTAGGAACCATTTGACTCCATCATTGCTTTCTTTCATCACCATCAGAATCCCGGAGACATGAGTGTTTGAAAAAAAAAGAACAGTGTGTCCTGTCTGGAAGTTGAAGCAAATGTTATAGGTGTACACTGTGGGTGCCGGGAGCCACAGAGCTCCAAGCACTAGCACCATAATGATACGTCCCTTAAATGACACTGTGATGTGCGAGCTAGGCATAAAGAAAGTAACCTGAAGAGAGGCTAATGGTCTGATTGTAAATAGAAAGGTGAAAGGTCTAGAGTTTTCTATGCAAAGAACTGTCTGAACAAGTCTGGGGTGCTTTTTCCACCATCCATTCCTTGGCCTTTCTCACAGATGGGTATGGAGGGTCTGTGTGTGAGGTTCGTGAATATGGTGTCTAACCAAGCTTCCAGTGATGCTGTGCCTGTTCCACAGATGCTGAAGCTGGGAGCTTGGAATAGTCCAGACCATTCCCTTACAAAGGCTAACTCTTAACATCACAGATATACTCTAAGAGCTGTGGTTCATTTGTCTTGTCCTCATGACAAAGGGGTGTAGCAGGCCTTACTAAAGCCATCATTACCCATCAGAATCTCTCTGTCACAACCATTCCTTAGTGCCACCAGTTATCAAGGGAGCGAACAGTGATCTTCCTGAAGAGGTCACCGTGCTAGTGAACAAGAGTGCACAGATGGAATGTTCATCCAGCGGTAGCCCAGCACCAAGGAATTTCTGGCAAAAAGATGGACAGCCCTTGCCAGAAGATGAACATCACAAGTTCCTATCTGATGGCAGGGTTCTTCAGGTAAAGGGGGGGGGGATCTAATTTTAAACCAGTGTTTTCAACATTGTGACAATTGTCTTCCAGATTGATAACAGTGTTAGTTCATGAACATAATTATTTAGATCACTAACCATCAACCATACAATATTATTTTCTACTGTGTTCCCACAATTAGAAATGACCACAGTGACTTTTTGTGTAAATTCTCCCAGAATATCTATACATACACACACCTAAGTTTAACATATAATCTTTGATTTAAAACAAATTACTGTTACAACTATTTTACTGCATGTATGTGATGATAACATTCTAAGTGGTAAAGCTTCCTACAGATTAAATTCATTCTGTGTTGGCATAGAAGTCATAATTTGACATATATATACTGTTATCTATCAATTGATATGTCCACTTATTTCCATTCAAATGTCCTAAAAGAAAACTGGGATGTGTAATGTGTAGACATATATCAGTTCTTATGTTAGGATAGAGTATAATTAAATTACTAGCAACTAATAAAAATATCCCTTTGGCTCATAAATCCAAGAATAATATGGGTCTGTCACAGGACATTTGTCACAGCATTCTTTTTTAAAAAAGTCAAGATCACTTGAATTTTTAAAAAAGAATTATCCACATCCGAATATATCAACTTGATGACCACACAGCCTGGACCAAAATGCCTAAATGTTCTTATGTGCAGAGCTATACACATAAGATTCATAGATGGATCTTTGTAATAAACATTCTGTTATAGAATAGCTAAGTACTGCTACATAAAACAAACCCCTTCAAAACCTAATAACTTCATACAGTAAGAATTTGTTACCTTACAAGCCCACTGTTTCTATAGATGGTATTTCAGATCTCAGCTGGGGTTACTCAGGTGTCCTCAGAGCTGTGGACTGAAGGCCTGCGGGATTATCTATCTGGAGTCTTAAAATGTAACGGAAGTCAGTTTTGTCCCTCACCCTGCAGCAGGCAAGTCCGGCTTCCCCACATGGTAGTGGCAGAATTTCAAATAAAGTGAGCAACAGAGTGCAGACACTTGCGATGAACTCAGGTGATACCGCTCCAAGCTGGGCACATTCTTCTGGCAAGCGCCATTCACAAAGCCACCTCTTAGGAGGAAATTCCAAACCACTTTGCAGACTCAGACAGAGAAGTGGGAAAGTAATTTGGAATAATTTGTAGTCAAAATACAACAGGTGTGTGTTTGAAAAAAAATTACCTTTTCTGATTGTACGTTTTACAAATAAATACGTATGTGCTTGACGTAAGTAGTGGAAAGCAGCACCGTTGCTGGCATGTACGGCAGCCTCGTGCCTTTATGCTCCCTTGGGGCTTAGTAGAAAGAATGAACCTCATTTGTTCTAAAAGGCAAACCTTTACAAATTCCTTTATTAACAATTTCGGTTGCTATCTCTCCATTTTCCTTTAGATTCTAAATGCTCAAATAACAGATACCGGGAGGTATGTGTGTGTCGCTGAGAACACAGCTGGGAGTGCCAAGAAATACTTTAACCTCAACGTTCATGGTAAGAGCTCAGGGCCCTGGACATCTTTTAGGCTCAGGTTTCAGAGTATACAGCCTGTGTTCTGTTTCTAACTTGATCAGTCACTCTCTCCTCCTCCTCCCCCTCCTCTTCCTCCTCTTCCTCCTCTTCCTCCTCCTCCTTCCTCTCTCTCTCTCTCTCTCTGTCTCTCTCTGTCTCTCTCTGTCTCTCTCTGTCTCTCTCTCTCTCTCTCTCTCTCTCTCTCTCTCTCTCTCTCTCTCTCTCTCTCTCTCTCTCTCTCTCTCTCTCCCTCCCCCCCCTGCAAATGCCAGCAGCAATTCCAGAACTTAAATCTTCTAGACAGGCCATTTCTATGGTTATTTCATCCCGCAGGACAGCGGGTCTCATGTTATGGGTCGTGACTCCTTTGGCATTGCCTATCAGATATCCTGCATGTCAGATATTTAAATTACAATTCATAACAGTAGCAAAATTACTGTTACAGAGTAGTAATGAAATAATTTTATGACTGGGGTTCACCACAACACAAGGAGCTGAATTAAAGGGCAGCAGCATTAGGAAGGTTGAGAGCCACTGCCTCAGGAGAAATCCTGCTTACCTCAGTATGTATAAAAGGTTGCATGCACACGTGAAGGTAAAGACGATTGTGCATCATCTGCTCATAGAAGTGTCTTCTGCCCCTGTCCTCAAGTGCAGAGTTAACTGACTACATCCTTCAGGAGTGCAGTCTGCTCTGTGCATGAAAAAAAGACCATGGAGAGTTAAATAATTCCCTTTAAAAACCACGCCTACCTAAATTGTGTTAAACTTACGTTTTCACACATAACAGACACTCCACGATTATTGTTTAACTAAAAAAGGGAGGGGAGAGGAGCTGAATGTCTATCATAAAAAGACAACATAGCCGCTTAAAAAGTGTGAATTAGAACAATGAGGCTTATCATAAGATCTATTTTGTATAAAATTCTAGTTCGTTCCTGGAATATCTGAAAAGGATAACTTTTTTATCATCTCAAAACGCTTCCATTTGGGGCCAGAAGGATGGCGTGGTGGTAAAGAGCATGAACCGCTTTGTAGAGGACGTGAACTCAGCTCTCGGCACCTACAGTGGGTGGCCCCCCACTTCCTGTAATCCCAACCCCAGCTGAATCTGACACCTCCAACCTCCGTGAACACCTACACTCATGTGTCCATACCTCTCCACACACAAATACACAGGATCAATTTTTTAAAGTAAAATGTAGTTTTCAAAATTTTTCATTTGGCATGATAACGTGTTCTTTTTGGTGTGCCATATGAGGCATGTTAAACATTCTGATATTTGCCATTTCTATCATAAATCTCCTCTACATACTTCCTATCTTCATATTCCTCACACAATTTATAATGCACACAATAGGTGCTCAATGAAGACTTTTTAGGTGTTTTAGTGAGAAACTCTCAACTGGGCAAGTTCTTCATCATTTCTAATTTTTTGCAGTGCGAGGGACAAAACCTGAGCGTGTTCTAGCTCTGAGCTAGATCCCTTGTCTATATCTGACCTGAACAAGCATGAATTAACCAGAAGAATGAGTTGAACAAAATGATTACTGTAAAAGTTCATGTTTTATCTATCTAGCACAACATATATTAAAAAAAATAAACATGTTGAAGAGCCAGGCAGATGGCTCAGTCAGTGAAACCTCTGCTCCACGTGAGTTCAGTCTCTGACACCCACATCAAATTCTACTTGTAGCAACACACACCTGTAGTCCGAGCACAGGAGAGGTGGCGACAGGAGTCTGCCTGGGGCTAGTTGGCTATTGGGTTTGTGGAACTGCTAAGTTCCAGGTCACAGAGAGGTCATTAAGAGGTCCTAACTAAAAGGAGAATGAGGTCGTAAGAGCAATGCAGTTTCCCCTTTGACCCCATGTTCCTGCATCACTTTGCTGTGTAAAATTTCTAATCTCTATATAGTAAGTGGCACCGTCCTAACTGATTGATGGGTACCAGGTACCAAGTCAAGTGGGTTTTGCCCATTCTCTCCAGTAATTATCTCAATGATTCCCAGTCATTTGCTGGTTTTTGATTTCCCCCTCATAGATGAAAACATAAGGACCACTGATCTTGAGAAACATGCCCCAAGTTACACCATTCACAAATGTACAGCCAGCATTCTTCTATACAGGCAGACATTGGCTAATTGGTTGCTCTCTCCAAAAGATGCTATTTCATGTGTAATATATGCTGAATTTCACATCTGCCCTGTATCTACACCAAGGTCACCACCCATGGCTGGAGGAAATCTTGGAATCAGGATTACTGATGGAGTTATACATTCATACTCCTAATATGAGCCAGGCCTTCTTTACTGTGAAGGCCACCTCTTCGTATTACGTCATGGTCACTATCTCATATCTTTACTGTCCCCTCGAATGTCAAGTGAGTCTTGTCTTAGTGTGTTCTGTGTGGCTTTAACAACAGAAATTAATTTTCTTGCAGTTCTGAGAGGTAGGAAGTTTAAGAAGAAGGTTCTAGAAGTGTGTGTTTTCTGATGGGGTCGTTTCCCAGCTTACACATTGCTGGTTGGCCTCAGTGCCCTCACGTTATCTTTCCCCTGAGCATGCTTACAGAGAGAGTTTGTTTGCAAGCCTTCTGGAGTATCTCCATTTTATTTATCACTTTACTTAATGAAAATATAGCTACCTCATTCCCCCCTCCTCCTCCTACACCACCTAAATCCATTCCCACATCTTCTTTACTACATTCCCACATCACACAAATGAATGCATATACAAAAGCAGCCGTTTGTGTCTGTTTGGTGTTGCCTACATGTGTGGTCCACGTGTATGTTCCTAAGGCTGACAGTTTTGGTAGTGGAAAACCAATCTGGGGGTTCATCCCTGGGAAAAACAAATTCTCTGTCCTTCAGCAGGTTCCTGGTTGTTTGCGGATCTTCATCTAAAGATGGGGTTCCATGAGATTTCCCTGGTGCGCGTCAGCATGTCGACTGTTGTTAGAATTATTCCCATCCTGTTCGGTAGCTGTATGGTAGCTACTTCATGACTGTAGCTTCCCTGTCCTAGTTGGAAGGCAGAGTCTCACAGCGGTCAGGGTCCTCTGGCTCTTGAGCTCTTTCGTCCCCTGTTTTCATGTTCTCGGATCCCTAAGTGCAGGAGTTGTGCTGTAGATGTATCAGTGGGGACTAGGAATCCTGCAGTCCTTTGTTCTCTGCACTTGAGTAGTTCTGGCTTTCTGTAATCATTCTCTTTAAAAAGGAGCTTCCCTGATGAGGGTTAATGTGGAGCTGTCTCTTTTTGTGTTGTTTGTTTCTTTTTTTTTTTTCTCATTGGATATTTTTTTACTTACATTTCAAATATTATCCCCATTCCCAGTTTCCTGTCCATAAACCCCCTATCCCATCCCCCTCCCAATTCTTCTATGAGGGTGTTCCCCCACCCATCCACCTACCCCTTCCCACCTCCCCGCCCTGACATTCTCTTACACTGGGGGGTCCAGCCTTGGCAGGACCAAGGGCTTCTCCTCCCATTGATGCCCAACAAGGCCATCCTCTGCTACATATGCAGCTGGAGCCATGGGTCTGTCCATGTGTACTCTTTGGATGGGGATTTAGTCCCTGGGAGCTCTGGTTGGATGGTATTGTTGTTCTTATGGGGTTGCAAACCCCTTCAGCTCCTTCAATCCTTTCTCTAACTCCTCCAATGGGGACACCTTCCTCCGTTCAATGGTTGGCTGCGAGCATCTGCCTCTGTATTTGTCATGCTCTGGCAGAGCCTCTCAGGAAAGGACAGTAATCCTAAAGAATTAGGGCCACACCCCCAGGACCTCACTGGACATGAATAACTTCCTTGAAGGGCCCCGTTCCAAACACAGCTGCCCTAGAAATTAGCGCTTGACCTTCTGATTCTAGAGGACACATTCAGTTCTCGCCCATTTCTCCCAACTGACACTCATGAACCTTTTGATTCCCAGGCAGTATAGGGAAGTGGCTAAGCAAAACACACTGAGAGCTTGGCGGCTTCATTTTCAGACATGTGTCTTCCAAGAACAACAAGCTCTGAGACTTTAGATAAGATGATAATCTTCTTACTCCTCAGCATGCCCATTTATGATATTAAAAATCGCATCTAGCTTATAGGCATGTGAAAATCCAGTGGGAAGTAAGTGTTCCACACAGTGCCTGGCATGGATCTGTCAACCAAAGAACCTGAAGCTCTGCTTCTTTTCCTTTATTTTCATATTGGTAATTTTATTTATTTACATTTTAAATGTTATCCCCCTTCCAAATTTCCCCTTCTCAAACCCTCTATTTCATCCCCCCCACCCCCGCTTCTATGAGGATGCACCCCCACCCACTCTTCTACTCCTGCCTCACTGCCTTAGCATTCCCCTATGTCGGGACATTGATCCTCCACAGGACCAAGGGCTTCCCCCTCCCATTGATGCCAGGTAAGGCCATCCTCTGTTACATATGTAACATATGTCACATCCTCTGTTACACATGGGTCCCTCCGTGTGTACTCTCTGGTTGATGGTTTAGTCCCTGGTTGACTAACTCTTGTTCTTCCTGTGGGGTTGCAAACCCCTTCAGCTCCTTCAGTCCTCCCCTAACTCCTCCACCGGGGTCCCAGTCCTCAGTCCTATGGTTGGCTATGAGCTTCCACATCTGTATTGGTCAGGCTCTGGCAGAGACTCTCAGGGGACAGCTATACCAGGCTCCTGTCAGTACATGCTTCTTGGCATCAGCAATAATTTCTGGGTCTGGTGTCTGCAGATGGGCTGGATCCCCAGGTAGAGCAGTCTCTTGATGGTCTTTCCTTCAGTCTCTGCTCCACTCTTTACCCTTACTTTCCTTTAGGCAGGAGCGATTCTGGGTTAATATTTTTGAGACAGGTGGGTGGCCCCATCCCTCAACTGGGGGGCTGCGCCTAACCACTGA
The DNA here is from genome assembly GCF_011064425.1 of Rattus rattus. Taxonomy (NCBI): domain Eukaryota; kingdom Metazoa; phylum Chordata; class Mammalia; order Rodentia; family Muridae; genus Rattus; species Rattus rattus. The sequence goes on along the minus strand of NC_046163.1, from coordinate 30,104,280 downwards.
ACGTGGTCTCTACGGGTTCTAGTTCCCCCTTGTCGGGTATTTCTGCTAATGAACCTCTTGCTTCCCTGGCATCTGGGACTTGCTACCTCTAGTTCCCCACCCCCCACTGCTACACACCTCCATTCAATTTCCTGACCCTCTGTACTTCTCCCCAGTCTCCTCCCACACCTGATTCCGCACCTTTTTTCCCTCCCCCTCCTCTCTCCCTCCAAGGTTCCTCCATCCCTCTACCTACTGTGATATTTTGTTCCCCCTTCTAAGTAGGACTGAAGCATCCACACTTTGGTTTTCCTTCTTCTTGAGCTTCATACGGTCTGAGTTGAATCATGGGTATTCCGCGTGTTTTTCCTAATATCCACTTATCAGGGAGTAGCAGCAAGGATCAGTGTTGCTTGTGTTTCCCTCCTTGTGAGGCCTCACGCAATGACTGGGATGCATTAAGGATTCAAGAAAAGTTTAGCCAATGAACTAGTGCTAGAGTTAATCAGTGGGTGAAGCAATCCAAACCACATGTTAAAAGAAAGAGTTCGCCTTTTCGGCATTTGCTTTAGAGATTGTTTTAAACCTCAATTTTAACATAATATAGCAGACACAATAGTGTTTATTGCTTGTGCTCGCTGTCTCCTCTCTCTGACCAAGACTCACTTCTACTTTTACTTATGGCTATATCATGCGCATCCTTGCTCTGCGTCCTCTTTCCCTTCATAGGAAATCGCTTGAATGTGGCTGACACCTTCTGTGAGGTTTTTACGCTGTTGCTGCTGTCTGTTTAGTTTTGAGATAGGCTCTTACTATGTGGACCAGCCCGGCTGCAGATTCAGAGAGCTACACTTAATTCTGCCTCCCAAGTGCTGACATTAAAGGCCCTGACCACCACATCTGGCACCTTTTGTGCTTTTAGTAAGAAACATCAAGGCTCACATGTGCATGTTTTATGATGTTCATAAATGTCAGTGAGTCGTTTATATCAATATTTCTTATTCTGCTTTTTGTCTCCACTGCTCATGCTTTTCTATTCGTCATTGTTAGACCAATAAAGAGTCATGTTGTCTATTTCTTACCATGTCGGTTTCTCTTGAAAGCTGCATGGATTTGCACGGTAACGATAATCTGTACGCTATGCTGAGATCCTAAAGCTAAGCCTTCAAGTTATTTTTGCCATAATAAGAAATACACATAAAGATACCATATAAAATATCCAAACTACTTTAAAACATCAGGCTTTTACTTTGCACTTTGAAAAATCACATGCTTGGACTGACCAGAAATTTTTTGACTTTAAGAACTATAACACACCCTTTCATTTCAGAAAAAAAAAAAAAAACATCTGAGGGACATGGGTTTGATGATGTCATTAGAGAGTCTAAGAAAGAGCACTGGGCATTTAACAGAACCATTTGGTTGTTATCTTTTATCAACCACAGGAAATTAGAATGTATGTCTCTGATACTGTCAAAGTTCACTTTTAATGTATATACCTATACTTTTACAGTTCCTCCAAGTGTCATTGGTCCTAACCATGAACATCTCTCTGTGGTTGTGAATCATTTCATCTCTTTGACCTGTGAAGTTTCTGGGTTCCCCCCTCCTGACCTCAGCTGGCTCAAGAATGAACAGCCCATCAAGCCAAACACTAATGTTCTCATTGTGCCTGGTAAGGAGTTTACTCTTCTCAGACGGTGGGCCACAAATGGCATCCCCCCCCCATTTTAAAACAAAGGTCATTTTAACTTCGTCCCTTTCCAAAGTCGAGTCTCACTCCCTTTGATTGTTCACAGTAGCCAAGCAGAGCCATTAGAGCAGATATGTACAGTAATGGAGTCTTCAACAAATTATGAAATTAAGGATCAGAAAAATTGGGGGCTCCTTAGCGCAAATGGTAAATAGCCAGTGTGAAAACTTACAGGTTGTTCTCAGTGAACTGGAATCTTCTTGAGAATGGGAGATAGGGAGTTAAGCATGAAGGTTGGTGATACAGTTGTGCTAGAGAGTGAGGGCCAGCATGAAGCCTCAGAAATTAAAGATACTTGCTGTAAAAGCTGACTACCTGAATCTGATTCCCAGGACCCATGTGGTGGGAAAAAAGAGAAACTATTCCCACAAGTTGACTTCTGCCTACTTTAGCATACCTCCTCCAAAAATGAATTTGTCAATAAAAAATAACATTTAAAAAGGAATAGACAGTGAGCGATGCATCCTTGAATGAACAGACAGAATTCAGATGTCCTGCTGTAGCCTCTGCCTCACACGCATCTCAAGACAGCTATGAGTACAGCCCAACATTTGCAGGTGACATCATGTAGTGATGCCAAAAGCTGGACTCACCCGAGATAAACAGAAGACAGAAGGACAAACTATCACCTCTGTACTGTGGGGAAACTCAGAAAGCAGCTGTTCAATTGTCCAGACCCATATGACCAAAGGAGAGGAGTGACTCCCGAAAGTTGTCGTCTGACATCTGCATGTTACACTATAACAGGTGAAGGGGCTTGCGCATGCACGCACACTTGTGTGCTCTCTGTGCGTGTGTGTGTGCGTGCGTGTGCACATGTGTGTGCAGCACATGCATGCACACAACACACACACACACACACACACAACGTAATAGCAACACAACTTAGATCAACCTCTATATCTGTCTTTACATTATATTTTCCCCAGGTGGTCGAACTCTACAGATTATTCGGGCCAAGGTATCTGATGTCGGTGAATACACCTGCGTCGCTATCAACCAAGCTGGAGAAAGCAAGAAAAAGGTTTCGCTGACTGTTCACGGTGCGTTTTTACTCTCTCTGTAATGTAATTTCGTTTCATTTTATACTTTCCAGCTAAGCAACTTGATGACGAAGTCATTTGAATCTTCTCTTGTTTCCCGCCACAGTACCCCCAAGCATTAAGGATCACGGCAGCGAGTCTCTGTCTATAGTTAATGTAAGAGAGGGGACCTCGGTGTCATTGGAATGCGAGTCAAATGCTGTGCCCCCTCCAGTCATCACCTGGTCTAAGAACGGGCGGATGATACCGGATTCTAGCAACGTGGCGATTTTAACTGGTGGACAAATGCTACACATCAGGCGAGCCGAGGTGCATCTTTGGTCCTTGTTTGAGTGTGGCGCCTCCATGGCGGGGTTGTGGAAGAGATAACTGGAAGAGCCCTCCTTCCCTTACCACAGTAAACAATGCTGTCCATGGAAAAGTGCATGGTCGATGCCATTGAACTTATTGTCACTGAAAAGAAAGAAAGAAGCAGGGTTTCTGAAGGCGCCTAGCAGTGGGGCAGCTGAGCAGAAAGATGACTGATGGTTTAATCCACTCCTGAACCTTGTGACTGGTCATCCATCACTTAATGGAGTACATACAATAGTATCTTTTTCTTTTAGGTGGCTGACACAGGCCAGTATGTATGTAGAGCTATAAATGTAGCAGGACGAGATGATAAAAATTTCCACCTCAATGTATATGGTGAGTATCTGCCTCCAATACGACTCTTCCCTGGATATGCACATGAAAGATCACACCTTGAGCCAACCTAATGATGGTGTGCGGTCTTCTTCTGTCTTTTTACAGTGCCCCCCACCATTGAAGGGCCTGAAACAGAAGTCATTGTGGAGACAATGAGTAATCCGGTGACATTGACTTGCGATGCCACTGGGATCCCGCCTCCCACCATAACATGGTTAAAGAACCACAAGCCCATAGGTAACACACTTGGACATTTTTGTGGTTGCCTTGCTTGGCCCTACATTGATAAATTAGCAAGTTCTCAGTCTTGCATTCATAGTTGTGGTTAGTTCAAGAAAGCCTAATGCCCTGAAGAATAAATTTATCAAGTAGACTTCTGGTAAACATTTGCTTTGTTAAGGTACTGCACATTAAAGCGAGGGCGTCATGCATTCAAGGCAAGGCCTCTACCACTGCAATTTACCCCAGCATTTCTAACAATTTTGTCTTGTTTTGAGGCACGATCTGGCTAAGGAACCCAGGGTGGTCTTGAACTCTCAACACACTTGACTATGCCTCTCAACTAGCTGGGGATATAGACATGAATGCACCATTATAAAGGGATTTAAAAAAATTTTTCATGTTTCAAAAATTTTTTCTCAAAAATACAAAGGAAAAACTTTTAAGAAACGTATATTTGTTACATGAACAGGGTGGCTTTAAATGTTATTTCCTCACCTTTTTTTACCTCTTTATGTCCTTCCTGTAGAAAACTCTGACCCCCTTGAAGCTCACATTTTGTCTGGAGGAAGCAAACTGCAAATTGCCCGACTTCAGCGTTCAAACAGTGGAAACTACACGTGTGTTGCATCCAATATGGAGGGAAAGGCTCAGAAAAATTATATCCTTTCCATTCAGGGTATGTTAACTATACTGTAATCTGCCCTCCTTCCTTCCTCATATACCATTCAGAGTACAGAATGACCTGTATTAAAAGACACCATTGATCAGACACTCGGATATCTAGAGGTCACTGAAAATAGTGACAATTTTGTCATGCATTTACCAGTGCGTTCTATTTTCATGAAAAAGCACATAAAATTAGGGAGTAAAAAATAGAATTTAGTTGCCTAGCAAGCGCAAGGCCCTGGGTTCGGTCCCCAGCTCCGAAAAAAAAATAGAATTTAGTTTATCTTTTTTTAATGAAAGTATTACAGTTCTGTGGTATTTGGTATAATTTATCTTCATACTAAGACTATAAATCGGCTCTTATTTTTATAGATATAGGACAAGTCTCAATAGTATATCTAGAGACAAACTTTTTGGTACCCTTCTGAAAATAGTAAACTTCTGCTAATTTGTTACAATGATTTCTGGTGTCTTAGTCAGGGTTTCTGTTCCTGCACAAACATCATGACCAAGAAGCAAGTTGGGGAGGAAAGGGTTTATTCAGCTTACACTTCCACATTGCTGTCCATCACCAAAGGAAGTCAGGATAGAATCTCAAGCAGGAGCTGATGCAGAGGCCATGGAGGGATGTTATTTACTGGCTCGATTCCCCTGGCTTGCTCAGCTTGCTCTCTTATAAAACCCAAGACTACCTACCAGCCCAGGGACCGCACCACCCACAGTGGGCTGGGTCCTCCCACCTTGATCACCAGTTGAGAAAATGTGCTACAGCTGGGTCTCATGAAGGCATTTCCACAACTGAGGCTCCTTTCTCTGTGATAACTCCAGCTTGTGTCAAGTTGACACACAAAACCAGCCAGTATACCTCGTTAAATAGAATGGCATTCAGAAAGATGAAACAGAGCTGTGTTAGTAAATATTTAATAGGTGACTCACCAAACCAAAAGGATCCTGATACATAGCCATGATGAGTTAGTTTCCTGGCATATCTATATCCAGCACGGCCTGATTCTGACTGTCATAATGGCGGTAAATAGGGGTAGGGAAGCGATGGCAGATAGGCTCCTGAGAACAAATCTGAGATGCTCCTGGTATATCTCCATAGCTCTATAGAACAGAAATCTCAGTGGGTTCCTTTCTGACCTTTAAAAATTTGTACTTGTACATAATTGTTTTGCCTAAGTGTATGTCTGTACCACATGCATATCTGGTGCCCGGAGCCCAGAAGAAGGCATCAGTTGTCCAGGAACTGGAGTTACAAATGGCGGTGAGCCATGTAGGTGCTGGGAACCGAAGCTGGCTGTTTGATCATTGTTAATAACGTTAATACACACCACAGATGACTAGATAAAAATGAGCAGGAACTATTGGGGCTTGAAAAGCATATATCCTTCAATTTCTCAGAATAAGTAACAATTAGACAGTAAACAAATAATTAATATACATGCTTTCATGAGACTTTACACCAAAATGTTTAAAAAGTTGATTGTTCCGAACAATATGAATTACCAGCAATACAATGGGACTTAATCTAAGAATGATTCCATTGAGTTACCGACAAGATAAATCTGTCATCAGTTCCTGTGACTACAGAGTTATAAGACTATCATGAATGTTGAAGTAATTTGGTGCCTCTGTCATTCACATTCAAAAGTAATTCATGAAGGTAACTATAGGCCAGTCCTAATCCAGGAAGGATTCTGAATTAGACATGACATGTTCTGGGCCAGTGAAGTGGATCAGCAGGTAAAGGTGATTACCATCAAACCTAACGACCGGAGTTCAATCCCTGATACCTACATAGTATAAGGAGATACCCAGCTCCCACAAGTTGTTCTCTGTTCTCCACATGCCTGACCACACCAAAGGACAACATATGTGTATGTATACACAGAGACAAAAGGATGTTACGAGAAGGAAATGGTATGGTTTATTATTCCATCACACTCATTAGCATGTATATCCTTATACTTTCCTAATCAAAGTCTTATTTCTCTAAAGTCCCTCCAAGTGTTGCCGGTGCGGAAGTTCCAAGTGAAGTTAGTGTCCTTCTTGGGGAAAATGTGGAGCTGGTCTGCAATGCAGATGGTATTCCCACCCCTCATCTACAGTGGCTTAGAGACGGAAAACCCATAGTGAGTGGTGAAACAGAACGAGTCAGGTATGAAATGCCCCAGATTTCACACGAATAATACCTATGTCTGTTCTAGTTTGTTTTCTATAATAAATACCATGACCAAAAATATTTCTGGGAGGGAATCATTTATTTCGTTTTACACCTTAGAGTCTGTCATGAAATGAAGTCTAGGTAGGAAGTCCAGGCCAGAAGCTATGGTGCAGGCCCTGAAACAGAGACCATGGAAGAATGCTGCTTATTATCTTGTCCTCATGGCTTGATCACCTTGCTTTCTTATACAACCCAAGACCACTTGCCCAGAGACAGTACTGCCAACAGTAAACTTCACACATCAATCATTAATCAAGAAATGCTCCCATAGAAATGCCCACAGGAAAATCAGGTGGAGGCATTACTCAATTAAGGCTTTCATTTCCTGGATATGTCTAGGCTTCTGTGGAGCTGAGAAAAGCAACCAGCCCAGCGTCTGTGTCATTAGACCTTAACTATCCTTTATTTACAAATAGAAAAGAATTAGCTTTTTTTTTTAGCTTTAAGTATTGAAATTCTCTTTAGATAGCTCTCTAAAGTATAGTGTGTGTGTGTGTGTGTGTGTGTGTGTGTGTGTGTGTGTGTGTTGGAGGGAGGTAAAGAGGGAGAGAATGGTCCTTAGTCATCAATTCTGATTATAAAATCTCAGATACCAATCATCAAAATATTATGCAACAACTGACATTGAATATATTCCTCCAGTTTGAGAATGTCCTTAACAAGTCCATGTCATAAAACAATTAATTCTTTCCCTGTTAAAGTAAAGCCAACAGCACCCCACAAGAGTCATCAATATTCCTAGCTGTGGGTTTTTATCTTAAAGTTATCAAATGGCATGAATGCAGGTTTGATGGATGAATTATGAGAAAAGACATAAGAGCATCATTTTCCAGTTCATGGTTTGTTCACATGTACTTTGAGCTGATCCATATTTCTCTTTTAACAGAGGCAAATGACAATGCAATAGGTTTCCCATGTACCTTGAACAAATTTCTCCAGAGAAACAGTCTACAGTCTCATAAAGATATTTCAACACAAACATATCTTCACACATATGCCAGAATAATTATGTGCATAATTATTCTGTACTATTAAATTTATAATTTATTCAATATTGAATACATAAAACGTAAATACAGTAAGCATCATATTCCTAGTACTTGTTTTGTATTAAAATGTAGTATTTGTCCCATTTATGAGATTGGGTAAGCTGCCAGATAATGTTTTCAGAAATATTGGGCATTTTATGTCTGTTCTGCGAACAAATATGAAGAATTAACAAGTGTTTAGTGATTTTCATTAAGTGGATAGTGGACATCTGTCAGACATGGTGAAGCTAAGGTTCTATGTTGGTATGTGGGAGGTTGGAACTCTAAATTCTTAAAAGTTGCTTTTCGTTGCCTCCACTTGGCTGATGACTCATCACTGTCTGATGGCGCTATAGATATCTAGGTAGAACAATTTATCAAGGTCACTTTTTAAAAATCATTGACTGTGACAACCTGCAATTTTAGTTTGCAATATAATCAGAGGTGTTGATGAAATAACTATTCTTAAAATAGTTGTAGATAACATTTTAAACATCCAAAAGCATAGAATGTTTTGTTTGATAATTAATGGTATGTGGAGAAAATGAATAGTGTGGTAATCTTAATTAGATATATTTTGTTATCTAATTTCATATTTATCATTTACTTGTACATGATTCAAAAGAACTTAGCCACTTGAAAAAGAGTTCAGAATCTATCTATAAATGTAGTCATCACTGATTAAGTAAATGATACTATTTTGTTCTCTATATTAAAATATCACTATGATATTTACAATTAATTTTTCTCCACATTTTCAGCTCTTCATGTTCTTCATTTCACACCAGAACTTTCAAATTTTCATTGAGTAGATAACTCCTATTTGTCCCTAAGATGTAGCATTCTAAGGCTGAGAGAAAGGCACCTCTGTCTGTCATGTTCCTGACCTGACTATCTTTGTTTTCTCCTTCTCAGAAGGAGATGATGGATATGAAAATGGTCTCTATATAATTTTAGTTTTCTGAGATTGCCATTGGTTTCTGTGGCTCTGCCTTTCATAGGTTTCTAGGTAGTTGTGAAATAGGGTTAAATCATTCTATTCAAGATGAAGGCATTATGTTATAATGGCATATATTTTTCAGAGGACACAATAAAGTTGAACGAGTTTTTCAAATCCTATCCCCACAGTGCCTCTGTCCTGACTTTTTCCACAGGGTCACCACAGATGGCAGCACACTAAATATTTACAGAGCCCTCACATCTGACGTCGGGAAGTATACATGTGTGGCTACTAATCCCGCTGGAGAAGAAGACCGAATATTTAACTTGAATGTCTATGGTAAATATGAAATGCCACCAAGTTTTGACTTTGCTACCTTAAGAATCCATTGATAGGCCACAGGTGACTGGACCATTTAAATGAAATCTAATATCCACGATATTTTCTTTTGGGATACAAAGCAGACGCAAGAACAATTGCAGTGCAAATGATTTGAACTCATAAATCTTCTCTCTCATTCACTATGTGCGTTTCACAGTTCCACCTAAAATCCGAGGTAATAAGGAAGAGGCAGAGAAACTGATGGCTCTGGTAGACACGTCACTAAACATCGAATGCAAAGCCACGGGGACACCTCCACCGCAGATCAGCTGGCTGAAGAACGGCCTTCCTCTGCCCATCTCTTCCCACATTCGCTTGCTGTCAGCAGGGCAGGTCGTCAGGTTAGATTGTGTTGTGTGTCCTTTCCTAAGTGCTTATGATAACAGTGATAGACAACTCTTATTTCTCCTACACAGCATTTAAGTCATCCTCTTCCCTACGCTTTGACTGCTGTCATGGGACACCATTCAGTATGTGTTCAGAAGAGGGAAGCTAAGGAATCAAACATGGAAGTGGCTTTGTATTCTTATTTAAGTGCTTGTTTTATAAAGGTGTCTTTACTCAATGGTTCTTGAGAGATGAATTGTTATCAAGTTTATATTCCTAAGATATATATTTTAGTTAAGATGGGAGGTTGTTGATGATGCTCATGTGATTTTCATGCTACCATTTTTCTCTGTTAACATGTTTGAAAAATATTCACTCTAGCAATTATGCTGTAGTCGTAGTGGTTTGCCATTACTGCCGTCACCACTGTGCAAACAGCTGTAGTTGGAGATGTCTACATTTTGTGATAACGGTCACAGGTTTCATGTCTAAGAATTTTCAATATAAATTGTATTCTATTGTCTGTTTATAAGTCATAATTATCTTGTGTATCTTAAAAGGATTGAGTATGAGATGCTGGGTCCTGTTTTGCAGGATCGTGAGAGCTCAGGTGTCTGATGTTGCTGTGTATACTTGTGTGGCCTCCAATAGAGCTGGGATAGATAGTAAGCGCTACAGCCTTCAAGTCTTTGGTATGTCACAGATATGATCCTGCTACTTTACTGCAAGTTTAGTGGCATTAAGCAGCATGCCTTTATTAACTGTCCTCCTCAAAGACTTGTAAGTCCAACATCCCTCTGTCAAAAATAACTGGTGAAAAATCTCTTTCTAGTAGGGAAGATTTTTCTCCCCCAAGGAGTCTGTATTTATGGTCTACATTGTCTGTCAAAAATTCTCATCTAATACAAAATTAATCAGGTGTAGGATTTCTTTATTAAATTTTTGATGGTGTCACATTTTCATAATGACTACAGAACACTCTTCTAGCCCTCCCTCTTGTGTATTACTATCACCTGTCTACCACCTACTTTTCCAAATCTCTTTTTCCTATTTCTGTCTAATATTTTGTTTTGTGACCCACTGAGTCTCCCAAGGCTGTCTGTGTGATCATGAGTTTGGAGTTATCCATAGGAACCTGGCAAGCTCTAAAGATAATGGTCATTCCCCCTTTAAAAACTGTCAATAATGAATAAGTTAGTGGTAACAGATATACCCCTAGTAGCCCTCTTCCTTCCTTGACTGCTGGTTGACGGGGCCAGACTGATTGCGGACCTGTCATGTATGGGCTCAGGGTAGTCAACCACAGTTGCTATGAGTTCATGTTGCAATGGTGGCACTGAGTCTTGTAGATGGTATTTTCAGCAATTCGCCTTTGCCTCATCTTGTAACTTACATGTGTCCCACCTATATCAGTTTGTCTGTTGCTGTCATGAAGCAGAACCACAAAGGAATGCTACTTCTTGGCTTGCTCTCCATGGCTTGCTCAGTGTGCTTCCATACACAATCAGGGCCACCTACGTGGAGTTGGTAATGCTCACAATGGCCTGGACCTTCCTATAGCAATGATTAATGAAGGAAATGTCCTGCAGACACACACACCAACCAATCTAAGGGAGGCAGTTCCTCAATTGAGGTTCTCTCTTCCCAGGTGACACTAGTTTGTGTAGACAGACTAACCATGATAATGCTTCTTTCTATGCTGTTAATGGGAATTGTGTAAATGACTTGCTTAGGGATAATCTTTAGCTTATTCTCAGCTTCTTTGGGCAACCATGAGTCTTTGAACTCATTGCTGTTCACTGCAAGGAGAGGCTTCTCTAATTTGGGGGTGATGGTAACTTTTGTCTTCAGCACGGCGACAGAGAGTTAGAAGGCAATCTGAAGTAATTTAATTAAACAATAGTGAGTTCTCCATTTGGGCTTACAATCTCCTCAGTCAACTGTTTATAACCCAGAATACAATACCAGACATGAGTTCCTTCCAGTGCAACAGGTCTTTAATCGGAGTGGTGGGTAAACCCTACAGCATTTGTGCCACGGTTGCACAGGTGACTACAACTTGCCCAACAAGTTGGTTTTTTGGTTTGGAGGGTTCACAGCTGAGTAAGACAACTGCTGCCTTTTCTACCCCAGGAGCCTGCTTTGTATCTCCCAGCACACTGAAGGTTAGCCAGTAACAGGGACGCTTTCATCCTGTCTCTAGCTTGCTCTTTCTCTGTCTTGAAACAGATGTCATCTCCCCATCGCTTCCTGCCCAAGGCATTCCACCCTCAGAATTCCTTCTCTGTACTATCTCTCCTCCCTTAAGACACACCTTATGCCACCTTCCTAGTATCCTGGCTTTATGTGTGCTTCCTGTTAAACAAACAGAACTAAAGTCTGCAACAGAATATTTCAGACAGACAGATTTTTTTTTGTTCACGTGCACATACAAAAAGCAAAAAAAAAAAAAAAAAAAAAAACTCCAACAACCTTCTTCCTGACATTAGCAACTCATTTAGAGATAAAAATGTTTGTATAGATGCATTTGCATTTATGATATAGGGTAGATTGCTGGTTCACATTTCTCTAATCCATAAGAACATCTCAAAACAACTCTGAGTAACTAAGAACTGCAATCTGTGATATTTATAAAACTTACTCTATTACTGTGTTTTCCATATAGTCATTGAAAGTATAATATTGAATTACTGTAAGAACTACTATTGCATCATAACAAATTAAAGAGACAGTGCGATCAAGTTGAAAATGTTACCAAGATATAATGCACGTTGATTGTATATTCAGTAGGAAAACAATTTTGAGACTTCTTTGCTAATCTATGGAATATTAATAATTAGCCCAATCAATAAATGGTTTACAATAAAGTCAATTTATTCTATGCTCTTTGAAAATACTTTGCTTTATTGAATGTAAAAACAGCATAGAAGTATTTAAGTACTGGTAATTAAGTTCACCTCGAATTATGATATGCATACATTTTACCTGATTTATTTTCTGTATAGTGCCACCGAATATGGACAACGCAATGGGAACAGAGGAAATCACAATTGTCAAAGGCAGTTCTACCTCTATGACATGCTTTACAGATGGAACCCCAACCCCTAGCATGTCTTGGCTCAGAGACGGCCAGCCTCTGGCACTTGATGCTCATCTGACCATCGGCACTCAGGGAATGGTCCTTCAGCTCACCAAGGCAGACACGGAAGATACTGGAAAGTACACCTGCGTTGCCTCAAATGAAGCTGGAGAAGTCAGCAAGCATTTCATCCTGAAAGTCCTAGGTACATAGCCATTCTGATAAGCACAGAGCACTTGAGAATTCAGCGGCAGCTGAGACCTAGATACTGAGTATAGTACTTAGACTCGATCTTTATGGAACGAACTTTAATGAAAACTTTATTGCATTTCTATTTCTGTTCTATAAGTCACCTAAATTTATGTAAAGTGGGTTGAGCTTGAATGGTGAGTTTTCTTTGTTTTAATAGGTAAAAACTCCTATTTGTAAGATATTATTAATTGAAAAATCATGTTATTCCATTAATATCAGACCTTTTCATGTGTATGAGAGTGTGTGTTTGCACATGCATGGGTTCCTATGTGTGTACAGATATGGAGGTAAGTGTATCCATGCAGAGACCTGGTGTTAGTGTTAGACACGGTTCTTAACTGCTCTTACTCTGTTTTTTGACCCTGCATCTTTCTCTGGACCTAGAGTCTCACTGGCCATCTTCCCCCCCAGGGATCCCTGACTGATGCCTCTTACCTGGGCGTTGTGATTGCAGGTGGCCACCATTCCTACCCTGCTTTCAATGGGTTCTGGGTATCCTAATTCCAGTCTTCATGCTTATAAAGCAAGAGCTTCACCTACTGGCCCATCTGCCTGAGCCCTAATAGATGGCTTTTTAACTTTTTCTAAAAATTTAAAGCACATTTGAAAATGGAAATTGGATAAAATACGGCAATAATATTTATGCCATTATCCTGAACAGTCTTATATTATCCAATTTTAAGATTACAGTCAGAACAATCACTTTGAATAGTCAACTTCTAGTAACTCTTGTGTACATTCAAAGTCTATATTTTAAGTTCATAATACACCATTTTACCAGTGAAAACCAACATAAAGACAAATTACAATTTTTGTGTGTAACAAAAGATGTGGATGGTGGGCATAAAAGGGGGCTAAATGAAATTACCTAAAATGATAGTCAAGATTTCTTGAGGTTTGATATTGGGCAGCTGCCATAGTCCTTTCACAGAGCAGCTATGCTTCCTACTGAGAATAGCAGAAAAGAATGTTGGCAGGAGTCCTGGTTAGGAAGGGCTAGCGTCTGCTTTCAGAGTGCTCTGTAATCTTTCTCAGAGCACCTATTAAAATTCAATTATTTATGTGAATTTAAGAGTTGTCTTTATCCCCTGTTAAGTTTTATGGTGGGGAATGCAGCATGCCTCTTACTTATTGCTGGTCCCCAATGCTCAGGATGATGTCTGACACACCAGACATTCTTAGTGTGTATTTGTTGGATTGAATTGAAACCAAACTAGGTACTTCTGAGCTGTGCTGATGGGAGTTCCAAGTGTAGACGGAGGCAGAGCACTGTGGAAATATACCAAAGAAGATGCTCTGATATATCTGAGTCCTCAGATTGGAAAGGTAGTGGTGGAAGAGATATTTTTCCCAGGCTATTTAAAAACATAGAAACAACACAAAATTTGGGTTGTGCAATTAAGATGTGTAGGTCACAAATCCCTACCCATCGGTTTATCAGCATGGGTTACAGTGGAAGAGATAACGTGACCTTGTCTTCACTGCTCACATATTAAATATGAATTGTATGTATATTATTTTCTGAGCATGTTTCTGTCTGCCAGTTGTGAAGGCCTACTGTGTAATCATTGAATGTTAGATAACTGAATTATCAAATAAGAAAGATGAATTCAGCCCCCAAGTTCCTCCATTTGGAGAGTGAGGAAAAGAAATTGAAGAACTAATAATTTTGTTGTGATGAGGGTCTAGTTGTTAGCATAACACTGTGGGACAGTAAGTTCCAAAGTAGATCTTCCCCATAGACCCATCAAATGGAAGGACTCAAAGTGAGGCAGAATTGAAGACCGTTGACCGTTTCATCTGTAGGTGATAGAACTTAATTGTGAGTTCAAACTCATGGAAACTGAGTATAAGGAGGTGAAACGAGGCCAGAAGGGACTTGACAACCCTCCAAGGGAGTTAGACCCATTAAAAGACAAGAATAATTTTCAGGAAGAATATGCAGCCAGAAATCTCTTCTGAAAAGTCTCTCTAGCGAGAGTAAAGACTGGATTGAAGAAGATGCCGTGTTCGTACAGCCCTGAAACCACAAGGATCTGGTTGTCATGTGACAATGGAGAGAGACTCCAGAAGCAGAATTACAAACAGACACATTGCTGCAGCAAATAAAAGAGAGAACAGCAATGATGCTGCTGGGGTGATGTCCAAAGCCCAGCATTCCGGGGTGAAAAGATTATAGGATAATATTCCATGACACAGAAAGATGAGAAGTGTCTCCCCATCTGCTGAAAATGAATCCATTCAGCGCCTCACACAGGACAGCACCGCTTGCAAACATTTCCACTTGGGACACTGCTACTGTCTGCAATTCTCAGCATGTGGTGGGAGGTGTCATGGTGGATAGGTAGCTTTGAAAAAGTACAGTGTGGCTAGAACGCTAAAGCAAGAGAGAACATCAAACACCATGAAGCTCTGAGTTTAGCAGCGCCCAGATGCCACAACCAGTTATGAAAATTTCATAATAGTGCACCTCTCATCCCTCATCAGAGGATCTTCTTTCTGTGGTAGAAGGTGATTAATCCACAGATCCACAACTAGTGAATGCAGAGAACAAGAGACTTGGAGTTGTCGGGTCTGAATGGCACAGCTGTATCGTAACCCTTTCTAAAAGCCTCAGGCATCATCACAGGGGTCAAACAGACGGTGAGGGCCTGAGACGTAGACATCTGAAGAGAAAGACTAGTTGCTGGATATAACAAGGCCATTGCACACATGTCTGTCATGTTATTCGTAAGACCCGCGCTAGATCGTGCCTACAAAATCTCAGAACTAACAGGGGAAAGACTCAAAAGTCCCAAGTCCTGGGTGAGGACCTATTGGCAACTGATGGCTGTTGGGAGAAAGAAAGTCAGTTTTCTTCAGGGACATGGTTCCTGAGAGGCACGCTCCAGCGCCTTTAACCTGTGCACTTATAGGTCGATGCTAACTGGTCCCAACTCAGTGGATTTCAAAATAGAGCACATAAATTTGGGAGTTAAAATGGTGCAGGGGTGGTGGATATGGAAGGAATTAGAGGGGAGGGAATGAAGATTTATTTAATCAAAAGGCATCATATGATTGTCAAAAAACTCAAACTATGGAAAAATTAAATAAAATTTAAATGTATATGTTAATTCTGAAAGAAAGCTCCAGTTTTATCCTCTAAAAACAAGAAGTCATTATGAGTTGTAGTAAGTACCATAGCATAAACAGATCTTTCACTTGGAAAGAGCAATCTGGCTGTAAGGAGAAAGGCTGTAAGTCGAGAATGGATTCCAAGAGCAGTATTAGGAATTGTGATACTGGCTGTTGACAGTCCCCTAATCCGTCCTTCACCAGCAATGGAGGAGTGTTCCTATCACTCCACATTCTCTCCTTCATGCGCTGTCCCTTGAGTTTTTTATTTCAGACATTCTGATAGGTATAAGATAGAACTAGTTAGAACCTAGATTTGAGTACTGTGGAAGATAGACCCTTTTTTTGCATGAGTATGCTCTACTCAGCCTTCTTGTCGCTCTAATAAATACCTAATAAAACTGTATAAAGTTGGGGGAATGACTTAGACTTAGTGGTTCAGAACTCTCCATGGTCATCTGTTTGGTTGCTTTGGCCATGAAGCAACAAAACATCATGCAAACACGATGACGAAACAGAGGTGTTTCTCTCACCACAGCTGAGAAACAGAGACTAAAAAGAAGAGGTCAGAGAAAGATATGCCTGTCGCCCCATTCCACAAATATTCTTCCATTTCTTCAGTGCAGGCCACACTTCCTATAGCAGTACCTCCCAGTAACGTCAAGATGTGAATGATGGAGGGTGCCCTGATACTTGCCTGTTGCTGTGATGAAATAGTCTAGCATCACAACGTAAGGAATGAAGGGATTGTTTGGGGCTCGGTGTTCAAGGCTATGATAACTACATACATGGTGAGAAAATAAAAGTCGTAGGAGCTTGCAGCCATTGGTCCTACTGGATCTTTGATCAAGAAGAAATAAACTGTGAAGGTGGAAAAAAGATT
Source organism: Rattus rattus (assembly GCF_011064425.1). Classification (NCBI taxonomy): domain Eukaryota; kingdom Metazoa; phylum Chordata; class Mammalia; order Rodentia; family Muridae; genus Rattus; species Rattus rattus. The sequence goes on along the minus strand of NC_046163.1, from coordinate 30,087,699 downwards.
TTTCAAAATTTAAACAGATTACCATTTCCTATTTTAAGATTTACCTTGGCTTTGAACTTAATTTCTGTGATGCAGAGGTGAACCCAGGGCCCTGAGCATATTAGGCAAGCACTGTCACAGAGTGACATCCTTGATCCTTTGCTTTTTCATTAAGAGAGATGTCTGGGGTTGGGGGTAGCCATTGCTGCCCTGGCTGGGCAGTTCGGATGTTTGTCCTTCTCTTGAGGCCTACATCATGGTTAATCAATGATCTTGCAATGTCCCTTTACCTCCAGCAGAAGTCAACTCTGACTAAAGCAGAACCAAGGGAGAAAGCCTATGGCCAAGGGGTTGTCTCTTTATAGACTTTCTTAAGTCTATCCCATACCATAAGCAGCCAACAAACCCAGAAGTGCTTGTTGACAGGAACCTGATATGGATGTCTCTGGAGAGGCTCTGCCAGAGCCTTACTGATACAGATTAAGAATCTTGCAGCAAACCATCCAACTGGGCATGGGGACCTCAATGGAGGAGTTAGAGAAAGGAATGAAGGAGCTGAAGGGGTTTGCAATCCCATCGGAAGAACAACAATATTAACCAACCAGACACCCCAGAGCTCCCAGGGACTAAAGCACCAACCAAAGAGTGCACATGGGGGGACCCATGATCCAGCTGCATATGTAGCAGAGGATGGCATTGTCTGAAATCAGTAGGAAGAGAAGCCCTTGGTCCTGGGAAGGCTCATTTCCCCAGTGTAGGGGAATGCCCGGATGTTGCGATGGGAGTGGGTGTGTGGGAAGGGGAGCATCTTCATAGAAGCAGAGGAAGGGAGTATAGGAGAGGGGGAAATTGGGAAAGGGGATAACATTTGAAATGTAAATACATAAACTATCCAATAAGAAAAAAGGGGGAAAAAGCACATCCACTTAGACCTCCTTGGCTAACAGTGCTACCTATATTCTATCTAATACATGCTAAATAGGTTGAGAAATATGACAAATACTACTATTCTAGCCCTAACAAAACTGGAGTCACTTAAAAGCAATTAATAGTTAAATAATATTGGGTAGAGAAGTGGAGCATCTGTGTTAGGTCCCCTCCCCAACAGGCTTATAAAATCATGAAAAGGTTATTAAAAGATTATACAAGCTAAAGGTTAGAGAGAACTGGGCCAAAATGGTCACTTCTGGACCATTTCAAACACATTGCAGCTGCAGTTTCCTGCACAGGAGCTGCACGAGATAATGCCAATCAACACTCTGAAAAGGCATATGAACTCCACCCCTAATGGAGGAGCTATGGGCAGCTGATCAGTTTTCTTTGAGGTTATAGTCACTGGTAGATTGGTCATGCTCCAATGGATGGCCCCAGACCCATGAAGGAAATGCATGGACATCACTAATTAAATTCAATGTTCCCACTGTTGGAAGGAAGAGGTGAGGGGATCCAGAAGCTGGAAGGAGAGGGTGGTCAAATAGGATCAAAACACACCTCATACATGTAAGAAACTCACAAAGAATAAATTTAAAATGTTATATTAAAAACCAAGGTCACAAATGATAAACAGGGCAGTTAAGGCAGTTTTACATTGATAATAATAATAATAATAATAATAATAATAATAATTATTATTATTATTATTATTATTATTATTATCATCATCAATAATAATGAGGAAGAGGTACCTAAAAGCAGAAAGGAAGATGTTCTATCATAAACAGTATTATACCTCAGGTTATAGTGATGGAAATAAAAGAATGTATATATTTTTCTAGAAATAATTGCACATTTATTTTAGCTTAGTTGTAAATTTCAGCTGTGGAGTTGATGATGTGAAGATATCAAGAGTGAGTCTCAGTCTCCAGAGTATGTAACTAAATGGTTAGTCAATCCATCATACAAGTATGAGGGACACTGGAAAAGGAACCAAAAGCTGTCCGAATGCCAGCTCACATCGGAATATTTTTATAAAACACAGAAATGGAGCATCTTCAATGAATGGTGCTGGTCTAAATGGCAGTCTGATGTAGAAAAATGAAAATAGATCCATATTTGTTACCTTGTACAAAGTTCAAGTCCAAGTGGATCAAGGACCTCAACATAAAGCCAGATACAATGAATCTAATAGAAGAGAAAGTGGGAAAGAGCCTTGAACTCATTGAAACAGGGGGAATTTTTCTAAACAGAACTCCAACAGCTCACACCCTAAGATCAAGAATTGATAACTGGGACCTCTTGAAACTGGAAAGCTTCTGTAAAACAAAGGACATAGTCAATAAGACAAATCAGCAACATACAGATTGGGGAAAAAATTCTTCGCTAACGCCACATCCGATAGAAGGCTAATATCCAAAGAACTCAAGAAGCTAACCACCAAAAACAACCCAATCAAAAAATGTGGTACAGAACTAAACAGAATTCACAGCAGAAGAATCTCAAATGGCTAAGACTCACATAAAGAAATGTTCAAAGTCCTTAGTGATCAGGGAAGTGCAAATCAAAATAACCCTAAGAGCTCACCTCATACCAATCAGAATGGCTAAGATTCAAAACCTCAGGTGACAGCACATCATCTTGGCAAGGATGTGGAGAAAGGAACACCCATCCATTGCTGGTGAGATTACAAACTGGTACAACCACTCTAGAAATCAATCTGGAGGTTCCTCAGAAAATTGGAAATAGGTCTACCTGAAGATCCAGATATACCACTCTTGGGCATAAACCCAAAAGATGTACCACCAGGCCACGGGAGGCATGTTCATAGCAGCCTTATTTGTGATGCCAGAAGCTAGAAACAGCCCTGATGTCCCACAACAGAAGAATGGATACAGTTTACAGGGGACTGACTGCTACTCAGCTATTAAGAACGAGGACATCCTGGGGTTTGCAGCAAATGGATAGAACTAGAAAATATCGTCCTGAGTTCATCCTGAGTGAGGTAACTCAGATCTAAAAGGTCATGCATGGTATGTACTTACTAATAAGTTGATATTAGCAGAAAAACAAACAATAATTTAAAAAAGCACTTCAGAATACCCAGGATACAATCCACAGATCTCAAAAAGGTCAACAAGCCGAAGGGCCCAAGTGAGGATTCCTCAATCCCACTTAGGAAGGAGAAGAAAGCAGTCACAAGAAGGGGGAGAGAGGGAGGGACCTGGGTGTGCGAAAGGGGACAGGGAGGGGAAGAGGGGAACATGATCTGGTATTGGGTAGGGAAAGGACTGAAGCCTTGAGGGCCAGCAGAAAGAATGGAAACTGGCAACCTCAGGAGGTAGGAGGTTGGGACCTCTCCAGAAGGTACCAGAGACCTAGGAGGTGAGAGATCCTCAGGACTCAGATGGAAGGACCTTCGATGAAATGTCCTACAGTGGGGAGAGGGAACTTGTAGAGCCCACCTCCAGCAAAGACAGGGCATCAAGTGAGGAATGGAGTTTCAATCCCACAGTCAAAAACTCTGACCCATTATTGTTCCTCTCTGAAAGAACTGCAGGGGTGGAAATGGAGAAGAGACTCCAGGAAAGAAGGTCCAGTGGCAGGCCCAAATTGGGATCCAGCTCAAAGGGAGCTGACACTATTACTGTGGCTATGGGTGCTCACAAAAAGGGACCTATCATGACTGCCCTCCAAAAGACCCAACAAGCAGCTGCGTCAGATACAGATATTCATACCTAATCAATGGACAGAAGCTGGTGACCACTGTGACTGAATTAGGGAAAAGCTGGAAGAAACTGAGAAGGAGGGTGACTGTAGGAGGGCCAGAAGTCTTAACTAACCTAGACCACCAAGATCTCTCAGACACTGAGCCACCAACAAGGCAGCATACACCAGCTGAGATGAGGCCCAGTACACATATACAGCAGAGGACTGCCCGGTCTGGACTCGGTCAGAGAAGAGGCACCTAACCCTCAAGAGACTGGAGGCCCCAGGAAGTGGGGAGGTCTGGTAGGGTGGGGTGGAGACATCCTCATGGGGCTGGCAGGGGTTGGGGGGTAGGGAAGAGGTATGGGATGTGGAACAGTCAGAGGGTGGACCAGGAGGAAGATAAAGTTTGGACTGTAAAAAAAAGATTAAATAAAAATTTTAAAAAAACGTAAAGGAAATTTCAACAAAGTTGTTACAGTAGAGATTTTAGTAATTGCTTTTTAAAGCATTTAATTTGAAGTAAAACATGCATGAGTTTAAAAGAAACGCAGAGGGTCTCGCTGTGTTTCTTGATGCCAGTTCTCTTTTTGAAGGTCTATCCAGATCCACAGACCTGTGGCACTCCTTTCAAACTCAGTGGGACATCAGGTCCTGTGCTATGAGTCAGATTCTGAACTATGTGCCTGTTTTAAAATAAAAACAAAGGCAAAACCCCTCAGCTCACCCTTGGAGCTGTCCAGCATCCACTCTGTCTGCCTCCTGAGCCCGAAAGCCTACAGCATGAACTACAATTTTTTTCTCTGAAAATGTTCACTGGTCGCTGTGAGAAAAGTCTGTTTTAAAAGGACTACATTTGGAAGGAGTAGAGCCAAGGACCAAGTGTTTAGATTTTTTTTTTAACTTTCTCTGGAGGAAGGTAATTTTAGAAGTATAAACAGTAAGAGAGAAAGCTACCCCTGCCTAGACATAACAAATGTGCTCCATGCAGAAACCACTATTCCCGGTGTTTTGAACCCTTGCCAGTGAGAAGAACTAAGACCATCTACCGTCGTTCTACTCTCCATACTCTAAACGTTTTATGTCACAGGGATGTAAATGCGAGTTGGAGTTTCCTTTTCAAACTTTTAAAGATCAGATCAGCTAAAACTGATCTGAAATATGATAAATAAATAATAATGTATATGTACTACATGTATATATTACATGATATAATAACATATGTATGGAATGTGAACATATAGATGGGATATATTGTAAATGCTTTTATGTTAATAGTAACAGCAAACTTTATATTATAAATATTCTTCCTCTTAATGTCCGCATGTGTAAAACAACCCCTTATTTTTGTCGCGCACTCCCATTTCATTAGAACCGCCTCACATCAATGGATCTGAAGGACCTGGAGAGGTATCCGTAATTGTAAATAACCCACTTGAACTATCCTGCATTGCTTCTGGAATCCCTGCCCCTAAGATTTCCTGGATGAAAGATGGCCGGCCCTTTCTACAGACAGAGCAAGTGCAGACTCTAGAAGGAGGAGCTATTCTTCGAGTGTCCAGTGCGCAGGTCAGTGTCTCCATTCACATGATTATTTTATCTGCTTTAATGTTGTATCCCCTAATAAATGATAGCTACTGAATAACCACATCCGTACATCTGAATACATCACCAATCTCTACAGATTTGCAAAGGGTAGATTGCCTCTATGATATCCATGACTGGGGAAATAGAAGGAAGATGAAGAATCTGACAGAACATTGTGAAGAAAAACACATACTTTCTCATTAACTTAAGCACGTTTTCAACACTCCATGTTCTAATATGTTTTCTGAAGCTCCTACTTTGTTCTATGTAGTTCTTCACTAACCAGGTTAAGCAACCTAAAACACAATGTCTGAGATTTCAGAGAGCACTTTTGATTCCCCCAAACTAGACAACAGAGGGCTGGAGAAACAGTTTTAGGCAATGAATTTTCAGTAGAATTAGATGGTTATTCTGATTTATTTTTAAGAGACTGATCTGAAATATTAACATATTAAATATATGTCTGGGATATATTGTTATCAATAATTTTTATGCTAATAATAGAGGAAAATTTTATATTATGAAGATTCTTCACCAGTGTCCTGATGCCCTCATTTGTAAACTTTGGATAAAATAACAGTATCAGTAACAACAACGACAACAACAATAATGATAATAATGATAATGATGATGATGTATTCTGAGAGTCCAAAAGAATATGGTACATGATATGTTTGTCTTGGTTTCCAAAGAAACCTATAATAGCATAACAATTAAATTCAACAACAAGAATTATAATTCCTGTGACTGTACCGTCATAATGTCCATCCTGTATGACGCTGAATAGCCAGACTTTATCTTGAAAGAGGCACTGACCATAGTGAGTAAAGGAGGCAGTAGACCTCAGCACAGCAGCTCGCTGTCATGAAGCACATGACTTCTCCTCCTTTCATTCCAAACATAGCAGGAACACAAAACTTTCAATCCATACACTGAATCTAAACCCTTCAAGAACTTTCCCTCTCTCCCAAGGAAATAAAATGTCTTGCAAGATACAGTGAGATGGCAGACACGCAAACCACTGGAAACAGCCATGAGGTAGAAAGTGAAACATGACCACGCCTCAAGCTTGCCTCTGCTTCTGCTGCTCGCGATGTGTTGTCTTGACACGCTGTGCACACCTGTTACAGCACTTACATTACATTTTACACATCGGAATGACATCTTTTGATGTGCCTCTCAGCTCTCTGCTAATATGCCTGGACCATAACATCTTCTCAGCAAATTCTGAATTGAACAGTATAGACAGTTATTTCTTGAATTATCTTCCATCATAAACTAAGTTTGTGGCTTGCTCCAGGCAAGACATGTCAATCCTACAATCAAATACATTGATCCAGCTTTGCCATTATACATTCTTCTTCTGAAGCATAGCACGTGTCAATGTCTCTCCAGAATCTAAAAACAACTACTTAATTGTTCAAACTTAGCAGAGTACACTTCAAACCGACACTATAAGTAATGACTCTGAGTAGCCAGAACGAAGCAAGTTGTTGGGAAATATTTCCTAGTGGAAGTAAATTTTGATCTGCTACTAGTGATGCGTTAAGTTTGACACTCTGAAGACAAGTGAAGGGAGTATCAACAGTCTAGAGTTAACAAGAGTTGGCAAAGAAGAGTTAGAGGTTTTAAAGAGATGATGAGAAAAATCAAATGTTACTCTCTTGAAAATGGTCTTTCTCTGTCTCTCTGTTTGTCTGTCTGTCTGTTTCTCTGTGTTTGTGTGTGTGCACATGTGTGTGTGCATGTGTGTGTGCGTGTGTGTTTGTGTGTGTGCATGTGTGTGTGCATGTGTGTGCATGTGTGTGTGCATGTGTGTGTGCATGTGTGTGTGTGTGTGTGTGTGCACTCTCTCTGTGTGTAGCATATTCATGGTAGTGTGCAGAGCATGTGGAGCCCAGAGCAAAATGTTAGGAGTGGCCCTCTAATGCTGTCAACCTCATTGGGCTTGAGGGGATGACTGTCACTGAGCTAGAAGCTTGCCTTTCAGAGAGGGTGACTGACCAGAGAACTCTCAGACCTGAGCTTCAGAATCCAAAGTGCTAAGGTTATTGACACGGGCATCCTCATGTATCTCTTTAAATCGCTGCTGGGGATTTGAACTCAGGTCCCTATGCTTTCAGAGCTAGTGATCTTCCACACTGAGCTATTGCTCCCAGACCCTTATTTTCTAATTCTTTTTGTTTTTACCAATAAGAAATAAGATTATTGTGTGGTTATAGTATCGGAAAGGAAAACAAAGCAGAGTATAAAATAAATGACAACTAAGCCATTGTTAATTAGGTGTAATGAAGCAAGCTTAGGAATAGAGAAAAGGGAGAATTTTCAAACAGCCTTTTTGTCATATCATTGGTAATAAACTATATTATTTACCTTATACATATAAAGTTCTTGATCTATTGAACACAGTGCAAGCCATCTCTAGAGGCAACACGCTGAAAACACAAACCACCCACAATGTCTCCCCAAGCCCCTTGACTATGTCTCCCACCCACTCCTCCCTCCTCCAGGCAAACACGGGTCTGCCCTAAGCTATTGTTGGTGTTTGATTTTTCTACAATGTATGTACACAAAGCTATGTAGTGAGCACATTTTTGCCTGGTTTCTTTTATCTGGAACAATCATTTTGTGATCCATCTACATTGTTGTTTTCATCAAAACATGATTCTTTTTATGTCTTTAATCATCTCTTGTTTGCCAGTCACCTGTTATTCTATATCAGGTTGTTTATAGTTTATGACTATGGAAAGAGAGCTGCTATGCAAACTCATCTAAATATCTTTAAGCAGATTGTTTTGTTCTGAGCAAATATCTAAATAAATTTTTTTTCTTTTCTATTTTTCGGAGCTGGGGACAAATTTTTTTAATGATCTATGAGAGAAAGGGGCTTTTATGCTCTAAAAATCTAGGCTATAGTTCACAACATTAACATTTTTTCTTTTTTTTTTAAATTAGATTTTTTTATTTACATTTCAAATGTTATCCCCTTTCCTGGTTTCTCATCCATAGACCTATCCCATCCCCCTCACTGTTTCTATAAGGGTGATCCCCCACCCAACCACCAACCCCTTCCTGCCTACCTTCCCTGACATTCCCCTATACTTGGGGTCCAACCTTGGCAGGACCAAGAGCTTCTCCTCCCATTGGTGCCCAACAAGGCCACCCTCTGCTACATATGCAGCTGGAGTCATGGGTCGTTCCATGTGTTCTCTTTGGATGGTGTTTTGGTCCCTGGGAGCTCTGGTTGGTTGGTACTGTATTTTCTAATTCTTAATCAAAGGCTTCTATGAACATTTGTCTAATATATGTTTTAACTGTTTTTCTGTCTTTTTGTTGTTGTTGTTGTTCATTTATTTTTCCATGAATTAATTTATTTACTTTATATGCCAATCACAGCCCCACTTGCATCAAAGTCTTGCTCTCTCTCTCTCTCTCTCTCTCTCACACACACACACACACACACACACACACACACACACACACACACACATCTCCTCCTCCTCCCTTCACCCTTTCCTCTTTGGCTCTGAGAAGAGGGAGGTCCTTCCTGGGGAACCAACCCACCCTGACACCTCAAGTCACTGCAGGACTAGGTACATCCTGTACCCCGAAGTCAGACAAGACAGCCCAGTAAAGGGAGCAGGATCCACAAGCAGGCAACAGTTAGGGTAGGCTCCAGCTCCAGTTGCTGGGGGACCCACATGAAGACCAAACTGCATGTCTGCTACATGTGTGCAGACGGGTGTGCTAGGTCCCGCCATGCTCTATGGTTGGTGGTTCAGTCTCTGGGAGCCCCAAGGGTCCTGGTTAGTTGAGTCTGTTGGTCTCCTTGTGGAACCTCTATCCCCACTCCCACAGGGTTCCTCAATCCTTCCCCCAACTCTGTTTTTCAGACATGTCTTAAATTTATTCAAAGGAATTTGTGAAGCCAGCAAGAGGTTTTTCATAACCTATAAAGTCAAATTTGAATACAATAATTTTAATGCCAGTATTCAGAGAATGTCCAAGTATTAGAATAAATGAAATGGCTGAGGACTTCTTACTTTTATAAAACATGTTTTCGTTAATAGAAAGGCTTACTAGAATAGTATCTCCAGATGTGGTATTCATATAATGCCAAACATATAGATGAAAACCAACATCCAGCAGAAAACATCCAGGAGTATTTCTAAATAATTGGTTTGGATTTCAATCAAATAGATTCTGCCGTCAGTCTGACAGTGTAATCGAACAGCGTTCTATCGCTGTATATCTCAGTGACAGATTAGAGATGTGGTATTAATTTACTTCACTTAGTAATCTGGTGTTTTGTTTACCAGCTGCTTCTCTAAACATACCACTTCCTTCAGAAAGAGTGTAAATGAAGTTTATGGTTTAACAGATGAAATTTATATAAATGAAGTTTATGCAACTTGAACCTATGAATGTTTATTTCTCCAAATTAAATATTGAACATCTGAGGGGCCATACTTGGTGCTATGTCTTCTACAAGTACACATAGACATATATAACTATTTACTTATATATGCCTTTTTATATTCTTATATCAAAACTCCTTTCTAAAACTCCTTTAGTCATAGTTTTATACATAACAGAGATGTCGGCCAATGTGCCACATCAAAACGCTAACCATAGTGACGAAGTCTGTTTCATCTGCTGCACTTCCTCCCGTTATTTGGCCTTGTATGGTAATCTTGCCAGTTCTAGGGACATTTTATCTTTGTCACCGACACCAGCATGGGAACACTGCATAACTTGCTCCTTTGGGTTTTGTAGGTGGAGGATACAGGAAGATACACCTGCCTGGCATCCAGTCCTGCAGGGGACGATGACAAAGAATATTTAGTGAGAGTACACGGTAACTTTGGTGATTTATGTTGGAACCACATGCAATCCTAGTTAAAAACTGTACTAGAGAAGGTCCTGACATTTCACAGCACTTCATATGTAGATAAGTTGAAAATGCATATTTTACAAGTTTTATTCATCGTGTTAATAATGTATGAGCTCTTTGGGATATAGTTCATTGGAGTTTTGAGTTATTCGTCTTGTTTTCACCTAAACAATTCAGATTTGGTGACTTAAAAATGATAGAACATAAATTACAATAATGATCAGAATAAAAACAATCCTTAGTCTCACCACACAAGGATACAATGGTTTTTTTGTGTCTGTGAATATTTTATAGCTGAGCACAGCAGCATATATCTGTAGTCCTGGCTTCTTGGCAAGTTGAGGCAGGAAGATTGATTCAGCGTAGGGAACTCATTAGGGAAATAAGATCCTTACTATCAAAAAGGAACATTTCAGAACACGGAACTTAAACCACTTTATGTATCACTTAATGGCATGATGAATACTCTTGTGTTAACACATATATTCCAGAGCGTCATTTTAAGATTGCATACTGCCATATATCTTACTGCCATATATCTTACTCCCTTTTTAGAATTATTTAGACATATTAGGATATTCTGCCTTTCTATCTATGTTGACAATATGTTAGCTATTTCCTTTATTTTTAAATTTTACCGTCCTACGCTGACTCACTTCATATGCATGCATGTGCACATATGTCCTTTCAAAGATTTTTAAAATCATTGCCTTTTACTTTCCAGACAGTTTGAATTAACTAGGCCCTTTTGAATATTACTTTTATATATAAATTTAAATCACTCTTCATGGGGAGGAGTGTTTGAAAACCAAACAGAAATTGATCTAATTTTCAGAGCCTGACTGACTAGGCAATGCAGATCGTCTGGTATGAAGTTTCCCTGATCTCCCTACTGAAAATTAAGGCCTACCAAAGTAAACCCAAATTATGATATACTGAGAAATATGTCTGTATTAATCAGGAAAAATGTACATAATTCTTCATACTGCGATGGGCAGTTGCTTATTTGATCATTTTTCAATAGTCAGAGTAAAGTATTACCCAGTATGGAAGCTGATGGAAGGACAGCACTGTGCCTCTATTTCCTCACTACCCATCAAAGGTGACGATGATGTAGTTCTTATTATTCATGCGCTTTGCTGGAAAGATTCCATTGTCTAATCAATAGGAAAGTGCTAAGTAATAAAGATCCAATTTGTTAATAATCTGCACCATACATTAGGTGACTAACCTTTGAGATTCATGCCTCCTTTATCGTCCCGTAAACTTAGCCATTGTTGGAGACCAGTAGATCAATCGTTTACAGCCCGTTTATCAATGCACTGATACGGTGTTCTCACGCTTAGTGCCTCCTAACATTGCTGGAGTGGATGAAGCCCAGGACTTCACCGTGTTAAGGAACAGGCAGGTGACATTGGAATGCAAATCTGACGCTGTGCCTCCACCTGTCATCACGTGGCTCAAAAACGGGGAGCAGTTACAGGTAACCCCCCCCCCTTGATCCCACAGATCTGTTCTTAAAAGGCAAAGTCCGTGAAAAGCCTTTGCTAGCGGCAAAACCCAATCACTTCCACCTGCGCAGGCGGGCCCAGGAGCCTTCGGCCAACTGCCTTCCCTTTCTAGCCCTCGCTTAGTAGTTCATTTGGGCCACAACACAGGTAAACTCATGACCCTCTAGAAACTGACACATTGTTGTATAACCTGCTGTCTGTAGATTGAAGTCCTAATTAAACTCTTAGCTCTGTCTTTGACTAAAAGGATAGAAACCATCAAGGGTTTAAAAGAACTGGTCTACCACATCTCCAGGGAAAAGCTACTACTGAGTTTTCCTGGTTGGAATTTGGACTCTGGAGTGGCCGGAATGCATCTGTGACATCCCTACTGACAGGTTTCTGGGCCCAGAATCCGAAGGAAAAACCAAAGTTCCTCTTACAGCTTCCTATGGTTGGGTGACACCTGACAGAGCACAGCTTGGAATTCTTGCTAGACTTTTACAGCAAATGAAAGCTGACTCTCAAAGCTTTGGTTATGCTAAATCTAGTAGGCACTGCTTTCCAGAAAACATCCTACAGAGGACTGATAAAGGCTTAATTTGGACCATCTGTCCTGTCTTGTTTCTCCTTGTTTGATGGCATCAGAGGCCTTGTACCCTGACTTAATCAAAGTCAATGAGACAATGAAAGAGACTTTAGCTATTACACAAACCAACCTTGCCACATGGCAACTCTATGGTTCATCCTGGTTATTTTTGCTCTTATCAAATAGCTGAAGGTCTGAAGAGATGACACAGTGGTTAGCATATTTGCTACTCTCTCAGAGAGCATGAGTTCAGTTCATGGTGGGTTCATGTAGCAGAAATGTTGGTTGCCTCACAATCATTTATAACTCCAGCTCCAGAGATTCAGCACCCCCTTCCTAGCCTCCCCAAGCACTCACACATATGCACATAGAGCATATACCCCCTACACACACACACACACACACACACACACACACACACACCATTAAAATAAATAAAATAATGTTTTATTTTATTTTGCTGACATTTTGGTGACTGATTTTACTCTGAATCCAGGCAACACCTCGAGTAAGAATCCTGTCTGGAGGCAGATACTTGCAAATTAATAATGCAGACCTGGGAGACACGGCCAATTATACCTGTGTCGCCAGCAACATCGCAGGAAAGACTACAAGAGAATTTATCCTCACTGTAAATGGTAAGAAAAATTAGGGTTTCACCATTTGAAAATTTCACCAAGAATATTCAAAAAGGTGATAATGTGTTTCAGGAGCTTACTGAATAAATCCTTGTGGTCAGCTTGAGAAAGCAACATATAGGATTTATGTCAGACATGTCTGGCAAATTAGTTCAGTTCCAAAAATGTAGATCTAAAGATCTAAAGATATATAGAGGAATACACACACAGCCCACAAATGCCCACCACACACACACACACGTAGACACACAGACACACACAGACACACAGACACACACACACAGACACACACACACACACACAGACACACACACACAGACACACACACAGAGACACACACACACAGAGAGACACACAGACAGACACACACGCACAGACACACAGACACACACACACACACACACACACACACGCACACGCACACACAGGATTATTAACAAATCCAGCTGAGAGGAAACCACCACACTACACCTATACGTGACAAATGGCCAATCATTTAGCTTGCCTTTATTGGTGGTGGCTTTCTACCATCTGATACATATGCAGTGTTACAACTTTCTTAACCAATGCCATACTACTGTAATTTTCGTAAATATGCATATCTAGATGCCAAAACTTGCCAAAATTCAGGAAATTAGGTAGATTTCCCTCCACAATAGCCCCTTTGGATTTTAACACGACATTTTACAACATACTGGATGACCCACACAACTAATAACCTCTAATACTAAAATTAAAGTTCAGACTTTGTATTCCCACATGAACGCTATGATTAATAAAATGCCTGTTCTGAGACTCACATGATTAACCACAGATGTGGTTTTCATTAAAACAGCCCACTTTCTGTTCTCTATTTAAAGTGAAGCTGTTCCAGCATTAACATTCTTTGACCATTATTTGGCTAAAGAGAAATAAGAAATATCAACTTTAATTTGCATCAGACCCAAGCTGAATTTTTACTTATGCTCTCTCTCTCTCTCTCTCTCTCTCTCTCTCTCTCCCTCTCTCTCTTTCTCCCTCCCCTCCCCTCCCCCCTCCCCTCCCCTCCCCCCCCCCTCTCCTCCCTTTCTCTCTCATTTTGTATCAGGATTTAAATTCTTCTCCCCATTTATTCTTCATTTTCAAATGCAGGATATCTTCAGTGAGATTTCAGGAGTTAGACTTTAATTCTGTTTATCCTGAGGTAGATTAGTAGAGACAAAGCTAATTCCTTCACTTAAAGTTCTCCTTACATCTCTAGATCCTGAGTGAGGGCCGCACTATTTATTGTAATTAGATTGTTGTGTTTGTCTCTTGTTCAGTTCCTCCAAGCATCAGTGGTGGTCCCCAGAGCCTTGTCACTCTCTTAAATAAGTCAATTGCCCTGGAATGCCTTGCTGAAGGCGTGCCATCACCCAGGATAACATGGAGAAAGGACGGTGTTGTTCTAGCTGAGAGCCATGCAAGGTAACAGTTCTAAAAGGGGAAGAACATTCTGCAACGAGAAATTGAAATGTAAATCTTCAAATTATTTTTCCTAACGAATTGGTTTTTTATTAGTCATTTTATTTGTTTTCACTTCAAATGAATTGTTTTGATCTTACCATTTTTAGAATCAGTATTTTCATCCTAAAATGAGAATCAAAATTTAATATTTTGCAGGTATAACTCTCATTTAATTCATCAGGATCTCAAGCCTGTCTGCTAGTCACCTTCACAGGGCATGCACCCTTCCCCTCCGCCAGTGTCGTTGTACATATGTCTCACCTGAGACAGAAAAACACTAACAGCAGATTTTACCAAGTCTTTAACATTTATCTGAGACATGGTGTAAAACTGAAAAGGGTTGATTCAGAAGAACTTATCTGTGACCTTTCTTACAGATACTCCATCTTGGAAAATGGATTTCTTCATATTCAGTCAGCACATGTCACAGATACCGGACGGTATTTGTGTATGGCGACCAATGTGGCTGGAACAGACCGTAGGCGAATAGATTTACAAGTCCATGGTAAATATACATTTACAAAAGAAAAATCCAGGTTTTGGTTCACTTTTTTTAAGTGATACTCATAAACTAATAAAAACTCGGACCTCAAAGACTAAGGATATTCCCCTACATTATGAACAAGACAAGCCAATGGTTTCTCTTTCCTGTGGGTAATATCACCATTGTACAATTTGTGACAGTTTGTTGTGCCTTGATACGGAAAACTACTAATGACAAATTTCGTCCGGAATATTTCAAATGACTTGCTATTTGCTGAGTATGTTTTCTTCTTAATTGTTTTAGTTCCTCCCTCCATTGCTGCGGGTCCTACCAATGTAACAGTGACCGTGAACGTCCAAACTACTTTGGCTTGTGAAGCTACTGGGATACCAAAGCCATCAATCAACTGGAGAAAAAACGGACATCTGCTTAATGTAGATCAAAATCAGAATTCATACAGGTAAGAATAAGTCATTTATTTTAAATATTCTTAAATTTTTACCTGGCACAATTGTACATAATCATTAGTACTCTATCACATTTCAATACATTTATGTGATGTATAGTGATTAGGTCCAAATAATTGGTGCATCTATCACCTCATACATACATATTGCTTTGTGTTAAAAATATTAAAAATCTGTCAGGTGCTGGCGGCACATACCTTTAATCCCATCACTCAGGAGGCAGAGGTGGGCAGATCTCTGAGTTTGAAACCAGCCTGGTCTACAGAGTGAGTTCCAAGACAGCCAGGACTACACAGCTAAACGCCACCTTAACACCCTTCTCCCCAGAAAAGAACATTAAAAATCCTTTCTAACAGCTGTTCTGCAATGTTCGGACAGTCAGGCATTCCTCTAGGCAAAACTTCCGTGCTGCTGTCACTGCTCACCCCACCCCCATCACTCCCAAGACCTGGTAACCACTATTCATTTCTTTACGTCTCTTAGCCCAGCTTTTATCTTCAATATATAATGAGAACAAGCAGAGCCTTTTCTGTGCCTGGCTAATTTCACTTAGCATAATGAAGTCAAGATAATTCCATTGTAAAAAATATCCCTCCTAGCATTGAGAAGCAGCTTTTAACCCTATCAACCGGGGCATCAAATATTTAAAGAATAAAGATTTAGCCAGTTACTAGAAAGTACTTCCTTAGTATGAAATTTGATTTCCAACCTAATTTTTTTTTAGTTAATGATGCAGCTATAACGGCCGTTGTTGAGGTCTGCAGGCATGTTTAACCTAGTTTGTTTAGTGTCTTCTATAATTTCATAATGACAGTGGCCGTTTTTTGTCTTTCACATAAAAGGCAAAGGTATTCTGTGGAAGTCAATACAAGCTTTAGTTGTAAAATAAAAAACCAAACTTAACACTTCGAAATGTAATGTAGCTATTGGGCCACTTGGGTAGGTAGAAACAGAGCAGTTTCTCCAGTCCTTACATTCTTCCAGCTTTCCTGCTAGAACTTTCCATATGGCGGTGTATGTGTGTTGAAGGCTGAACTTTGAGGCACTGAGAATTTCTGCCAGTTTAACTAACAGTCTGCTATCCCATCAAGCTCTCTGCCGGAGTGCTAACATCAAATACAGTCAGAGTGACACTCCGACAAGAAGTAATTCTGACTTAGCAGGAAATACGAAACCAGGAATGATTCCACTGAAACTCTATCGGCTCTGTTTCTCTCACCGTTTAATGTTTGGCATCGGACTCAGTGATTTAAAAGTAGACTTTGTGTGGAAAATGCATACACGGCATGTCAAATACACTTCTATTAAACCAAATCCACGTCTCTTTTCTTTTTCCATTTTCAAGTGTGTAGCATACATGCATACATATGTAATTACATGTGCATGGGTACATGTGGGCGTGTAGCAGGACTGTACATATGTGTGCATATGGAAGCCTGAGGCAGTTTGGAGTTATCCTCAACTGCCCATCTTATTCACTGCATCAGGATCTCACCATCAGCCTGCTTACCAATATAGCTATTCCTGCTAGCCACTGGGACCCTGCCTCTGCCTGCCAAGTCTGGACCTACAGACTTGGGCCTCTGTCCTCTTGGCATTTATGTGGACTACTGGGGATCTGGCCACTGGTTTTCACATCTGTGAAGCAAGTGTTTTAATCATTGAGCAATCTCCCCAACTGCACACCAAACTGGTTTTGTTCCAGTATTGCACAGTTTGAAGAAAACTGATACTTTAATTTGAACTTACATTAAGTCATATGAGAATGTTTCTAAGCCTTCTAAACATACATTCTTTTTTGTTTGTTATTATAAGTTAAGGAAATATTACCAAGAGATTTACATGCATAAACATATATATATATATATATGTCAAATATATGCATTACATATATGCTATATACATATACATATAGGCATGGACGTGGCACATCTCCAAAATAGCCATGAGCCATGACATATAAAGAGGTGTGTTAAGTGCAGGGGTGGGGACAGTGAAACAGATAGACCTCTACTCACTTACATAGCATGTAAGTAGTCAAATATCCATCCTCAAAGTCACCGATAAATTATGAGATGCTTTATGAGAAGCATTTCAAATGGAGCCAGGAATACATTCTATGCTATGAAGTAGTAGCTGTCAATATACTTCATCTACTAGGAGAAGAAGTTTGATGATGATACATGTGTTCAGAAAACATAAGATTCGGGGTTCAGTCAGTTCTTCCAGGCAGCTGTCTCTCATTAACATAAAGTTTGGATCCTTTACCATATAAAGTTCCATTTTGCCGTGCAAACTTTGCATCAGAGAGATGACGCTCATTTGGCAGGAAGGAGGAACTCCTTTCCCCGGCTTCTCTCAGCCCCTTGCCATACCAGCTGCAGAACACGTGGAAGCTCACGCACTTGTGTTTGGACTCTCCCTCCCCTAGACCCCTTTCCTCAGGTTCACTCGTCGTCATTTCCCCCTCTGTGGATGACACTGCCAGTTACGAGTGCACCGTGACAAGTGATGCTGGAGAGGACAAGAGAACAGTGGACCTCACTGTCCAAGGTAAAATGAGCTTGAAAGCAGACAGACAGACACATGGTGCTGTCTGTCCTTTCACCAGACAGCCTCTCTTCATACCTGCTTGACTCTCACTCTCTAACATCAGGGAGAAGAGGGACAGCATGGCACTGGGAAGGTGGAGGGATAGAATGGCAATGTGTGGTTTCCTCTTTTTGCTCTTTTAGTTCCTCCCACCATAGCTGATGAACCTATGGATTTCCTGGTAACCAGACAGTCCCCAGCAGTAATGACCTGCTCTGCTTCTGGAGTTCCACTCCCCTCAATTCACTGGACCAAAAATGGCATAAGACTGCTTCCCAGGGGAGACGGCTATCGGATTCTGTCCTCAGGTAACAAAACCTTGTTCTGTGACTTCACTCTCACGGATTGGAATAGTTAGCAATGGGCAGGCTTGCCCAGACTTCTGATATGACAAAATGAAAACTTTAAAAAGCCTTTGCTCCTGAAATACAATTATAAAAATACAAATATAATATAAATATAATATATAATACAATTACAAATATAATTATAATAAAATACAATTATAAGGGGGAGTAGATAAAAGACAAGAAAAGAGTCTAGGGCTGGAGAGATGGCTCAGTGGTTAAGAGCACTATCAGTGCTTCCAGAGGTCCTGAGTTCAATTCCCAGCAACCATATGGTGGCTCATAGCTGTCTATAATGGGATTTGGAGCTTTCTTCTGACATGCAGGCACACATGCAGACAGAACACTGTATATATAATAAATAAATCTTAAAAAGAAAAAGAGTCTAGGAACAAACTAACAAGTACTATCTGAAGCTGTTCTAATGCAATAAGCATGCTTGTATGATAGACCACAGACTTAGCAAATTCACTCCTCACAGGGACTCACACTTTCCCACTGACAGAATAAAATGTCTATTTAAAAGCCATTTAGTGCCTAAGTCAGAATTATACTTGAGACTATGTGACTAAGATAAGCTTTTTTTTTTCAGTCTGTTCTTTATTCTTTTTTTATTATATATATATTTCTTTACTTACATTTCAAATGTTATTCCCTTTCCCGGTTTCCTGTCCATAAGCCTCCAACCCCTTCCCCTCCCCCATATGGGTATTCCTCCCATCCATTCCCCTTACTGCCCCCTCCATATTCCCCTGCCCTGGGGTTCTTACCTTGGTGGACCCCTTCCACTGGTGCCCCAACAAGGCTATTCTCTGCTCCATATGCAGTTGGAGCCCTGAGTCAGTCCATGTATAGTCTTTTGGTAGTGGTTTAGTCCCTGGAAGCTCTAGTTGGTTGGCATTGTTGTTCTTATGGAGTTGCAAGCTCCTTCAACTCTTTCAATACTTCCTCTAATTCCCCCCAAGGGGGTCCTATTCTCAGTTCTGTGGTTTGTTGCTAGCATTGACCTCTGTATTGGACATGCTCTGGATGTGTCTCTCAGGAGAGGTCTATATCTGGTCCCTTTCAACATGCATTTTTTTTAGTTTCATCAATCTTATCTAGTTTTAGTGGCTGTATATATATGGACCACATGTGTGTCACGCTCTGAATGGCCATTCCTTGAGTCACTGCTCTAAACTTTGCTTCTATATTCCCTCCTATGGATATTTTCCCCCTCTATCAGATGTAGGATTGGTAAAGATCTTTTCCCAATCTGTTGGTTGCTGTTTTGTCCTAATGACAGTGTCTTTTGCCTTACAGAAGCTTTGCAGTTTTATGAGGTCCCATTTGTTGATTCTTGATCTTAGAGCATAAACCATTGGTGTGTTGTTCAGAAAATTTTCCCCAGTGCCCATATGTTCAAGACTTTTCCCCACTTTTTCTTCTATTAGTTTGAGTGTATCTGGTTTGATATGGAGGTCCTTGATCCACTTGGACTTAAGCTTTGTACAGGGTGATAAGAATGGATCAATTTCCATTTTTCTACATGATGACCTCCAGTTGAACCAGCACCATTTGTTGACAATGCTCTTTCTTCCATTGGATGATTTTAGCTCTTTTGTCAAAGATAAAGTGACCATAGGTGTGTGGGTTCATTTCTGTGTCTTCAGTTCTGTTCCACTGATCTATCTGCCTGTCTCTGTACCAATACCATACAGTTTTTATGATTATTGCTCTGTAATATTGCTTGAAGTCAGGGATGGCAAGTCCCCCAGAAGTCCTTTTATTATTGAGTATAGTTTTTGCTGTCCTGGGTTTTTTTGTTATTCCAAAATAAGCTTTAATGGTTTATTTTTTGTTTATTCTTCTCTTATAGAATACATCCTGACTGCAGCCACCCCTCCAAGTTCCTTTCCCAATTGTCCTCTCCTTTCTCCCCTCTCAGGTCCATCTACCTCCCCTCTCCCCTAGATCCACTGTGCCTCCATTTTTAATGTTCGTATAATTAAGCAAGAAAGGTTTGGTGCTAAATATTGCAATTTACTTTGGATCATGGTAATAGTCAATATTTGTGCAATTTATAGCACTGAGAAACATTTAACTAAATGAAAATATACATGATTTTTATTGAA
Organism: Rattus rattus; assembly: GCF_011064425.1. NCBI lineage: Eukaryota > Metazoa > Chordata > Mammalia > Rodentia > Muridae > Rattus > Rattus rattus. Next base: position 30,067,391 of record NC_046163.1, on the reverse strand, counting down.
AATGGATCCTGTACTAGGCAGGCACCATGGAGACAAATTGAGTAACAACTCATCCTGAGATTTCGTGAGTGTGTGTTTTCTGGTTTTGTTTTTTTTTTCTTTCATTTTTTCTCTTTTTATTTAATCTTCTATCATACAACATATCCTAATCATAGCTTCATCTCCTTCCACTCCCTGCCAGTTCCTTCCCGCAACTCTCCTCTCCCACAGATCCATTTCCCTTCAAAAAATGAGCAGGCCTCCCAGGAATATCAACCAAACACAGCATAAAAAAATGTAGAAGACTGGGGAAAACCCTTGTCTCAAGGCAGAACAAGGCAACTCAGTAGGAGAAAAGGGATCCTAAGAACAGGCAAAAGAGTCAGAGACACTTCCACTGTTAGGGGTCCCGCAAAACCTCAAGATAAACTATATTGTTCTAAGAGAATTTATGTGTTTCTTTAATCGATGGGAAATAATAGGACATTGACTTGCAGCATATAGCTTTGCTTTTAAAAGCAGAATATTTTTGGCTACCTCAGTAGCCAAAATCAATAGATTGGCTAGAATGCTATCATAAAACAGAAGGTCACTATACCAGTGTAACCACAAAGTACTGTTCTAGAAACCACTGTAGAACTTTCTTGGGCTGTTAAGCAGAGTTGTTCGAAAGTCAGCACTCCATCCAGGGTCTCTCTCCAAGGTATGTTAAACTCCTGTCTGCTCCTGTACATTAGAGATGCTCACAGAGCCATCCAAAATAGCTGAAAAGGACAGCAATTCAAATGCCCATCCACTGCTAAACAGATACACAAAAGTGCTATTGTCCACAACAGGAAACCTATTTGGCTGTAAATAAGGGACACAATATTACACATGCTAAAATGAATGAATCTCAAAAACATGCTTACAGTGAATTTAGTCAGTAACAAAAACAAACAAACAAAAACAAACAAACAAAAAAAAAAACCCAACAACCCAGAGTGTGTGATTCCACCTCAATGAAGCATTTCCAAAAGGCAACCCTGAAGAAGCAGCAGATGGACGGATCCGGTCTAGGACTGGCTTTGGAAGCTGGGAGTGAGCACAAATGGACACTTGTCTTTTGGAAAGTTTCTGAAATTAACTTGCAGCTATTAACTAACTGTCCAAATATTAAAACAAAAATCCCTCATTTGATGGTCTTTTGGCGAGTAAAGCATGAATCAATAAAGCTATTAATAGTTACTTGTTGGTAATGTCAAAAGAAACATGAGAAACATATAACCCACTGAATTACTGTGGGAGACAGAGACAGGAGGGTTATAAGCTCCAGTCCACCTTGGCCTACATATGAGGCTTCAGGACAGTCTGGGCTATGTGACAAGACCATGTCACAGAAGCAAACAAACAAGGAAACAAAACAAAGCAAAACACTTCCTTTTCCTATTAGGCACCATTGAGATATCTGCTGCCCAGTTAAACCACGCAGGAAGATACACTTGCGTTGCTCGAAATGCAGCGGGCTCAGCACAACGGCATGTAACCCTTCGTGTTCAAGGTATGGAAGGTTGTTTGTTTACTAAAATCGCGCTGGTGGGTTGATGGGTGGAGTTCTTCTCTACATGTACAAATCCTGGGGTTCGCTCCCCAGCACCACACTAAAAGTTTGCTGGTCTTGGCGGGGGAGGCTAACTATTCATTTGTGTTTTTATTGTCATGTTTTATTCTTAAAAGATAGTACTATGTGCAACTTCAAGTCATGGCAATGTCTTGGGTTATGTAAACCTGCAAGATATTGTTCAATAGACTACAAATTGCACAAGATCACAAACCAGACAGAACAACCTAAACAATAAATGTTTCTCCTTTTGTTTTTGTGATCTCTTCCAACATCAGGTTTCCCACCAGCATTTTCAACTACAGCTAATATTTAGCAAGATCTAAAAAAACATAAGACCTGTCATGAGACTTCTCTCGTACAGTCGACTCACTGGGGCTTGGGGTTGTGGATTTGGCGCACTGAAACTTATCACTGTAGCCTGCAGCTCTGCCTTATCCTAAGCAATGCTATTCTTTTGTTGTTCGGCTTTTGCAGAGCCCCCATTCATTCAGCCCCAACCAAGTGAACTGGACGTCATTCTAAACAACCCCATCCTACTACCGTGTGAAGCAACAGGCATCCCCACGCCATTTATAACTTGGCAAAAAGAAGGCATCAACGTCATTACCTCAGGTACCTACCATGCTTTCAATAAAGACTGTTACAGTTGATGTACTGCTTCATAGTTCAGAAATCTGTGTGACTTCTTATGAAGGGAAAATAAAATTTCTTTTCTCTCTGCTTTCGTGACTGTGGTATAGGCAAGAGCCTTGCAGTTCTTCCCAGTGGCAGCTTACAGATCTCCAGAGCTGTTCGGGGGGATGCTGGCACCTACATGTGTGTGGCTCAGAACCCAGCTGGTACAGCCTTGGGCAAGATCAAGCTGAATGTACAAGGTACTTGAGTAACTCAACTTCTCTGTTTTCAGAGCTGTTTATAGCAATATGTACTAATTGTCCATATGTAAACAGTGTGTTTGCTCCTCCGCACAGCTCTCTTCAGTCGTAGATTATAGTATCTTACTTTCTCCCCCAGAAAAGGGTCTAGAGCCTGGAGCCTTTCTACAGAAGATGACGGAATGTGTTCTTTTCACTGCATGTGTGTGAACTAGGACTTGCATCCTATTTTAACTTCTGTGAATCTCTACTTGATACAATAGATGGATCTTCATGTTCACTTTAATGACTTTGATTACCTATTGTTAGGCATGGCTTAAAGATAAGAAACAGAATATCCCAGAAATAAGTAGCTTGTAAGTTTCCATTTCTTCTGTGGAATAGAGTAGAATCTTTTCTTCAATGTGAAATCAAAGTCTAACTAGCATATCCACCCTTCATAAACTGAGTCTCTTAGTCTCAGCGTCAGATCAGCGGTCACAGGAGTCAACACTTGTGACTAATCTCCTTTCTTTCACTTCAAGACAATCTCAAACTGCAAAAGTTGCAATATCGACAATTCATATATGCCACCAAATTTGAACAGTAATTCCTGTGAGAGAAGAATGGAAAGAACGTGACATTTTAAGAGAAAATGGGATAGCAAAGGTCAGAGCCATACAGTGTAGCAATTGTCCTGCTCATTTTAGTCCATTTGATGTTTATATTATTAAGCTCTTACCCAAGTCATAAGTTAAATTTCACCATAGGCATATGCAAGGGAAAACATAGGAAGCAAGAAATTCCGTGATATCATCAGTTTCAGACATCCATGGAGTCTTGTAATATCTCCACTATGAAGAGGGAGCAAATGTGCTTGTTCTTACTCATAGTAGCATACTTAGTAAGATTGGGTTTAAATTTATTTTGTTTTTATTCGTGTGTTTGTGTGTGTGTGTGTGTGTGTGTGTGTGAGAGAGAGAGAGAGAGAGAGAGAGAGAAAGAGAGAAAGAGAGAGAGAGAGGAGTAGAGGGGAGAGATAAACAAAGACAGAGATGGAGAAGGAAAATAATTTTTCATGTTAAAATGACAGTTTCATAATATAATTTCTACTTCTTTCTAGGATATGAAATAAAATGGTAATAGGTTTCAAGACACTACACTTAAATGAATTAATCCTGATTTCCTCACATATAGTACTTCCTATAGAGAATTAACAAATAGAGTAAAGCTCACATTCCTGTTATTTGAAATCTTAATTTCAAATTGTACAAAAACAAACAAACAACAAACAAAAAAACCCCAAAGACTAAAATGATGAATAATAGAACTAAGATACATTGGGTCATTTTATTTGATCAGTGGTTAGGGTGGGCTTTGCTTTGGGCTAAGGGGTGAGATAAGAGGTTCAAGAATGATTAAGGACAAGCCATCTTGCCAATTTGTCCATACTAGTGTGACCAGACAGTGGTGAGCAAAGGAGAGGGCAGAAAAGCATGAAGGACGATAGACCAAGACAGGGCCATTGTTGAAGGACCAGAGATCCATTGTGGTGGAGTTAACTTTCATTCTTGCACAACAGGAAGGGTGCAGCCAGGACCATGGTTCTGTTTGAACTAGATGTTTTTGGGTACAGTGTAGATATTATCTTTGGGGATAGGAAGGAATGGGATTAGAAGAGTGGTTAGATTTGTCTGGCCAAGGTATCATGGTCTGAGAGAGGAAGCCAAAATGTGAGCTGCACAAGAGTTAGGGAAAGTTGTGGATTAAAGATGTCTGTGAAGGTATGAAAACCAAGACTGTTGATACATTTGAAGGTTAGAAAAGACATGTTTCATGGGGTCAAGTTTGAGCTTGAGGGAGTGGAAGTGTGATGAGGGAACACTAGCATGATAGGAGCCATCTAAAAAAGGCTATGGCAAACAAGTGAGTTTCCTGGAGATGGCCCACCATTTTGCATGGCTCTGGAGAGGCAGAGCCCCAGAGACTTTGGTTCATGATTGCTTCTTGCTGCTGATCTGCCTTTCCAGCCACTATTACATAACAATGATTCCTGGGCATCAGCCCACCCTATTGGACAAATTTCCTGCAGATCAATATAAAGATGAATTTGCATGAACTAATACTGTTTAGATGAATTAATGACTTTAGAGTTCCTGATTTTGTTCAAATAATTTTAGGAAGAAAGTTTAGTTTAGTTGTTTTGTCAGAAAGATGTAATGAAGTTAAAATTAAGAATAAAGCATGCCCCCCTCCTCATAGGTAATAAGTAAAGACTGCATGATAAGGAATTCAATGAGCATTCATAAATTACACTAAGAAGAGAAACAGGCTTGGAACTGAGCCTTTCCTTTCCAGCTGTTTTTTCCTTTGTAATCAAGGAAAAACATTCATTCTAGGTCAGGTTCAAGGATAGAAGCCACAGGTGTGCACAATGATAAAATAAGGCCATGTGAAACTGTTGCTTTGAACTTATAAAGAGCTTGTAGACTGGAACACTGAATTTGCTATCAATATCCTTCTATAACTCTCCTTTTGTGTGACATTTTATGAGGTAATTTTATAAAGAACTTTTGTCAAAGAAGGTATAAAAGGCTGAAGAAAAAAATAAGGGTAGCTATTGTGCCTCTGTTCCATCCACCAAATGTATATATGTTGATCTGTCTATGTGTATATATGTGCATACATATGTAGATATATATGTATGTATATAAGTATGCATGTGCACTTATGAAATTGATGAAGCAGGTGGTCAGGCCTGACCAGAGATAGATAGATAGATAGAGCACCCGATTTTCTTCCTTTCTTCCTTTCCTTTTCTCTCTGGTTCACTAAGGGTTAATGAACTCTGAACCTCTTACTTGGCCAGGGAGGGGACCTTGAGCCAGAGAGAAAAGAGCCCAAGGAACTAAGCTTTTTGTCTTGGTTTCCTGCTGCTATCAGCAAGAGTTAAATTGCCAGAAACCAGGGGATTTGGGCCACAGAATAGTAGAGTTGAAGAGTTAAATTGCCACAAGTAAGCAGCTTTTGGCCCTTCAGTTGCCGAACCCATACCCCCTTTCACTAATGAATGGCAGGCTAACTCCTAGCACTGGGGAGTAGGAAGCCATGGTAGGAAACTTAAAATTCATGATGTTGATGTCAGGTAGAACATTGACTCTGTATTAGAGTTCTTGGCAAGTATAAAGTGTCAGATTAAAAGATCATCTGCAATTGGTATTAATTACTAGATATGATTAAAATTAGATTTCCTAAGGAAAGAGCATGGACAGAGAAGAAAGCCAAGGACAAAGTCCTGTGCCAGCTCATTGCTTTGACCTCTGATAAAGGGGAATATACTGGGGAGGCAGAGGAAACCTAGTTGGGGGCTAGCGGAGAATACTATTTAAGAAGAGAGGAACTTTGAATGCACTGCAGTCACAAACTATTAGAAGTCAAAATTATTTATTATTTTCGGCAACATTGTGGTCATAGAAAAGAAGCATCAGATTTGAATTTTTCTTCAACTGATTGTTAGAATGGTTGAACAATGGAGAGACAAAGACACACATTAAATATTGGATAGTATCTAAACATTCCATAAACAGATAACTGAGGACACCAGAGGCTTGAGAGATTCTAGAAAGGGGCTCCCCTTGCAGATATAGTGTGTGCTGGGAAGCACACATTCAACCAGGAAATGCTAGTCACTATAAATAATCTTAGCATGGATATTCGTAAGTATTTCGGTTCTTTATATGGTGGATGATCTATGTCTTGGCAGAAAATCCAGAGCAATGCCTAAGCAGTGAGTGGTTACTTTAAATTCTAGGAAGGGAAACCGTTAGCCGGTTTCTGAAATGGGAAGAATTTGTGTGTCTATCCATTTGTCTGTGTATTCATTTGTAAATATTGTCTGCCCTGAGACATCATGAGAAGCTCTCCGGAAGACACAGGGGTTGAATGCATCTCTGAGCAGTCGAGTATTTCACAAAGCTTGAAGGAGTCCATTTTGGAAGTTTAAGTACCTAAAGTGAATCATAAAGTTGGTGTACGTTAAAATACCTCTGTAGACCCTCATGACTTTCTGAAAGACTCTTCTGAATGGGACCCTTCCAAAACCTCATGAATAGATGCTTATCTTGTTTAAAATTGACTGTTGCTTACACTTGTCAATTTATAAAAACCATTTTTCTGAAACAGGCTCATGAATTTTAATGTTCCAAACAAGACCGAAGTACAGAACAGAAGACCATTGGAGGTAATTTGTACACTCAGTTTGAACCTTCTGTCTTTCAGTTCCTCCAGCCATTAGTTCTCATCAAAAGGAGTATGTTGTTACTATGGATAAGCCTGTCTCTCTCCTGTGTGAGACAGAGGGCTCCCCGCCACCTGACATCACCTGGCATAAAGATGGACATGCTCTCACTGAATCCATCCGCCAGCGCATCCTGAACTCAGGAGCTCTGCAGATAGCATTTGCTCAACCCGATGATGCTGGTCAGTACACATGCATGGCCGCTAACATGGCGGGATCAAGCAGCATGAGCACCACACTCACCGTCCATGGTAGGTTGTTTAACACAATTTATCTCCATCTGCTGTATCACTGTGGCAATGGAAGTCACCAAGAAAAAATGTGGTGGGAGTCAAAGCCAGAATGGGTGTGTGGAGAAGAGCGTGTGCTTGACTTTCAAGTCCACATTCAGCACACTGCGACTGCTTGTGTGTGCACACATCTGTGTGAGGGACGACATCAGCATTTCCAGGAAAATGAGTGTGTGGCTAACATCCCCTTCATACTGTGATTGTTGGGGGTTTGTCTAGATTATGTGGTGACCATATGAGTTCTGTGGCTCTTCTGTTTCACTTCTTGAAGCTTCGAGTCATTTTGGCTTAAAAGTAGTCAAAAGTTGACCCAGTTGAGCCTTATGAGAGCTAAAGATTCATTGGATTCATTATTTTAAAGTAACACAACATTCATCTGTACAATTTTTTTCATTGTATTATGATATATAACAAAATATCTACACATCAGCTTTGATGAGCTGGAGAGATGGCTCAGCTGGTAAAAGCACTGTCTGCTTTTCTCAAGGACCCTGGTTCAATTCTCAGCACCCACGTGGTTGCTCTCACCAGTCTCTGACTCCATTTCCAGGGGATCCAGTGCCTTCTTCTGGCCTCCCTGGGCACTATGCACAAATGTGATGCACAGATATACACGCAATAAAAACACACATACACATAAAAAGGGATCTTTAAATGTATTTTAAAAATAAATGTCAAGATTAATAATTAGCTTTATTGTATATTCGAAACCTAATGATAGAATATTAATTTCACTGGTAGGAAACAAAAGTAAATCCAACTTTTCCAATTTCTATTTTTTAAGGTCTATTTTGCTTTGTTGAAAAATTTGTAAAATTTTGATTTTTCAAGTTCATCTTTACCTTTCAAATATTTGCAGTTTATTAAAATTGTCCATGTGTCAAGTAACAACAAAACTATTGACAAAATTCTTAAACCTAAGCTTCAATGCCCGTGCAAACAGGTATGCAATAAGGGCAGGAATTTTCCCATTAATTAATTAATTAATTAATTAGCTTTATCTCCAAGTCTCTGCCCCACCCCCTTGCTTCCTGCACTCCCATCACTTGAAACATTAAAACCAAAACCCCAGTCATAGGAAAAAAGAAATTAACCTTCCTCTAGCTTACAAATAGGTCTGATAAATGGTTTATTTTCAGATTATTTATAGACTATCTCTAAAATGAGGCCTAAATATCAAAAGTACCATGTATGACTCATAAAGTGATAGCCTTAATTTTTTTTATTTCAACCAAATAGAGAATGAAAAGAAATCTACTATGGGCAAGGTCTGGTAGCTAGCACTGGCCTGGAATCCGAACGCTTGGGGAGGCTTGGCAAGAGAATCAGGAGTTCAAATCCTTGACTACTGTTGAGTTCAAGACCATCTTATGCTACAAGATGCCACAAAACAACAAAACTTGAAAGAAGTGTGTGCCCATGGACCCTACCAGGGCAGGCCCCACACCTAGATGGGTCAGCCAATTCCAACTGAACTCCATGACTTGTTTTTGCATTGCTGTTATCATGTTTAGTTTTGCTTTGTTTTATTACTTAAGGAAGTGAGCATAAAGTTGGATGAATAAACAGGTAAGGGAGGGTCTGATGAGTGGAGAAGGAGCAAGAAAGTGATTGAAAGTTACTCTGCAAAGTCCCCAACAAGAAAGTAAAATAGTGGATGATCTCCAAAGATAGAACCAGGCAAAAATTCAAGCTTGCTTGAGAAAAGGATTACTAATGCTCCGCCCCAGATTAGAAGCCATTGGTAGCTGCTGGCTGCTGGAAAGGGGTGTTGTTGTTGTTGTTGTTGTTGTTGTTGTTGTTGTTGTTGTTGTTTTTGGTGGGTGACCACTGGTGGCTTGTCCATGTCCCAGTGAATGTCCTCACACCCTCACATAGGTGAATACCTATGGGGATTAGTCTTGAACTCAGTGAGGTAAAAGACAATATTTAAGCTGGACTTCAGTGGCACATGCCTTTAATCCTGAGTGTGTGACTGAGTGGGTCTCTGATTCTCTTAGGCTCTTTCCCCTCTTTTCCCTTATTTTGCTCAATTCTGATGTGTTAGTTTTATCTCATTTTATTTTATTATTATCCTTTAGAACCCTATTTGTTTTCTAATGGGAGACAGAAGAGGGGCAGATCCAGATGGGAAGAGTGGAGAGAGGGAAAACATAATCAGTATATATTATATGAGAAAAAAATCTATTTTCAATAAAAAGAGGGGGGGAAAGGACATGAGGTTTGGAGGAAGATTGTTGGAGGGGTTGTGGAGAGCATTGTACATGGGAGGAAGAGTGGACCCAATTAAGATACATTGTACACATATGTGAAATTTTCAAAGAATAAATATTATTTGCAAGCGAGAATGTGTTCCACTCAATACAATAGACTTATTTCGTAGTTATAGGTTTGTTTTTGTTTTGTTTTGTTTTTTGTACTCCTAGCAAAATATGACAAAGCCCTCGAAGGGATGTTTTTAATGAGTTGACTTTCAATATGAGCTCAATTTTCTGGGTGACTGTGTCTAAATTCTTCATAGTACCACCTAGGATCCAAAGCACAGAAGTACACTACACCGTCAACGAGAACTCTCAAGTTGTTCTCCCGTGCGTCGCTGATGGAATCCCCACGCCTGCAATTCACTGGGAAAAGGACAGCGTTCTTCTAGCCAACTTGTTAGGGAAGTACACTACCCAGCCATATGGAGAACTCATCTTGGAAAATGTTGTGGTAAGTTTAATGGACTTGAATAGACACAGTAGAGCCAAGCGGCTAATTCCCCTTCTTCATTTTGGCAATCTAGCTCGGAAGTATTTCCTCTAAGACTGAAAGGAAATACTCTTATAAATTCAGCATAAGATTAGTTGCTCTTGCATTTCGTTTTATCTCCTGGGAATTCGAAGTGTATTTAACAAAAGGGCTGAAACCAGTAAGTATCCGTCTACCTGAAATTATTATTTTATTTTTGTGGAAATCTGTATCAGGAAAAATTCCAAGTTGTCGTGCAGTTCTTGGTGCTCATAACCATGTGCAGGGATGACAAGATGTAAGACATTCTTGTGAATTTAAGTACGATGAAGAAAAATGCCAAAAGCGTGCCTTTCTCTATGCAGGTTTTTAAATAACCCTGTCTAATAATTGTCTTAAAAATGGGAACTCTTTGGAGCTACTGAAATGAGATGATTAACCCTCAGTCATCCCGTTCGACATCTGTAGAACAGTAGTGATCAAGCAGACACTGCTCAGTTTACTGGCGTTCATATGGGGAAATCTGCCTTTGGCTGCAATTGCTCTTCTAAGCCTTAAGGAGATGATTGAGGAAATAAGTTGTTTATTATTATTATTATTATTATCATTATTATTATTGTTGTTGTTAAATCTTTTTTTACAGTCCAGTTGTTTTTTTCCCCTCCTAGTCTGCGCTCTGACTGTTCCTCATCCCATACCTCCTCCCCTGTCTCCAAGAGGATGTCCCCACCCCTCCACCCTAATCCCATGAGCCTCACCCTCCAGAGACTTGAGGAAATAAGTTTAAAATCTGTGAGACAGTGCCACGGATACACTTAGAGGATCCTAGCAATGAGACATCTTATACATAGCAGACAGGAGGCATGAGTAATATGTAAAATTCTTTTTGCAAGTAATATATATGAACTAGATGCTTCAACACTTAATTTCAATTAAAACAGACTATTAACCTAGGTTTTCATAACCTGGGACAGTTAGTGGTATTTAAGTGGAGAAACATTAAGCATGAAAAAAGCACGCAACCAAATTCACATTGTTTCTATACTGAATGGTGATAAATTTTATATTTCCAATTCTTTTAGTGCTTCAGGTAAAACAAATATTTTTAATATTTTAGACTAGGGTAAACCAATTAGGAATAGATCCTCAGTGCATCTGGACACACTCAACCAACTCATGCTGTATTTATCAGCACCTTCTCTTTGAACAACTCTGCTTTATGTAGGCTCTGGGAAACATCAAGGAACTTAAGCGAGAATGAGTCAGGTATCTTTGAGAAACCAGCAGGCAGTGAGAGCAAAGAAAGAGAATAACTGAGAAAAGGAATCAGAGGAAAATGGAGACCACACCAGGTACCCGAGTCCAAAAGCCTGAGCAAGGAGGAGGATAACAGAGCCATCAATGAAAATAGGGAAGGCTGCAGAGGCAAGGGAAGGGGCACTGTCAACCCCTGGCTTGTCCCGTTGTAGCTGCAGCCCTCCAAACAGAAGCAGGAACAAGTTCAACTGCTAGAAATCTGAAATAAGATCTAGATGTGACACAGGACATCATCAGCCTGTGAGTGGCATTTAAAGCTGTGACACTAGATGAGATCCTCAAGGGTCTGAGACCAGAGAGAGAGAGACTAAAGGGGGACCAAAGACTGAATTCCTCACGAGTCAACATGAAAACACCGATGTTAAGGGGAAAACACAAGAAGAATGGAGCTGCGAAACTACCAAAGTGACACCCAAGTGCAGACCCTCCAACTCAGTTCAGACTGACGAGGAGGTCAAATCCACGGAATGATGAAGTTGGCCATTGGACTGGGCAAGGGAGATTCTAGAAAAGCATTAGTCTTCATCCCACAGGGTCCTCTGATGGTTTTGGTCTCTGATCATTTTACCCTGAAGGTTCACTCTGTTGTCAGGATGCCAACAGCCTTTGGGGTTCTTTGTTCCTTTACCACATTACAGAGCAGCTGACCCGGTGGTGATTTCTAAGGTCTTATGAAGTAATTGTTCTAGTTCTGTGTGGTGTGTGGTTTACGCTTCAGCTCCTACACTTTAAATTAAAATAAAACACAAAGTCTAACATGATTATTTATGCTGAAAGATGGAAATTTAGATCATCACTAGGTAAGAGCGCTCCTAGGTGGAAGAGGTGCTGAAATTTTGTGTGCTTTATGTAGGAGGTCGTCATATATTGATTCTTGGAAAACCTTGTTTATTTAGCTGGAAGATGCTGGCACCTACACATGTGTTGCTAACAATGCTGCTGGTGAAGATACACATACTGTGACCCTGACCGTTCATGCCCTTCCCACTTTTACCGAACTTCCTGGAGACCTGTCATTAAATAAAGGAGAGCAGCTACGGCTAACTTGTAAAGCCGTTGGCATCCCGTTGCCCAAACTAACGTGGACCTTCAACAACAATATTATTCCAGGTTGGTGGTGGTTCAGCTATAAATGCATGCACCCAGTCAGCAGCCTGGCCCGGTCTCTATGTCCTCTTGGGAGGCCCCTGAGGAGTTGATTCTTTCTATTCCATGAAATGGCTGGGAGCAGGAAATCACAGGAAATCCCCCTACTTGAGAGATGGAGGCAGGAGAATCAGGAGTTCGGGGTCAACTTCAACTACTTGGTGAGCTACAGGCGAGCCTCTGCTATTGGAGGTGGTATCAGTAAATTAGGCAAATAAATAGAGCCAAAAATTAAATTCTGTAAAGTACTGTGCTTTTCCCTAGTACACACTCACTCTTCATTCTTTTGAAATGAATCACAAAACAATAAATTGTATGTTATAAATAAAGTGTTAACAACAACAACAACAACAAAACCCTGTCCCTGAAAGGAGACAGTATTGTATGTATCTTGGGCATCTACACTTGCCTCTGGACCCTGCATTGTTGACCAGTGGGTTTGGGGGCTGCTGCTAGAGACCTGCAGATTCACTCATTTTACAGAACACAGTGCTTCTTGCTGGATGAATGAACCTCAGAAATGAAGAGGTCAGTTGGCACATCAAGTTTATAGCCACTGTGCCACTGTGCATTGTGTGTGTGTGTGTGCGTGTGTCTGTGTGTGTGTGTGTGTCTGTGTGTGTGTCTGTGACTGTGTGTGTGTCTGTGTCTGTGTCTGTATCTCTGTGTGTCTGTATCTGTGTGTGTGTGTCTGTATCTGTATGTGTGTCTGTGTCTGTGTGTGTCTCTGTGTGTGTGTCTGTGTCTGTGTGTGTGTGTGTGTGTGTGAGAGAGAGAGAGAGAGAGAGAGATCTTTGAGACTATAATATATCATTTCTCCCTTTCCTCCCTCCAAACTCCCCTATATCCCTCCTTGTTCTCTTTCAGATCCATAGCTTTCTTCTCACTGTTGCCACATGCATGTACATATATACACTTGTTTAATTGCATCACCAGAGGTGCCACCAATAATGAGTATAATAAGCACACTGTGAGTAATGAGTGGCTGTCCTGTCTTCACAGCTCTCACATGCAGGTACCAAATGCCCTGCTGGAGAAGCAGTGATAGCTTGAGGTTTGTCATGGTGAATTTTGTGAATGACTGGTATTCATCAGCTCTATTATCTTAGAACTTACATGCCATTCCTTTATAAAGAAAGGTGCTATCCAAAAATCAGAGCTCTTTTCCGAAGCATGCTACTCATTCTGCCATTTAAACTTTGAAGCCTGTTTTCCCACCTAACGTAGTTGAAGGGGTTCTTTAAAAGTAGGTGAGACAGTGCATACAAGGAAGCCATATGTATGTAGTCGATGACAGCTGTTTACGTTATCATCCTAATTCATTAACAGGTTCACATTATGCTCTCACTCAAATACTGTAGCTGCCTTTGTAAATATTTACATCCTCAGCATTTATGATTTGTGGGGAATTTTAAGTTATTATAGATTTGATCATTGTGCTGTCATTGCCCACCAGAGGTGTTTTCATGATTTCCCCCGCAGCCTGCCAAGTCAGTTGGATTACAACTGAAGAGGTGTTCCCACCATTGATGTAAATTGTTTGGGAAGAAAACTGGCGGTGAGATAAATGGGACGGAAAATGCCATATTTCTGAATGAAAGGTTTTTGAAGCTCAGAGCAATCCTCAGCCTGATTTAAGCAGCAGGCCGAGATGAAAGGAACACTTTAAAATACTGCGGAGAGATGTTTGTTTTCGTTCTCTTTTCCTGTTCCACGGGCTGTTTTTGGTCCTTCAAATGAGTGTCTATAGACACAGTAAATAGCTCCAGGGTGGCTCTCTGGTAAGGGCTCTCTTGTTCAGTTAGGGTTCAATTGCTGACTTGCTCATAAATCTAACCTGCAAAATATTACGCTGCTGTGACATTTTCCTAGGTCACTGAGAGGCATCTGTGTTGTTTCCTAATCTGTTTCCTCAGCCCACTTTGACAGCGTCAATGGACACAGTGAACTTGTTATTGAGAAGGTGTCAAAGGAGGACTCGGGCACTTACGTGTGTACAGCAGAGAACAGCGTTGGCTTTGTGAAAGCGATTGGATTTGTTTATGTGAAAGGTAGGTGACCGTGTTCCACTTTCCCTTTGTGATTTGATGAAAGTTTGTTGCCTCACTATTATGTAACACAGCATGACTGTAGTTTATTATCCCAATGTCTGAACATGTATAGATTCATGAGGTAAAAAGAAACCGTGAGTTTCAACTCAAAGGTAAACGGGGGGCTGCAGAGATGGCTCTGTGGATAGAGGACTTGTGGTGTATGTGAGTTTGGATGCCCAAACCCCTTGTAAAACCTAAGCAGATGTGTCAGACACCTACAAGCCCAGCACTCAGGAGACAGACAAAGGGGAAAGATAGATAGATAGATAGATAGATAGATAGATAGATAGATAGATAGATAGATAGATAGAGAGAGAGAGATAGATAGATAGATAGATAGATTAGCTGGGATTGGTGAGTTCTCGGTTCAAAAGGAGATTCTCCATCAATAAATAAATTGATGAGTGATTGGATAAGACACATAAGCATCAACTTTGGTCTACACACACACACACACACACACACACACACACAACAACTACAGACACATATGTTCACAATAAACACATGTATAACACACACACATATACACACACATACACACACACACACACACACACACTCTCTCTCTCTCTCTCTCTCTCTCTCTCTCTCTCTCTCTCTCTCTCAAAAGGTAAGGAAAAAGTAAATTAAAGAGATCATTTGACATGAAGGGCATTACCTCCACACAAGGACTGAGTTGACATTACTGGAGATTAGTAAGACTGATGACTCTGAAAACTCATGACCTTTTAAAGTGACTTTCCCCTGCTTGCTAAGTTATATGCCTAAGTGTGTCAAAAGTCATACAGGAAGTATCAGAACCTGCTTTTCCTTCCTGCCTGTCTTACGGTATTTCCCAGAGCCCCCAGTCTTCAAAGGTGATTACCCCTCTAACTGGATTGAACCACTCGGCGGGAATGCAATCCTAAATTGTGAGGTGAAAGGAGACCCTGCCCCAACCATCCAATGGAGCCGCAAGGGGGCTGACATAGAGATTAGCCACAGGATCCGACAACTGGGTAATGGCTCCTTGGCTATCTACGGTACTGTGGTAAGTCTCACTGGTGTTGTTGGCACCATCTACACTGCTGTGCCCTGTGTCAGTGCCATTCATAGAAAAGTTTCTTCTCCAGTCCTATGCAAATCATGAAATCAAGGCTAGCCTATTCCTCCTTTTAATTTTAGTGCAATATTTTAAATGTATGTTTTAACTGAGAAATGTATGTATGTATGTATGTATGTATGATAGAGAGAAGCCTAAAAATTATATCTATTAATATTATTAATATTATAGCATGTGTTTCGGTCTCTGTCCACTGTAATGCTTTAACCAGATTAAACATTTATCAAATGTTATGGTAGAGATCTTCAAAATCCTTTCTCTACCTTTTTGATTTTTTTTCTGAGTTTGCCTTACTATGCAATAAAATACCAGAGTCTTTCACCTCGACTAACCATAACTCAGTACCCATTCACTGTGGTTTTTCCACCACTCCCTCCTGCTCATGCCCCAAGTCTCTGCCAACCACCATCCAACTCTCAACCTTGTCTATCCCACCTAGGAATGGAATCGCACAGTACTTCTTTTTCTGTGCCTGGCATGTGTCACTTATAACAGTTTCTGGTTGCCTGCCTTGTCACAGATGACAGGATTCCGTCCTTTACTGTGCTGAGTACTGGGGCATTACATTATGTAGGCCATTAATTCATCCAGCAGCTAAACACTTTTGAAACTGTGAAAGTAGTGTAAGTTGGTGTTGTTGCTCTAGTAAATAAGTATGGGCAATAAGACAATTTTGTGTTTTTTTTTCCAATCGTTCATCTATTATTTACTATTAGGACATAAACTTCTCAAACCTATTTTAGAACAAGAAAATCCAACTGTTATAAAAATGGTTATGAGTAAGCTATAGGATAGATTTCATCAGGAAACTAATAAATACGCACGGCTCTGATCACGCTCAGTACTCAGGAAAGTCACCTAAATATTTCTTACCTAGTTTCTTAACTCACACTTGGTGAGCTCTCTTATGTGCTGTCATATTTAATTAATTGAAAACAATTAAAATACATCATTGCCTACTCCAGTGGGACTTTCTTGGGCTTTATTTTCTTTATTTTTAAACTGTCGGCTGTTGCCAATTAACACTTCAGGTTTGAGAACGTGTTCTGGTTTTAATCAATGTCCAATTGTCTCTGCTTCTTCATGACTGCCTCTTCCTTCTACACAACAATTAATATTTCACGAACTTTCAAGACTTCTTTGAATATTATTATTAATATTACAAGGTCTTTTAATTATACAACTTCATAGTCCTAAATATGTGGTATCGGCCTGGAATCTTCCTTGTCCATTTCCAGTAGTTGCCTACTAGAAGCTCCCATGGGTATTGAATATTAAAACTTCAAGCTAAGCCCATATATGGTATTGTAAATAAGTAAAATTCAAACAGTACACGTTTTCTCTATATATGTATATAAATTTATGAAAGACTATAATTATTATGACTAAATTTATTTTTCACTTTCCTTAATTTCAAACTCCCTATGCATCCAGCTTGATACATTTTCAAAAACTCCAATTAGAAAGAACTCACTATTGGTTAATTTCTTTTGGCTAGTTTAATGACTTCTGAGATGGACACGATCGTACCATTTTTCTTTCATAGTTTTGAAGAGGTGGTTATGAAATGATGCCATTTCTACTTTGATTTCCTGGAACTCAATATTATATGAAATGTTTTAATTTTGGAGCTTCTTTTAGCCTCATTTTCCCTCTTCCCCTCATTTTTTAACCTAGCTATGAGCATAGACATGGGTGGAGTGTTCTATTTTCATTAAAATGCTTCCCCAAAATTTAAATTCCAAATGAACTATCATATTGAAAGGGTGATGTGCCCTGCAGACCCCTGTTCTCACAAGCACACTTTTTTCCATAGAATGAAGACGCTGGTGACTATACGTGTGTTGCTGCCAATGAGGCCGGGGTGGTAGAGCGCAGCATGAGTCTGACTCTGCAAAGTAAGTTCTTCTGTCAGTCTCCAGCTGACAAAACAGCAGGACTGATGTCTACTGGAGAATGACCATTTCCTTTAAACCTGCAACATATGTTTGAACAGTAGCTTTCAGTGTGCACTTTCCTTTCCTAGTGATACGGGAGCACTGGCCATGAAGCATAACCCCAATATACCTCTACAGATTTCTTTCCCTCTCTTATCTGACACCCACAGTTCACGGTCACAGTTCACGGTCACAGTGTCTCATTAGCAGAACCTTTTTGACATCAGTGAGTGCCCTCTGTGGTTCACCAGACTCTTGCCACATGCTTTCAACGATGGCATTTTATACACTTTTAAAATATATGTTGTGTGAGAGAAAAAAAATTCATTCAATAAGAGGAAAGAATACATATTAAAAACAAAGAGTAATTTAAAGGCATTCAGAAAGCCTCCAGGGGGATTAGCAGCCCCCTTCCATGAAATAGCTGTGTCTGCAGAGTGGAGGCTTTGCTCTTCGTGGAGTCCCTCAGTGGGTGCCAACAGCAGGCCAAGCTCCCTAAACTAGAGCACAGCACGGCAGACTCTGCTGACCAACGTCAAGGAAAATGTTATCAGCTCAGCTCACACACACATCCCGACAGTGAATCCTCATAATCACTAACATGGAAAGCCCAGAAATACTATTGATATTAAGCTCAAAGCACAGAGCGGTGTTTTCACTCAGATGAAATGCTTACCTTTCATGACTATGTAAACGATGTGCTCCATTTAACCTGAAATATGTATGCATGGTACATTCTATTTATACATTCTAGCTTTGTGGACATCAAACATGTCTATGGTATCTAAATCAAGAGTCTTAAGTTTAACTTCATACTTTTCTTGGCCGTGGTATCATAAGCGTACAAGCTTGTTTAGCAACTTTATCCATACTTAGTGTGAATATAAACCAGATTTAGCATCACTCTGCAAATACATAATGTTATCTAAATATAAGGAAGTGAGTGAAAGCAATGGCCATTTCTATAGTGATATGGATGTGATGTGGTGAATTGCTGGTATAGTTCTATATGGTAAGTACAGTTCTATATGGTATGTACAGTTCTATATGGTATGTACAGTTCTATATGGTATGTACAGTTCTATATGGTAAGTACAGTTCTATATGGTACTTGCTACTTGCTGAGACAACAGAGCTAAGGTGAGAAAATAACTTTTCTCAAAACATGTCAGTAACCCTTATAAAAACGCTAGTGTATAAGTATTATGACAGAATGTGTTTGCTTCCATTTTGTTTTATGCTTTAGAGAGTAAGGAACACTTGTCTCTATATAAAATAGGCTCCCATCATGCAGAAGTATCTGATGCTTTTTCTCTTCTCTCTCAGCCACAGTTCAGTTAAGCCTCACTGTCTCTGTGTGGTCATCCCATGGTTCTCTTTTTCTCAATGTCCTTGCTGCCTTGTGCTCTCATATTCAACAGCAACGTCATCTGAGATTCTTTGGAGGAAAGGAAAGCATAGAATTAGCAAACACTAGAAACTTTGAACTACCACCCCGTCCCCTGGGGTCAAGCATCCTTTCTAGGCATAAAACTACCAAGTCTTTCCATGCTGCGTCTCTCACCAAATGGAGATTTCTTCTCCCTGAAATGACCCTCCTCAGTTTTGAAAACACAGTTTTCAAGCTAATTTTACAAGTGTGTAGAACAATATAGAGATAGGCATCCTGCCAGCAGCTACATTCAACTCCTGTACATCTGGTTCTTTCCAGGAACTTCATCTGGGTTGCTGTTCTTGCCTAGAGTCTCCTTCCTCCCAAAACTCCTTCCTTTCATATCAGGGCTCCCATTTCCTCCTATTTAATTCTTCAGGAGTCATTTCTTTGTATCATTTATAAACCAGCTTTCTGTCTATCTCTTAACTCCTTCCCATGCTTTTTGGTTTCATCATCATGCTGACATTACTTTCTATTTTGAAGCAATCTCACCCAGTTATGAAAGACAGATCCATGTTCTGGTTGACATCTCAATTTTGAAATTCCTATGTGGACACATCTGACTCTACCTGCCATCTAGGAGACCTAAGTGCCTCACAGATATCTGAAGGTCAAAGTCCTAAAACAATACAAATCACCATCTACTCCTCGCTGCCTCCCATCTGATCTCCTTTCTTCTGTATGTTATTGAGTTACCCAAACACAAACCTTACTGCTCAACCCATCAGTTCATACTACCTGATGGCAAAATTCCTTTCAAAATAAAGTCGCCACATTTTGTAAGATAAGATATTAATATAGCCCCTTAACAACCAAGACCCAGTATCTACTTTCTTCACAGGTTCTCCCATGATCACTCTTGAGCCTGTGGAAACCATTGTGGATGCTGGTGGCAGAGTCACATTGGATTGTCAAGCAGCTGGTGAACCTCAGCCAACCATCACATGGTCCCGTCAAGGGCGCCCCATCCCCTGGGATAACCGACTTACCATGCTCCCTAATAGCTCATTATACATCGCTGCTGCTCGCAAGGAAGACACCTCTGAATATGAGTGTGTTGCCCGAAACTTGATGGGCTCTGTCCTTGTCAGAGTGCCCGTCATAGTCCAGGGTACGTGGGAAATGGAACCCAAGACAGCTCAGATTCCCAGTCTCCTTCCAGTTTACCAACTAGTAAGATTAAAACAACACAGTGTAGAGTATTCAAATCCACACTAATCATTCAGAATCCTAAAGTAAATTTTCATTAAAAACTAAGCAAAAATGTTCAGAAATTGATGTGTATTATATAGAGATGTATATGTGTGTATGTATATATAATATATATGGTAGATAGATAGATTGATAGACATACACACACATACGGTAAGCAGTATATAAATTTCTTCATCTCTTATTCTTCTCATAGCCACAACCACAAGAATCAGCAGAGGATCTGAGAGGGAATTTCGTTGACTAAGTTATTGTCTCACTTGTAGATATTAATTTTACCCCTAAGGGAAAGTTTCCATAGCTGCTCCCCAGCAATCACACTCAACTCTACACCCAGTAGGTAACTTCGGTGAAATTATTCTTAGAAACTTTCACTTGCAAACCTGAGACAGCACTCAATGTTTTGTTTGCAGTGCATGGTGGGTTTTCATTGTGGTCTGCCTGGAGGTCATGCAGTGTCACCTGTGGAAAAGGCATCCAAAAGAGGAGCAGGCTATGTAACAACCCTCCTCCAGCCAATGGAGGGAGGCCATGCCAAGGCTCAGAGTCAGAAGCACGACACTGTCAAAATAAGTTGTGTCCAGGTATGTCTCTGCATTCAGTGAATAGGCATGTGTTTAATAGATACTAATTTATGTTCCTACCTTTGGCTGCCTCAGGGTTACTACTTGCCATTCGACTTTAGCTAACAATATAATGGTTTTACCTCCCTGTAGTGGATGGTCACTGGTCAGAATGGAGTTTCTGGGAAGAATGCTCAAGAAGCTGTGGGCATGGCAACCAAACTAGGACGAGAACTTGCAGTAACCCACCGGCTCAGCATGGTGGGCGGCCATGTGAGGGGTATGCTGTGGAAACCATCATGTGTAACATTCGGCCTTGCCCAGGTGAGGACCCACCAGTGACACTAGCAAAGCTTTTATATTTTAACTCCTACCATGGCGTTAAGATCCCTTTTTTCTTCATTATGAAAAGATGTTATGCCTTCTATCTTCAGGAACATGTTCGTTCCCTGTGATGTCTTTCTGTTTCATAAAGAACCTTGTGAAGGGATGGCAGGATTGCAGTAGAAACAACTCACTTAAAAGAACAGGAAAGCAGCTCTGGACTTGGTGTATTTTACATCATGCCCAGAAACCTAAGAATATAGGAACTCATATATTGAAAGATGATAGAGACTTAAGGTGACATGCAATCTAGTCACCCATTTTCAAGGGAGGGAATGAGCTCAGAGGGGTTAAATATTCACCAAGAAGTGTGCTACTCACTCTAGTAGCATGTTATTTACCATCTCACCTATCGACCCTGCCGATGAGAGCCATTCCAATGCTTGGTAGTCCTGTTGTTGCTTACTTAGTATCGCATGCCTCTTTCAGATTCAAGTGACAGGGTTCAACGTAAATAAATGAAAAAAATTCTTCTTTCAGGTAAAATTGAATGCAAGGATTTGTCCAGTGTTTCTACTAGTGCCCATCTTGGATCTCCACTAATATTCTCTTTGGCTTAATTCTCCATTAAATTCTTCCCATGCATGGAAAAAATGACAGCAGGCAACTGGTGGCTCACATTGGCCTTGTAATCTCAGCCTTCAGAGTGGAAAAGTTCCTCTCTCTGAGATTCATTTCAGCTTCTGAGAAATAACTATTTCTGAGTTCAATTTTGTCTTATGTTTTTGTCTGAACTGAATTAAATCTAGGAGGTGGGCACCCTGGGGACCGCGTGAGTGACATCCTCATGTAGGTCATCAAGGGGTACTAGACCTTTAGGAAAGACCATGCAGAAGAGAAGGACTAGTCAGGAACTCATTCATTCATTCATCTAGACTCTAGTTTATTATGTACTCTTCTTTGAAGATACTTGGATTTCTAAGCACTTGATTGTATGGAATATGAAATATTCTAGGGAATATAAATAGAATATTAAGTAGAGTGATTTTAATATTGATAAACATAGTGAGTAAACTCAAAAGGGAGAATTGGAGGAACAAAACTGAGAGAAAATATTCAAAAAGAGAAAGAATCACTGAGTTAAGTATCGTATCTTACTATGTACATGAGTAAAACTTTTAGAAAATGGTGGAAATATAGTAATTAATAGATTAACTAAGGTTTGAGTGGTTAGTAAAACAGAATTGAAGATTTGAACCAAGGCTGCTGTGATTCCTGTCTATACATTTGAGGTACCTTTCCAGAAGTTTGGTTTTCACTCTTGTATTTCATCAAAAATGATACTGATCAGGGAGTGGTGGTACATACCTATAATGTTCCCCCAAAACAGACAGAGAGACAGACAGACAGACAGACAGGGAAAACCCACTACCCTGAAGTCTTTAACATAAGTAAAAAGCCATAGATTTGCTTTAGTCTTAAAAAAAATAAACAATCTAATATAGTGGTATTATTCTAAAGGAAAAAAATATTAATACCTAATTAGAAAACTTGTCTACCATTTGTCAGGTATATTATTAATGTGATTATATAATGAAAGTCTAAAGGGTGTTTGCAATTGCATTAAAATAAATGTCGGTGTACCCTACATGCTTGGTAGCTAATTGTTTACTATTAGTTTTGCTCACTGTCTTATTGTTTTACTCTTTGAGGGCTTGGTAATGTCACTTCCTTGTGTAGATGCCCACCATCGAGGCAGTAGGGTACCACAGAAACTAGCAGGCACTGCTATTTCCTCTTAGAGTATATGTGTGTGTGTGTGTGTGTGTGTGTGTGTGTGTGTGTGTGTGTGTGTGTGTGGCTAGTTTACAGCTAGATCAGAATTTTATTAGTCTTTTGCCCACCAGTGCTAGCACATACTTGCTTATCTTGCATTCATTGCTCTTATGCTTTTCATAAAATACTGACTTCTCTGTTGACTCTGGTACAACTGTTATTGTTTCCTATTGCCAAGAACTTTTTGCTTATTATTTATTGATCGATTTATATCAATAAGGACTCATATTCAGTAGTGTAATAACTCAAGTATAATTCAGGAGTTATTAATACACTATTCATTTATCTACCGAGATGCTCAAAATATCCTGGATTTTGTTTTGGAAGTTTCCCTGAACCCCGAGTATTGAGCCTAACACCTAGAAACCAAAACTCTTGCATAGCTCATAGGACTGAGCACCCCTCAGACCCCAGCTCTTTTCTAGAGTCTCTACTCCTAGCTCACATCCCTGATGCTCTTCACAGAGCGTCCACTATTAGGACAAATGAACTTACTGTGCTTTGCACTCTTTAGCGATTCCTCTCCACTTGTGTTTTCTTTGTGGCTGTTTGGGAGGTTTTCAGAATCATCCAAACGCTGTGATATTGTGTGTGTTCTCTGGTTTACACTGTCTTTCTTCTTTCTCCCATGTTTTTCTTTTTTTCTTTCCTCTTTGCTTCTTTCTTTTTGTTTATCTGTCTATACGAAAGAAGATTTTCAATCCAACTGCATCTTGTGTCATAAAAGTCAGTTTGGTTAGGGTTTCTTTGTAAATTAAATATAAAAAAGACCAAACTTTTTCAAAGAGGATTTCAAACGTCCATTTGCATAGAGTAGAAACAGGCAGACGTTGCGTAATAAACACCACTCCACTCTAGGCTCCTTTGATAAAGCATCCTTATGGTGTCAGAGGTTTGGACTTGGTTGACTCACATCCTTGAAATGTAATTCTATTAAATTCACTGGGTCCTGCAGAACATCTGAAGCGATTCAGTCAATGTGAGGACTGCAAGCATTACACTCTAGGCCAGGTTTTAGTGCTCCGGCCTGGCTTCTTAGGTTTAGTCCAACATTGTCTTAGAACAAATTCTTGTATGACAAGGTTTGCCTCTATCTGTAAAGCAGGAGAATAAGTAGTCACCTTAATCAAAGATCAATTAATTATGAGAAAATGCAAGATGTTTTAATATTTTCTTTAAAATTATTACCTCATTGGTTGATTTTAATATTGCAGTTTCTTATAAGTTGTGTTGAGAATACTAAGGTCCAAGTCACACACCCCCCCCTTTTGGTTCATATTTTGGTAAAACTAGTGACCAATGAAGCATATTCTATGGGCACCATATCTAGAAGGTTCTTTAAGGGAAATACAGCCTGATACTGACTCTTGCACAAGAGAAAGCGCAGAGCTGATTCTCAGCCCATGCACCTGGTAGGAAGCGTGAGCTGTCCCAGGCCTGTGGTCAGATGCCGTAATGTGTTAGTTACCAAAAGGAAGCCTTCAGTGCAGATCTTGGAAACTACTGGTCAGTTTTGCTTCTGTTGTTTAGCAAGTAGGTGAGTGTGTTATTCCAAATTTCTAATTCATGAACATTATGTAATGGAGAAAACTGTTCAAAGACTTAGTCCTGTGAAAATCACCCTGTTGTTGAAAGATCCAAGAACATGTGTAAGTGGGAAGCCAGGCCATGTTTAGAGATGCACCCTTGCGATCTTAGATCCATTGTTGAAAGTTTTGTGTTCCCTACAGCACATCTCAATCTATTAAACAGACTTGCATAGCTGCTTCTGGTCTCCTCTTCCATCCCTAGAGGACCAAATGTGGACAAGTGCTTAGCGAGAGTTTAAACACTTGGGTTCTGTTTACATATGGTTCCTTGATTAAATTTGATTTTAATAAAATAGTCTCCTTTGAATAATTGTAAGCATTTATTTTGGCATTAGTTAAGCCTTCTGAATATCCCTGGACACAAATCCCCTTTGAAAACCAAACATGAGAGAAGAAGAACATCATTAGTTCTATTTCTTTTGGTTCAATTTTAGTTATTTTAGATTGTGGGAATTTTAACTTACTATGGAGTTAATTTATTTGCATAATTTTGTTTTTTAAATAAATATGGCTCTGTGGTTGAAACTGTCTCTGGTGTTTGTAGTCCATGGTGTGTGGAATGCTTGGCAACCTTGGGGTTCGTGCAGCAAAAGCTGTGGAAAAGGCAGTCAGACAAGAACAAGACTTTGCAACAGCCCGCCACCGTCATTTGGTGGGGCCTACTGCAATGGAGCAGAAACCCAGATGCAAGTCTGCAATGAGAGACACTGTCCAGGTGAGAGACGTAAAGTAAACTTATTAACATCTACCTCCCACACAACAATGTCATTGACGCAAATACAGCCATGGTTTGACCTGGCCATACTTTCTTTTTTAGGATTTATTTGTGTGTGTGTGTGTGTGTGTGTGTGTGTGTGTGTGTGTGTGTGTGTGTGTGTGTGTGTGTGTAAAAGCCAAAAGAGGTCAGAGGCTCTGAATTTACAGGCAGTTGTGAGCCACCCAACATGGATGCTCAAAACTAGAGGATGCTCTCGTCCTCTAGAAGAGCCCCTAGCACTTAACATGTAAGCCATCTCTACATGCAGCAGCTCTGGTCATATGTTTTATGTAGTAACCAAGCACATTTTCTGTTAATCCAGTGGATGGCAAGTGGGCAACTTGGACCAGTTGGAGTACCTGCACTGTATCCTGTGGAGGAGGTACCAGGAAGAGAACAAGGGACTGTTCTGACCCAGTGCCACAGTATGGAGGAAACAAATGCGAAGGGACTGGTGTCCAGAGTGACTTTTGCAATAGTGACCCTTGTCCAAGTGAGTGTTGGAAACAGTGAGTCGATGTTACTTCCTTAAAGTTTTGCTATGGCCTCCAATCCTTGAAGTTATGATACTGTGTTGCTTGTTCTTCGGCCTTTAAATTAGCATGCCAAAGTGATGTCTGGTGTTAGTGTGTTCTGGATGGTACAGTCTCTGCTCCTCAGGAGTAGAACTATCTCTTATATCACCTCTAGCTCATGCAATAACTTAAGTATAATATGAGACCAGTTGAAGGGATTCCCATCATTATTAGCATATGTTCTCTGTCTCTATTGAAAACATCACCTAAGTCATCTGGTGATTTGGAAAGATATCCATTTACTGGTTCATTTTCTTTCTGTTCATTTCTTGAAGGGTTCCCCTTGACTTGGGGACGAATGTCATGGTTTCTTCGACATCTCAGTTTTAAAGCTCTGTTTTATGTCAAATTATTTCACTTTGTAGCCCATGGCAACTGGAGCCCTTGGAGCGGCTGGGGGATGTGCAGTCGGAGCTGCAGTGGAGGGCAGATGCGACGGTACCGCACGTGTGACAATCCCCGGCCGTCCAATGGAGGGAGAGGCTGTGCGGGTCCAGATACCCAGATCCAGAGGTGCAACACTGACATGTGTCCTGGTGAGCCTCTTCCTTTCTGTCCATGGGATGAGTGAACCTCTCCACTTAGTGATCCTTGCTGGCACCCTGCCGCTTGCCCATCAGGAGTATCCTCGGCAGAGATTGTAAAACTGACTCATTAATCCAGAACATTCCATTCTTGTTCACAGTGGATGGAAGCTGGGGAACATGGCATAGTTGGAGCCATTGTTCTGTCTCTTGCGGGGGAGGTGAAAGGACTCGAAAGCGCTTATGTGACAATCCTGTGCCCTCTAAAAGTGGCCGTTCCTGTCCAGGAGATACCACCCAAGTCTCCAGATGCAACATGCAGGCGTGTCCGGGTAAGTAAGTGAGCTGTGCTCGGGCAAGACCATTGCTAGCACAAATCGAGAGGCTTCATGCAAATTAGAATGAAGGTATCATTTGGAGCCCACAATAAATAAAACAACTCTGGAATTATCATTTTTAAAATGTGCTCCCCCCCCCTTTAAGAGTGTTGACAGCTAGGTTTTGGCTCTGTTTGCTCCTTTGGGGCTTCCTTGTGTCAGAGGACATACTTCTAAAGATTTTAGCGAGGCCAACATTGACAGTTCCATATTGTTGACATGGGAAGACTATTGGCCTTTATAAAGCTCTATGTTTTCTTAAGAAATAAAATGTCCCTGAAAATGGAAAAGGCCCCACCTGACAGGGTGAGACTGATTTAAGTTGAGTGTTTTACGTAGAACTAGACAAATGGAAAGGCTGGGTGTCTACTCCTCAGCTGCTCAGTCAGCACGCCTATGCACAAAGGGTCACGGAGGTTTTGAGATGCCTTCCTGGAGCAGATAACAGTTCTGGCCTCAGATAATGGGTTTTGTAGTCCAGATAGATGGGCAGCTTGCTTCCCAGAGTCAGACAAGACTTTCAGGAACCCAACCAGGTAGCCAGATGGAGGAAACATCTATTTCTGTGATGGGACTCAAGCGCCTCAGTTAAAATAGAAGCCATGCTTGTCAGTAACCATCCAGAAAATTGAAAATAGCAACCCTGCCTAGCAGGTCTCTCTTTCCCCTGCTTAGGACTGAGGAAAGAGGAACTTTTCATATTTGCCCTTTAATCAGATTGCTTTGGTATGAATTTTACAATGCCGTCAAAATTGTAATATAGCTATCAATTTTTTCACAATTATTATCTGATAGATACATCTAATAAAGAATGCTCTAGCTATAACTCAAAACTGCTAAGACTCCCCCACCTCCAAAGGAAGTAATACATACATACATACATACATACATACATACATACATACATGCACGCACACACTGACTTAGACTGGACAGTATATCACATTTATGCTGGCAATGATCTGTAACAAGGACCAAATTAAATTTTGTTGGTTGAGATCTTTCCCTGCTTTATAGATGGAAACAGTAGATTAGAGAACACAGGTTTGTATTAACAGTAATGACCAGTTCTACAGTAGATATGCTTAATTGTATTCCTCTTCTCTAAGTTCTAAGCCCTGACCAGCATGCCCCCAAGCCTCTGCCCTCACCCTTGGTCCCCAGTGACCTCTGTTCTTCTGTGTCTACTTCCGTGTTGTATTTCCCCATAACTGTACATCATTCTTCAGTGATAACAGAATAGGTTCTAAGTATTGTCCCTACAAAAACAGTAGGCAAGGAGGTGACAGGTAGGCTAACTGGCTATTTTTGCCTTTCCCTTAATGTATATGTATTTTTAAAACAACACGTTATCCACATTAAATATACACAATTGTAAGTTAGCAATTTAAGTGGAAAAATAAGTCCCTACTCTAAAACATGTTTTAAAGCCAAGAAGATAGCATGTTTCAGTCCCCCCCCCCTCTCTCTCTCTCTCTCTCCCTGTGATGATGGTAAAGTTACATTATTCCTCTGAACTTTGTCTGCCCAGTCTGAAATCTGCCTGTTGGAAGCTACCGCCTAGTACTGTTGGCAGGGTCAAAAGAGTTAATGCATATGAAGTATTTACTGCCACACATGACTTCGTAAATTCACTGTAGTCATGGTCATCACCACCAACAAACACATGCTTTATTTGGGCTGTGCGAATGGACATACTGTATTCTTTGGCTTATGAAACAGTACTAAGATGTGTACAGATTGGAAGGATACTAGATTTATGGGGATGATGGGTGTCATGTAAAAGTGGAATGTTTTAAAAGCCTATTAATTTCACTTTCGAACTTGGATGCCATAGGACTCTTTTGATGGCTGCGAAAAGATTTGTAGCATCTCTGCTTATTGGCTTTCCTTTCCCTTCAAGTAATGTTGATGGAATTGCTGCCTTATCCAGGGTTTATATTTTCTTCCCCCCAATAGGTGGACCGCAGCGAGCCAGAGGGAGTGTTATTGGGAATATTAATGATATTGAGTTTGGAATCGCTTTCCTTAATGCCACAATAACAGATAGCCCTAACTCTGATACAAGAATAATACAGGCCACGATTACCAATGTGCCTCGCAGTCTGGGTGAGTCACCGTGTTTATGAAAATTTTAATAAACAGTTATTACATTTAATTAATGAGTATTTGTTATTCATGTGTGTGCATTCGCGTGTGTACATGGAGATCAGAGGACATCTTATGGGAATCAGTTCTCTCCTCCCACAACGTGGATCCCAGAAATTTAACTCGGCTCATCAACTTGGCAGCAAACACCTCAGTCCACTGAGCCAACTCACCAGCCTTCATAAACGTCTTTTTTAAGACATATTTTATTCTCTGTCTTATTATTTTCACCTAATGATTCTAAAAGATGAAGTCTCAAGCCATTGATAATATAATGTAATACATGTGATGGGATACATGTTCATCCTTATCCCAAAGAGAAACTGTTGGGGAGAGCATCCAAGTACATCAGTGCATGTATGCCAATGTTATGGTGAAATGCAGTCATTTTAATAGCTAATATATGCTAGTAAAAAAGATACAAAGAGATTTATTAATTTTGCAATTACTTAATTAGCGCTCACCCTTGTGAATAATATACTGTGACAATAACTGACAAAATATTTTGCTCTGTCACCCTGTTTTTCTTGCTTCTCTAGGTCCAGCAATGAGAAAGATCATTTCTATCCTAAATCCCATTTACTGGACCACAGCAAAGGAAATAGGGGAAGCAGTCAATGGCTTTACCCTCACTAACGCAGTCTTCAAAAGAGAGACGCAAGTGGAATTTGCAACTGGTTAGTGTCAGATGAACGTAATATTCTACTAGATACATAGAGTTACAGACATATAGACAGAGAAGTCAGACAGAAAGACAGACCCACAGACACAGCTATAGATAGATTGCTATACAGCTTGGTGACTAAGAAAAATACAGTGCATGCTTTCATGGAAAGTTATTACAAGTATTTGGTGTACTCTTACACACATAATGGAAAACAGTTTTATATTTTCCTGTCAGTGAATGCTAGCACAAGGTTTGTAAGAAACCATGTGTCCTCAAGCAGAACGGTAGTATTTATGCCCAAAGACTCTTTTCTCTTCTTTTCCGTGCCTTCCTTTCTTTAAACCTTAGAGAGCATTTAAAGCATGAATAAGGAAGGAAGATAAGTCATTCTTGTTATTAATTAAAGCTTTGTCTTTAACCGTGAATCAACCCATTTGTTTTACGGTGATTGTCTAACAGAATAGAGCAATGCTGACCACACTAACGCTTTCCACTCTTCTTCTGTCCTAATCATTGGGCGTTCCCTCTTTGGGGCCCTTCCAGTGCCCACAAAAGTGCTTACAAAGCTCCATTTCAGCCTCCTTGGGATGAGCCAGCCTTGGTACAATTGACCTTTGACCTTTGGTGAAGAATGATGAGGGAGGGTGTCTCCTTAACCACCATTTCATCAGCACAGAAAGCAAGTGGGCCTCTTGCTATCTATCCATGTACGAAGATGCCCTTTCAATATCGCTGAAGCTCAGGCAGAAACAAAACCCCGTAGCTAAGTCTGTGGGTATCGCCGGTCCCTGGTGAAGTTGCCTGGCCCATCTCACGAGCAGTGATTTTGTAGAAATACTTAATTATTCCTTGAGATTCTAAAATACGGGGTCTTCTGCCTAATCAAATGCTATACTTCCATTCTTCCTATGGCCACATAGAAAGACTTTGGGAAGACAGTTCAATAAGCCTGCCTTTTCTTAACTGGGAATCTTTCTCTGACATATTTATTCACATTTGAAATAGCATTATATGGGGGTTGGGGATTTGGCTCAGTGGTAGAGCACTTGCCTAGCAACCGCAAGGCCCTGGGTTCGGTCCCCAGCTCCGAAAAAAAAAAGAAAAAAAGAAAGAAATAGCATTATATTAGATCAATCTTCTTGATCTATCCTTCCATAAATCATATGCATAGCAGTAATAATGGCTTATTATCATCGCTGAGGAAATGAATGCAATGTCGTTCCCAGGAGAGGTCTTGAGGATGACACATGTGGCTCGGGGCTTAGATTCCGACGGCGCATTGCTGCTTGACGTCATTGTGAGTGGCCATGTCCTGCAGCTCCACTCACCTGCTGAAGTCAGTGTGAAGGTAACGTATTACAAGAGCTTCATGGTTAGTCATGTGACAGTGAGGAGGATGAGCAAAATCCCTGTAGACAGAGCTGAAAAAATCTAAGGTTCTTACTGTTTGCTCCAGAGATAAATTACTACTCCCACAAGGTCATAAATAACCATCTGGTCTTTACTTAAGAATCTCCAGGGCTCAGCTTTTAAAGTTCTCTGAGGAGTTTTATTACCTGGTGTACTACAGCCAGAACTGCTGCTGTGCTGATTTAAGCCACTTGTTAAATTTTCCTCTGAAAAAACAGAATAGTGATTCCTACAATACGCTTTTGTGCACCATCCATTAAGGGGGGAGAAAGGAAATGGAAGGGAGAATGATGTAATTATATTTTCACTTCAAAATTATTTTTTTAACTTGAATGAAATGAAAGCAATACTTTGAGAACTTCGAGTGATGAAAATAGCCCTCCTACAGCTTGCTCAACTCATGGCCCACAACCTCAGTATCTCATTAAATTACAAATTATGACAATAAATTATACACCTGATTCTAATGATGAGGATCGGCCTAAGAGTTGTGTCCAGAACACTACTGTGTAGTTACAGTCTTACGGAGAACTCCATTGTTGATCTCTAAGCCCCCCTCCCCGCCCCACATCATACCTCAAGTACACTGTGAAAAACGCCAGGCGCACTGTTGACCCTCAAATCCTTTTCCTTAGGATTACACAGAGGACTACATTCAAACTGGACCTGGGCAGATCTACGCCTACTCAACCCGGCTGTTCACCATCGATGGCATCAGTGTCCCCTATACATGGAACCACACCATTTTCTATGATCAGGCCTGGGGGAAAATGCCTTTCTTAGTAGAGACACTTCACGCGTCTTCTGTAGAGTCTGACTACAACCAACTAGAGGAGACACTGGGTTTCAAAATCCACGCTTCAATCTCCAAAGGTAACGTTACTGAGGAAAGCTCCAAACAGCTGTGCCGTCATCTTGATTCTTTTTAACAAGATAAAGACAGGTGCCAAAGCCATTCAAATTAGGAGTCTGAGTATGGAGGCCCAGAACAAACATGCGAGAGTTGGGTTTTTATATGTGCTCTATTCTTTGTTTTGGTAAAACTTGTTCAGTTGCATTTAGTTTACTAAGGTGCCTCTTCAGGCCACCTAAGCAACCAGGCAAAGTTCTGACCTCTTGACCTATGTTTCCACAAACCATCTGCATCACAGTAATAATGACTTGTGATCATTGCTTGGAGAGGATTAGATATGATCCACCTGGATGATTTTTTCTTCAGGTAATAAAGTTCATTTTTAAATACTGTGTTTATTGACGAATTTTCAAAATTCCCGAGATATTTCAAAATTCAAAATTACTGCTGTAAAGTACATCCCAGCTTAAACTAATCAGAAGTTTCTAGATTTTTCAAAGCAGCTTCCTTTTAAATGCTTTGTTCTCTTTATGGAATATATTGATGGTGTCCATTGGGAAGGCTCAACCAGCATGGATCAGGCAGAGCTATAACACAGAGAAAATGGGGAAACAAAGGAATTCACATTGATACGTCTTAGTAGCCACTTAGGACTTAGTAATGTAGCCATAAAGTTTATCATTCAAACCAAGACTCCTGTGAGAAAAGGGTCGGTCTTGCAATGAATTTTTTTCCAGGAAAAATGAGAACATCTAGTCATCCTGGGTGAAGGTGGCTATCAGACACTGTGGAGCAATAGTTATAATGCTATTATTCCTTATTCGTGGAAATCATTATATAATATGTGCCTTCTGAACTGCTCACCATTGTCTAAAGATAGCCCCACATCTCCATCCAGGTGGTGCCTTGTGACGTGCGCTTGCATGAAGCATCTGCTCCCCAGATTTCCTT
This sequence comes from Rattus rattus, assembly GCF_011064425.1. Lineage (NCBI taxonomy): Eukaryota > Metazoa > Chordata > Mammalia > Rodentia > Muridae > Rattus > Rattus rattus. Next base: position 30,034,819 of record NC_046163.1, on the reverse strand, counting down.
CTTGACCACTGCTGTAGTCAATTCCATATTCTGTGGCGTTTGGACATTTTTTAATTGACTTTTTTGGTAACTCAATTTAGTTCTTTTTTATATATATAAAGGTATCTTTTTACCCAGGTAGGATGTTAACTACGTTTTATTTTTTCATTTGAGTTAAGCTCAGCTCTTCTCCACTGCATGACCGTAGTAGTAGCAGACTACAAAGTGGCTCATTCCTCACAGATTTCACTCAGCAGTGCCCACAATGTGTTTACAACTTTCCTCAACTGTTACTTTGTAGCGCCAGTACTCAGGTGGGTTGGCTGCAGAGCTCTTGATCACAGGCTTTGTAGAGAAGTAAATCGTGTTGCAGCATCAAAGGTTGGACATGCTGTAGGAACTAAAACCATTGCTGAAATGGACTTGTGTGCATACTTCTCCATGTTAGGCTTGCTAACGTTTAAATGCTAAGCCTAAAGCCAGGTGAACATCTTTGTACTGTCTCTGAGATTGTTACCAAGCCATCTACATCCCAGAATATAAGGAAACACATCTAAATTTTGTTGTGGTCCTTGCATGTTTGTTTCTAGGATATGTGAGTTACATTTGAAGATGGGCCCTATGAATTTCAAGTTACCTGCCTGCAGTTTCCCAGTAACCACCAGGGGGCAAGCTTGCATTCTTGGTTGGTCAACTTTTTTTTATGCTCAAAATCTTTCCTAACAAAATCACAGAAATAGCCCGACATGACTATTTTAGAGGTTTCACCTAGTGTTCTTCATAATAGAAAAATAATAAATAGATATCTTAGAAACTAGAATTAATAAATCAAATAGTAAATTATGACACGTGTTTAATAATCTCTTAATCGTTGAAATAATTTTCAAGAAATAGTTAATTCATCTTTTTACAGACAGTTGTTGGGTGCCTGTCATGTACTAGGTGCCATTGCAAGCTTACTCAAGGAATAAGGAGTACATTTATGAGTTTGGATCTCCAGAACCCAGTTAAATGCTAAACACAGAGGCACATGTGTGTGTCCCTGGTAGAGAAGATGCGAGAGAATCCTGGAGGCTCCCCAGTGCACTAATGCAGTAAAATGGCAAGCTTTTGGCTCAGTAAGAGAGAGACCTTATCTCAAAGGAAAGAAAGAAAGAAAGAAAGAAAGAAAGAAAGAAAGAAAGAAAGAAAGAAAGAAAGAAAGAAAGAAAGAAAGAAAGAAAGAAAGAAGAAAGAAAGAAAGAAAGAAAGAAAGAAAGAAAGAAAGAAAGAAAGAAAGAAAGAAAGAAAGAAAGAAAGAAGCAAGCAGAGGTTGACAAAAAACATCATAGCACCAGCATCTGGAATCCACACACGTAAGCACAGATGAGTATGCCCACATACTCGTCTGTGGAAACACATATATCCACCACACATACACATGAAAAGAAAGGAATAAATACGTGAAAATAATTCGTAATGAAATAAATATCTTGTCTTAATGTGAGAATTGTTGGAAAAAGACTAAACCCAGGCCTAAACTTACCTGTAAAGTCCTGCTTTAAGTGGATGGGTAACTTAAAGTAGTTCTTTGTTACATTCTGAATAAAATAGAGGATAATAAGATACAAATTTGCATGATTTTTGTATTCTAAAAATCAGGTAACATATTTAAATCACATGAAAGCGTTTGCGATGTGGGACATATATTCAAAGCTTTTTATAATTGCAGCCTCCTTTGTGCATCAGAATCTCTCAGAGGAAGGAGCAAATGGTCAGGCCTTTCCTACGCATCACAGAATTGTTGAAATCTGTCTCCAGGCCTTCCCCCATTCACTGGGCTTTTCTTGTTTTTTTTTTTTTTTTTTTTTTTTTTTTTTTTTTAATTCATTAGAAATTCCTGTAATAGCCTGGGTTGATCTCAGATAGACTGTTCTGCTTCCTCACCCTCTCAGGGGCTGGCATTGTGGCATGAGCCACAGCACCCAGCTCCATGTACTGAACCATAATAGTCAGTCCTCTGTACATGGTGGCATACAAGAAACTCCCCCACCCCGCAAAATTACCCAAAGGCTATCTAATAAAAAATATCTCTCCTGATTAAATCCAAAAATGCAAAGCTTCTATTGATAATTAATTATGTTTCTTTGAGATGATTTTTTTGCAAGTTTATTCCCAACATGGTACCCTACACACATACTGGTTAAGTTTAAAGAGCATAAGAATGTATGAATAACTGAACATAAGTTGTAATAACCAGTTCAGCAGATGAAAGTCCATAAGGCTTTCCTCTTAGGCCTGCCCACACTAGCTTTTGTTCTTGAGCACCTTATAAGATGTTACTCTCAGAGTCTTCATCTGAAAACTAGGTATGGTGACAGAGTAGGGATGGCAAGTGTTTAAATAAATGAAGCAGAAGGTGACCTTTAAACCATCACATACTACATGCGGAGAATGCTTTTGCTCCATCCACCTTATTCCCACTCCTTTCCCAGTGGCTGGAAAGCTCTTGGGAAAGAGTCTTTCAATGATCATTTTTCTGCCGTCTACTTCATTTGCTCTCGCTCAACCTGCCTGCTGCCCTTGGTTCAATTGCTCAGAACAGTGAAACAGTCACACATAGAATTTTGGCCACGATTCTCAACATGGCAAATGGAGAAGACACAGGGGAAATAAATGGGGACTTCAGCCTAGAATGGTGATTTTCCACCGAAGCAAAGGCCTTAGGGTACTTGCACACTACGTCCTTCCTCCTTCAGTGAAAGTGAACCAGTGGTTGGAACAATGGAATGCACTTGTAGCTGTACCCAACACACAGTTACCTTGGGTTCTCTCTAACCATTACAGAGTAGCTCATTTGGTTTTCTTTTTATTGCTGTATATGACTCAAACAGATGTTTCCAGTCAGCTTGCCAACAATATCTGGACTAGTTTGTTTACCTCTTGGTTGAAAAACATGAAAGTCTCCTTTCTTCCTTGTTTCCAATACTGTATTTTTCATTGTTCCTTCTTTGATATATCTTCCCAGGGAAGGCCATACTGGAATGACAAGTGCCGGTGCTCTGACCGGTCCGCTAATGGTTAATTTTTCTCTCTTCGGTAGGAGATCGCAGTAACCAGTGCCCCTCTGGTTTCATCTTAGACTCAGCTGGACCCTTCTGTGCTGGTAAGAATGAGAATGGATAAAATATTTTCATAAATGGTGTCAGCAATCATTCTCTCTCCTTTACATATTTATTTACTGTGCAAGAGGGCATGACATGGCACATGGCTCATGTCAAAGCCAAAGGAAAACTTGCAGTTGTCTCCCTCCACCATTTGGTCCCAGGGATCAAACTTTGGTCATCCAGCAAGCAAGCACCTTTACCTGCTGAACCATCTCCCTGGCTCAAGTAATAATTATCTTTTAATAGACATCTGCTGCCTTTGCCTAGGCATTTAATAATCACACCTGCCTACTTGATAGTTTAGGAACCGAGATGTAGAGACGTTACAGAAACTGCTAAAGATTGCCTACGAGTGGCAGACTGCATTTGAGGTTAAGTGGGATGACAAAGCCCATGTGCCTTCAATTTGGACACAGTCTCGTGTATCAGAGACTGTGACCAAGTACAGAATAGAGTGAACAGAGACAATTCACCCAGTGGCTCAATGGGTGTGAACTATCAGTGATCCAACACAAACTTGCCTAACCACAGAATTGCTCCCTCCTAGGACAGAACAGGATTGTTGATCCATAAGTAACCGTGAATCCAGCTTTGTCCCAGCAGGCAACCTTGCAAAAGACTCCCTTGTGGTAAACCACAGCTTAGTAAATGGCTGAGGATTTCATGTTGACATTCATAATGCCAAGGTGATCTTTTGGCTCTCCCACTGACCTGTATAATGTGGTGGCTGGTGAGAGGTGTTGTTTAGACTGTATGCTAGTCTCAGCTCTGGCAGTAATGGCATTGGCGACTGAAAGCATTCCCTTTACTTTTGTTCTCCAGATTTGTCATGCAAAAGGAAGATAGTCTCTTAAAAATTCTGTCATTGCAAAGTGAGTTGCAACTGCATTTAGAGTGCAGTAAACGTACATGTAATTTAGTAACGTTGCTGTTTTAGAATAAAGACTAAATAAACATGTTCAGTAGCAACAATAAGTCTGAGACCCCAAGTTAATTTCTTCACAGCAGTTCCATTCTGTGCCACTTAGAGTATTCTCTGTTATATTCGATCCAATTCCTCAGCATCTAGAAATGACTATTTCCATGCTCTTTAACAGCTCCTAGGAAGCAATAGTTGTGCATACTTGTTGTTATAAAAATATAAAAAGTAAAAGGGCTGTCTTTTATCCCCCACTAGGTCCATCACCATGGTGCCCCAAGATATCTGCTAGATATCTTAGTCTCAGTCAGCAAAGCCTCTCACCCGCTTTGCTCCATCCCATATCACACTGCCGAAGACCTCTCTCTGAGCTTGATAGCAATCTCTCTACCTATCTAGTTCCCAAGGCAGGTTTCCATGCCAGAAACACACATCCCAACTCTGCAGCGGCCCAGTGTCTCTAGCCACCGCACACTTTCTTACACTTAAATCACTACATGAAAGAACACACAACACAATAACCTTTGATCCAAATGATAAGATATAATTGCCCACCTAAACATACAAAGCCCAATACACATCCATCCCTTAAGAACTTTCATAACAACCTATAAAGGTACAGTGTGGAATCTTAACGTCAGCTTCCATATTGTCCTGCCACAGCTTGTCTCTCTGTCACTCCTGTCTCTTCCTCCTTTCCGTTCCAGTCTTCTCCTCTTCCTTCAAACTTTTCTCCCACCCATCCTTCCTTCTCATGCAATGACAGGCCTCCTTCTATCCTGTACCTGCCCTCACCTATATTTTACAAACTAAATGGGGAGAAGGTTCTGGTGAAGTCATCTGAATCCTGAGTACATGACTAGGTAGCCATCCTTGGGGCAGTGGAATTAGCATCAAAATACAGATGACTTCAGGGCAAACCATAACAGATACTGACTGGCCTCTTTGTTTCTTCTCTCAGATGAGGATGAATGCACAGCTGGGAACCCCTGCTCCCATACCTGCCACAATGCCATAGGAGCCTATTATTGCTCCTGTCCCAAAGGCCTCACCATAGCTGCCGATGGGAGAACCTGTCAAGGTAATATCAAAACTATATTCAACGATGAAGACAACCTTGCCTAGGAAAGACATGGTGGGCCAGTCTTCCTCCAGTATCCTCTGCTCACAGTTTTGCAACAAACAGGGACGTCCTCATTGGGTTGAGAAAGTAAGAAAGAGAACCCTGGCCAGCCATTGCCTTTAAAAGTCACTCAGAAACTCGGGATGCTGGGATAGTTCATTGAAGATCTGAGAGAACTGGCTCGTTAAGTTACCTGATAGATATGTTCTCTAATCCAGTGATTGGGTCATAAATTCATCACATCATGCTGCTGTGAATTCGTCTCCGCTCTAACTCATTTTAAATGACTCAACCAAAAAATTCAGTCTTTCTTATTCTTTGATATTTTCAGATACCATATAGTTTCTTTTTTCTTTTTTTTTCTTCCTTTTTTCTTTTTTCTTTTTCCCTGGGGCTGGGGATTGAACCCAGGACCTTGTGCTTCCTAGGCAAGCGCTCTACCACTGAGCCAAATCCCCAACCCCTATACCATATAGTTTCTAACCTTCGCTTCACAGCAAGTTCTCGAGTTAGTTATGTTTACAACTCACCTCAATTCCATGGCTCCCTCTGTTGTAGACATTGATGAGTGTGCTTTGGGTGGACATACCTGTCACGCTGGTCAGGACTGTGACAACATCATCGGATCCTATCGCTGTGTGGTCCACTGCGGAACAGGCTTCCGGAGAACTTCTGATGGGCTGAGCTGTCAAGGTATTGTGTGTGTGTGTGTGTGTGTGTGTGTGTGTGTGTGTGTGTGTGTGTGTGTGTGTGTGTGAATGTATCTGTATGTGCCATAAACATCTATGTGTACATGTGCTCACATGTGTGTGGTTATACTGGTGTCTGTGCACATGTGTACACAGATGCATGTGGAGCCCAGTGGTTCACCTTGGGTGTGTTTCACAATTTCTTGACACTTTTTGTTTTACTGAGGCAAAGTCCCTCAGTGAACTTGAGCTCATTAAATTAGTTGGTATAACTAGCTGGCCAGCCCTGGGGACCCTCTGTCTCTACCTTCCCAGCACTAGAATTGCACGTGATGTCACACCAACCCACACCACATTCACCCAGCTTTTATGTGGGTACTGAAGGTCTAAACTCCAGTTCTCATGCTTATTACAAGCCCTTCTAACCCCAACAGTTAGACCTTCTGAATCTTTTAAAGGAACAGATGCCCCATAAAAGGGAAAGAAACACAGCCTATTAAAATAGGGGGACTCCACTCTCAGAAGAACTTAAATATGAATAGTCACAGTTTGTATGTTTTTCCATTAATTTTTTATTCATTCACATACATCTCAACCACAGCCCCCCTCTTCCCAGTCCCCCTCACATGCCTCCCCTCATGTCCCCTCCCATTCATCTTTGAGACAGGAGGTTCCCCCCTGGGTACCAATTCACTGTTACCTCTAGTCACTGCAGAACGGGGTTCATCCTCTCCCACTGAGACTAGACAATACAGTCAAGTTGGGGGAACAGAATCCGTAGGAAGACAACAGAGTCAGAGTAAGGCCCTGCTCCAGTTGTTGGGGGAACCGCACGAAGGCCAAGCAGCAAATCTGCTACATAGGTTGGGGGGCTATGTCCAGCCCGTGAATACTCTTTGGTTGGTGGTTCAGTCTCTGGGGGCCCCCAAAGGTCCTGGTTAGTTGACTCTGTGGGTCTTCCTGTAGAATCCCTGTCCCCTCTGAGTTCCTCAGACCTTGCCTCAATTCTTCCACAAGACTTCCCATGTTTCCATGTTTTGTAAGTGGAGATTCTTGACAGGTTCATATGGAGATATGGTATTTCATGACTGTTTATGATATTTGTAGCACAGTACTGTTGAGTAACTTGCTTATTACCATTGGGGAGAACAGATTATACAACACAATTTAATAGTATCCATTCCTCAACACCCCATTGCAAAAGATTCAGTGCAGACTACGCGATGTTCGTTATGTTATTTTTTTTTTCTTTTCTTTTTTCGGAGCTGGGGACCAAACCCAGGGCTTTGCGCTTGCTAGGCAAGCGCTCTACCACCAAGCTAAATCCCCAACCCCTCGTTATGTTATTTTAATAGGCATTTTGTTTTTAAATCATTGTGAAGTTTAAAGGGAAACTTAGTTAAAGACTAAGAGCCATTAAGAGCCCCTACTGAGTAATTCAGATGGCTCAGTGGTTAAGAACACTGACTGCTCTTCCACAGGTCCTGAGTTCAGTTCCCAGCAACCACATAGTGGCTCCCAATCATCTGTAATGGGATCTGATGCCCTCCTCTGGTGTGTCTGAAGACAACTGCAGTGTACTCATATACATAAAATAAACAAATAAATGTTTTAAAAAAGTATTAAAAAAAAAAAAGCCCCTACTGCTCTCTCAGAGGATCTGAGCTTGGATCCCAGCAACAATGTAAGGCAACTCATAACCTCCCGAAGCTCTAGCTACAGGGGGACCTGATGATTTTTGGCCTCCCTATGTACTCACATGCAGGCATACACTCATAAACATAAGACTTAAAGTGAATCATTTTTGTCTAGCAGAAAGAGTTTCACATGCTTCCCGAATCCCTCGTCACTTCCCTGCATCTAGCTCCACTGTAAGCACCCTGCCGTGCGGTACTGCACTGGTTACATTTGATGATTTACACTGATGGTCTTAGACACCACCACTCAAAGTCCGTGCTTTACATAGGCGCTTACTCTCAGCATTGGCCATTCCAGGAGTCTGCTCAAGTTTATACTGGCAAATGAGTTTCACGATCCCCCAAACCCTCTGACCTCCATGTGTTCATCTCTGCCCCTCCATCCCTGATTTATTTACTGTCTCCACGGCTTCCCCTTGTCTAGAATGCTATCTTGCGGGAATTCTTCAGTGCGTAGCCTCTGAGACAGGCTTTTTTCTTTTGCTTAGTTAATTAAAGACCTCCACAGACCTTTGCACAACTTCTTAATGCATTTCTTTTTGGGTAAAGTAATATACTATGGTTTAAATGTATCACACTTTGTTTTTTCCACTTACTAAACAACATGGTTAAACCATGGTTGCCTCGAAGTTTTAGCAATTACTAATGAAGCTAGTGTCAGGATTTTTCACAGACGCAAAATGAGTAGATCCCAAAGTAAGTGGTAGGAAGAGAAGAGGGATGGTGATTCCTCTATGCCATAAACCGTTATTCAGGAATGAGAAAAACAAGCTATTAAAAAAATACATGTATAACTTATACAAAATAACGTGAATAGAAAACAAAGAATAATCAAAGAGGGTAGAGACATGTGTGCACAGAAGAGATATGTTATTAATTTCTGATTCTTAGTGGCATTTGCCTTTGCTGTCAATTAAACAGATATTAATGAATGTCAGGAATCCAGCCCCTGCCACCAGCGGTGTTTCAATGTCATAGGAAGTTTCCATTGTGGCTGTGAAGCTGGCTACCAACTCAAAGGCAGAAAGTGCATCGGTAAGATACTTGCTTTGAATTTACAGTGACGATATCACTGTAACTCCGTGTGTGTGTGTGTGTGTGTGTGTGTGTGTGTGTGTGTGTGTGTGCATGTGCACACACACGTGCACATGTGCGGAGTCCAGAGGAGTCACAGATGACTAGCCTGGTCTATCACTCTCTGCCTTATTCCTTGGGATAGACTCTCATTGAACCTGAAGCTCACTATTTTTCAGCTAGACCAGACTGCCAACAAGCCACAGCAATCCTCCTGCCTCCACTCCTTGTAGTGATGATGCTGTAGGAACACATTCAGCCATACCCAGGATTTTATGTGGGTTCTGGAAATTCAAACCCCACTCCATATGCTTGGGCAGCAAGTACTCTTGCCCACTGAGCCATACATATATCTATGTATGTATACATATCAAGTTTATATATACACATATGTATCTGTGTGTATGTATATATGATATATATTATATATCACTTTGTTCTTGCAGGGACAGTTACAAGCATGGCTAACAGGCTATGAAATGTCATTGTGATTTAAAGTAAAGCGAGTTAGCTCACCTTGTTAGACGTAAGCATTTTTAGTATATGCAGCAATTGTGCAATACACATATATATTGATCTTTGTAGAATCACCTCAAAATTCTAAAAAAAAAAAATCTTTTCTCCGGAGAAGTGGAATCAGTCCTTTACTTTGTCTCTGTTACCTTTATTCTTTTATCAAGATGTGAACGAATGTAGACAGAGCGTGTGCAGACCAGACCAGCACTGTAAGAACACCCGTGGTGGCTACAAGTGCATTGATCTCTGTCCGAGTGGAATGACCAAGGCTGAGAATGGGACCTGCATTGGTGAGTGCCAGGCTCTTTCCCTGACAGGGACCTCTTTACTACCAACAAGTTAAAGAAGGAATCTATTCTAGCATAAGATGGTGATGTTAGACAACAAGAAAATCCCCCATCAGTTCCTCTAAGCCTGGTAAGCTTGAGCTCGAGAATCCTAACCTAATGGTACACAAGGAAGTAGAAACGCAAATGGAGTTATGACCATTCTGAGCTCCCATCCATTCTACAGTTTCTGTAAAGTTTGATACCCTCATGAATTAGTATTTGTGAATCATGTCATTTCTAACTTTAAATTTAGTATATCTGCCTAGAAGTTCACAGCAAGGTTGAGAAAGGTATATTTGTAAACATTTATTAAAAATATTTATATTTTGTTGTCATATTATAAAGTATTATATATTATTATATCATACATATTCTATAATATGTGACTACAAATCCGTGTGTGTGTGTGTGTGTGTGTGTGTGTGTGTGTGTGTGTGTGTGTGTGCATGTGTGTGTGTGTGAGAGTCCAGAGAAGGTCATCAGATGACTAGCCTGGTCTATCACTCTCTACCTTATTCCTTTGAGGTAGACTTCATCACTAAAAGAATATAAATATGATATTCTAGAACTGCTTTAAATATCAAATCAAGGAGAAGAAAGTAGGTTAATTATATTTACCTCAACTTTATTCTTTATAGTCTATTCTGTAGCAGTGTACAAAAGTCACCAGGTGTCATTGGTTGCAACTTAGAACATAAGATAACTTATATTTCTTCTAAGTTTCTTCTTTGTGAATCTTTTCTGTGCCAGCAGCCTGCATGAGTTGGTAGGTAGAAACTGCAGACAAATAATTAAAAGACAAAGAGGGTGAGTAAAATGGATCAGCGGATCAAGGCTCCTGCAGCCGAGCCTAACCACCTGAGTTTAATCCTGGGGACCCACATCGTAGAAGGAGAGATCTGACTCTCAGAAGTTGTCCTCTGACTGCCACATGTGTGGTGGCATGTGAGTGCTCCCCACACAGACAATAAGGAAGTGTAATAATAAATAAAAACAAGGAGTTCATTTGCTTACTCTACTATCAAAAGTAAGGGGGAAACTCTACTATTCAAGGTAAAAGGAAGCACCATGAAAGATAAAAATAAAATTGAACAGTGCCCAAGAAAGTGCTCATATGTAAGAAGCATGGCTATCAAAAACATCGTAGAAATGATCACTTTTAAATTGAGGTGTGACTGGACTGTTAACTGTGTTGATGGCAGGAAGGTGAAGGCAAGAAAGTCCTATATTCAGAAGAAATAACTGGACATGGAATATTGACCACTTGTTGATAATTTAAGGTCCCTTAAGGCTTTGTATACCTAAGAACTTCTAGAGGAGAGTATTGGGCTACCACCTTTGAAGTACTTTTTAGCTCCATTTTTCTTGAGTGGAATAGCACCTAACATGAGTATCACATGCTGTAGCATGCAGTTGTGTTTGCTTTTTAGGAATATTGACTCTATAATTTGGTCAAAGACGATTAGAAATAGGATGAACTGAAATACTAGAAAAAAAGCAACAGAACTCTACCCAATGACAATGGATACATGTAGATGTAGAGATTTATGGCTTCCACTGATGGTTACAGAACTACCCGATTGCAAAAATAACTCAAAGATAAACCTGATCTTAGCAGCCACGGTGACTTCGAAGGGGTGACTTAAAGATGAACCTGATCTTAGCAGCCACGGTGACTTCGAAGGAGTGCTGTTGCTATAGATAAGGGAGTAAGGATCAGATTGGCTTCGCAGTGCAGGTCAGAAGATGAAGTGGACAGCAGTCCTGTTGGCAGCTGCAACAGTGAAACTGGGGATCGGAAACAGTGTAGCACTCTGGCTGGAAATCTACCTGGGCACTGACCTTTAGGACAGATGAGGTAACAAAAGGAATTGTAGAGAAGAACAGAGAAGAAGCAAAACCAAAAACAAAGATATGAGCAAAATTCTTTCCACAGTAGGAAACAAGCAGGTAGGGAGGGCCAGTTAATAGTGGCGGTGCTGAGATTTGAACCCAAGTTTATAGCCTCCAACTGCTTAATCCTAATCTAATATAATCTCAATGACATGGTGAGAATCGCAAACTTTGGTGACCAACAGACTGTGGATTTTATGTGTGATGACCTCAGGTTTGAGAAATGTTGCTTTTATTGCCTCCGCGTCTATCTGTAGACATTGATGAGTGCAAAGATGGGACCCACCAATGCAGATATAACCAAATATGTGAGAACACGAGAGGCAGCTACCGGTGCGCATGCCCAAGGGGTTATCGGTCTCAAGGAGTTGGAAGACCCTGCATTGGTAAGTTACCAGAAACACTGTTAATGTGGCTGATAGAGTTCCCTAACCTTACCAGAAGCTTGTGGTCATGCTCTCCTGCTACATGTAGAAGATATATAAGTCTATTAAGAAAGTCATAATACGGTCTGCTTACTTACTACTACTAGATTTGACAATGAGTTCAATTTATATCGGCATTTCAAGAAATATTCTGGCCATTACCTGAGTGCCTCTTATGTAATGCACTTATCAAAGTGAACTTCCAATATAACAGCCATGACAGCTTGATCCTCATGACTACCTTATGATTTCTCTATGCACAGGACATAAACATCTGCATATGTACATTTTATTTCTTTGCATATGTGCATTAAATATATTTACATGTAGTATAAATTTATGCATAAGAGTAAAACATGAATCCAATTTAAGTAAACATAATTATTCCATTGTCTACAGTGTTCAGTTCATTCAATTGCCTGGTTGTTTCCATCCTAGTTATGATGGACAATAAAGTAAGGCAGATGGTGAGAATGTCTATAAGAAGGAAAATCGTGCTGGGGTGATACTCAGTGGGTAAGGGCGCTTGTGTGTGCAACGTGGAGATCTGAGTTTGAATCCCCAGCACCCACATTAAAAAAAGAAGAAAAAGAAAGGGAAGAAAACCAACTAGACACGACCATGTTTGCCTCTAACCGTAGAACTAGGGAATGGAAACAGGTAGGTACTGGGGGTTCACTGGACAGCCTGCCGAGCCAAAATCATGAGCTTTAGAGTTATCAGGCAATAAGACAGAGTAATAGAAGACACCTCTTAATTTGTTCTGGGTGATGTTCTCGGTTGTGGGAAGTTAACACTAAATAGTGTACAGCAGGCTTCTACCTTTAAGGTGTTTACCTCCCACAGGGAGCAAGGAACTCCCGGAATAAATGTGGGTACAACTTCAGGTCATGATAAACAATGTAATAAAACCAGATAAGGCCAGGGAAGGAATGAGGCGGGCCAGGATGAGAGGCACCTCTCTGGGGATTGGAGTGACAGGCTAGCCAGTGTGTGAGGGTCTGAGCAAGCGCTTCAGGTCAAAACAGGCCCAAGTCCTGCAGACAGCAGCATACTGGCCACAGCTCAGAGATGGCCGCAAGACCTGGGCTGTCAGAGCACAGCAGGGCAGAAGATAAAGAGGCCAGGGAAAAATGCTTAGACCATCTTTAAACTGCAGTGAGAAGACAGGAGGGGTGTGGTGTGAGGCAATTCTCATCTGGAAATGAGCCCTCCTGCAGCCATGGAGGGAGTAAGTTATGGGGGCCATGATCTGGGTGGAAAGACAAAGCTCACACATATAAAAATAAATAAATATTAATTGTGTGTGATAATAAAAAGTAAATAATGTATTTATTTATTTTTTGATCTTTATAGATTCATAAAAACTAGACCTAAACATACTAGTGTTTCCCTTAGTGCCAAGCAACCAGGAAAGCCAGAAATACATCTGAAGGATCAGTTAGTCAAAAGAGAAAAAGAAAGGGACAGAGAGATGGCTCAGCAGTTAAGAGCACTCATCCCCCTTCCAGAGGACCCAAGTTCGGTTTCCATCACCCACATCAAGCCGCTTGCAAATGCTTGCAACTCCAGCTCCAGGGGCCCAGCACCCTCTCCTGGCTTCTGAGGGCACCCAGAAACACAAGTGTACACAAGTAAAATTAAGAGTAAAGTAAAATACATCTTTTTAAAAAGAGAAAATTATTAAAGTGTGCATATATCATTTTATTAGAAGAGACACAAATATTTAAATAATTTTTATTCCACTAAAATTACACTAGTTTGGGGGCTGGAGAGATGGCTTGGTGGTTAAGAGCACTGGATGCTCTTCCAGAGGACCCAGAGCAGCTCACAACTGTCTGTAACTCCAGTTCTAAGGGATCCTACACCCCCATACAGGCAAAATTCCAATGCACATATAATAAAAATAAATCATTTTTTAAAAAATTACAATAATTTGGATTCTATACTTTCTGCACCTTTACTCTCCAAAGAAGGTGAAACATTTCTAATAATGTAGTAAATCTCTACCTACTTTAATTTGGAAAGCTGAGTATATGTGAGTTATAATATTTCCTTAATTAAATCCATTACTGTATATGCTAGCGTAAAATAAGATTAAATATGTAAATGGAAATCTTGTTAAAATGTAAAATGTAAAAATGTGCGTCAGCTTACCCCAAACAGATACACATCCAAGCTTGGTTGTGCTTTGAAGTCAAGGGGACAAGGCTGAAGCAGCCCACTGGGCCTCAAGTCCATAACAGGAAAGCAAAGAGCAGATGGATTCCCAGAACTAGTTAGTGTCTTGCTTCCTGGGCCACCTGCTGAAGTGTGAATGTTTAAATGAAACAAATGCAGATGGAGCAGTGCTCAGAAAGGGGCACAGACTCTTATATAAGTCTCCAGAACTGAGTGGGTCAAGCTTTGGCATCAGCGTCGGAGAGTAATACGATGTCTTGACTTGGTCTCAACAACTGACTGTTTATCCCTGTTTTGTGTGTGTCTATTTTTTCTCTCCCTCTCTCTCTTTTATGTATCATGGCACACGAGCAGACATTAATGAATGTGAGCAAGTACCTAAACCTTGTGCACATCAGTGCTCCAACAGCCCCGGCAGCTTCAAGTGTATCTGTCTGCCAGGACAACATTTATTAGGGGATGGGAAATCTTGCGCTGGATTGGAGAGGCTGTCGAGTTATGGCACTCAGTACAGTAGCTATGACCTTGAGCGGTTCTCCCCTGTGAGAAGTGGCTATCAACCTCGGCAGCATACCAGACAGCAGTCACAGCTCTACAGCTCCTACTCAGAGTATAGGAACAGCAGAGCATCTTTCTCCAGGAGTAGAAGGACTATTAGGAAAACTTGCCCTGAAGGCTCTGAGGCAAACCATGAAACATGTGTAGGTAAATGTCGGCCATATTGCATTTCCTTTCTGTGAGCTCACTTCTTGTCCGGAGTACTAAGCCTTTATACAGCTCCTGTGTTTGGTGCACCAAACCACCTATGATCTCCAGGCTGGACTGACTCAAAAGTTTTTTGGTTTTGTTTGTTTGTTTTTGTTTTTCTGACATTTATTCTGGCACCTAGGATGATGACAGACTATCCAGATAAATGATGTATTTGCATGTGTGCATTCTAATAATGTTACATTGTTTCTCTTTCTGGGACCTGTTACTGAATTAAATCCTACATAGATATAAAGGTCAGTGCTACCCATGAGGTGAGTTTTTAGGGAGATACACACATTGTTGCATAGTATGGTGCAAAAGCTGGGGCTTAGAAATGAGAGTTTTGACCCAGTCAGCTGTTCTTTGTAATGGCCCACGTTCTGTCAGCCATTGTCCTCAGTCTTCCCATGAAATTGCCCAGTCAGGTTATTTTGTATGTTTATGGCTAAAGATAATGCAATCCAGAGCAACTTGGACCCATTGCTTCAAAATATGTGTGCTCAGTATCTTTATCTAAACTCATAAGCCAGGAACTTAATTTTACAAAACTTCACTATAATTTCCCACCAAAGACTTGAGTCCTTATTTTCAGCTAAGTTGTAAACATTGCCATCTGCCATAGATTTAACTCAGTTTTGGTCCATGTCTACAGTTTGCCTGTCGTCGAGCTAGACAAAAAGAGGAATTAGCAAACGACAGTTAGCCCCACTATTTTGTTAGATGGCAAAAGGAAGCAAACAGGAAAGGAGGAAGGCAAGAAAGGACTCTTATTCAAAGGCCATTGGACTGGACCATTCATCCATCCTTAACGCTCTCTTCAAAGACCATTGGAACATCTCATTCTAACAGTGTCTAACATGTTGTTCATACTTAGTGATGTATTCTCTCCCTTTACGCTGTTTTAGTGTCTTGAGGCTTTCTTTATCCTCTGACTGATTGTTTTCATTTACTTTCTGACTCGTCCCCATCCTGTTACCTTTTCTGACGCACGTGCCCGGTCAGCTGTAGCTGGAGCCAGATCCTCCTATCGTACAGTCTTAGCTGTGTCCACCGGACTTCCTGAAAATTTGAGCTTTATACCTTATTATTGCATTCTTATTGATCCAATACTTTTCTTTCTAGTTATCCCAGGGTAGTTAAAGTGTATCTTTATGGATATGTTAACTCTGCTGTGTGATGGGCCTTCCAGAACTACGGACACTGTCAAAGTCTTACGCTTTAAACTTCATGCATTTATTAGCAGGGCCCTGCCTTTGGTTGAGTGTGGACAAATACCACATGGTCACTGCTTCTCTGCATCTCCCGTCACTCTGAGTGATGGACAGCTTTCAGTGCCTACAGTTTCGATCTGGCTCTTCGCTTACCTAAACGTTCATGATTCGTTTGGTAATATGTTGTCTTTAAAAGTGTCTTTGAGTGGCCACTCTGACTCCGGGGCTTTGTAGCCTGCCATCCTCCCACTTGTGGCTTCATTTTGGACAAACTCATTACTTTTAGCCTTCTTTTATTCTTTTTACCTCAAAGTCATTGCTCGTGCCCATGCTATAACTGAACTAAACCACGCGCTCACACCGGGCATCGCCTGACTGCCGCCCTCTAACGACTGAAGCTGCACACAGCTTTAGAAAGAGCCTCTTAGCAACAGCCCAACTCCCTGCCTTCATCATTGCTTAGGGCTGCAGCTCCACCCCGCTAGGGTCTAATGGAGCTTTGCTCTCTTGATGTCCACCGTACACCAATGCTGTGGTGCATCAACATTACCTTCTCCCATAGGCATGCATTGTTCGAGACTATTTTACAGTGAGTATCGATCCTGTAAAACCTAAAGTAGCCTTTATAACTCATTGACCTATGGTCTTCCCATTTATTGGTGAAACAGTGAGGAGTCTTACATATTTCTTAAAATACGGTGAATATTTTATTGGGGTTAATGAAGTTATTCACACGAAGGTTGCAGACAGCTCTGGAATCGTCAAACAAAAGCAACTTACAACAAACACTGACTGCCTTTAATTAACCATCTGGGGCAGACGCGTTACAAAAGGATTAAATTGACATTGTGGAATCTTGTTAGATTAGGGCAGATTTTTAGTTTTTAAAGAATTGATTCCAGGGTTTAACAGAAATAATGAACTTTGCTTCGGTTCTGAGAGCAGAAATCACACATTGCCATTTTAAAATTCATATGCTTGGAAGCTCCATGTTAATGACTTCGAGTTCAAAAATCATTTGAATTTCTGTTGTTGTTTTAGATTAAAGCAAATATTTAAAGAGAAAAGACAAAAATAACTCATGCAAATTATGAGATGAATACTTTGGCTAGCTAAAATGGTGCATAAACATGGGAAGTGAATATTTGCTGGATATTGTCATTAACGGGTTTTGAATCGTTACAATTATGTTTTCAGCATGTGCTGAGCAGATTCATTAACTCTGAGTCATCCACCAGACTCACTGTGTCTTCGCTTTATTCTACCCTTCCTCCTCCTGCTCCCCTTCATGGCATATTCTTTGGTGTCCCACTGGTTAGTGTATTCCCAGTGGCCATTAGAGATTTGATTAAAAAAAAAAAAAGACCATCAGAATCCAGAAGCAAACATCGAGTTTGAATTATCATCTAGTCTCGCTGTACTTTAGTGTGTGTGATTTTTTTCACATTAATGATAGTAGGCAGCCCCCCCACCCCACCCCCTCTGTGGTTTATAAAGTGTTTTCTCACTTACTGCAGTGTATGGATCTCCCAACAAACCCATGAAGTGGAATAGACGGTTTCCATGCTCCCTTTTAGCAGAAGAATTGACTGAGATCTTGAGAAATTAGATGAGTTCCCCAACTTAGCACAGCTATAGACTGGTATCTGCCACTAGTAGTTTGATATAAAAAGATTGAGAAATATTTCTCACAAATATGGGAACGCTTTCACTTGAAAATATCTGCATATGTGAAAGCTTTGTATAGATATTATATGGAGAGAGAGAGAGAGAGAGAGAGAGAGAGAGAGAGAGATCAAAGTAGAGATGGTTCAGTGGTTACTCACATTGGCTGCTTCTCCAAAGGAGCTGGGTTTAATTCCCAGCACCCACACAGTCTGTAACCCCTGTTTCAAGGGACTCAATGCCCTCTTCTGTGCATATGCCCTGCACAGCCATGGTATACAGATATATACAAAGGCAAAATACTCATGCACACAAAATAATAAAATAAAAGTTTTTAAAGCAGATACCTCCTTTCCCAATTAATAGCAAAAGAAATTTCCATGTAAATTTTACCATTTTATCAAAATGTTAGCTTTTTTTTTTTTTTTTTTTGTGGTTTCAGATCTTATGCAGAGCTGCCCCCCCCCAGTCATTTTAATGTAATTTAGCAACACAGGAAAAAATGGCAAAGTTGAGACTTCAGGTCATAGATATTCATGTAAAATAATAGAGAAATGCCCGTATATTAAAAAGTAGTATAGTGCATCTTATAATACAGTTAGTATTTATGTTGCTAAAAACAGGCTTGGTGTATAGTAGCTCTAATGTGAAGCCACCACGAATGTTTCTATGTTATGCCTGCCACGTGTATTGATAGCAGTGTCACGGATCCTGCTCGCATGACTGTCCCTTTGGCATGACTATGTACTCTGTTTTCTTTCTAAACAGATATTGATGAATGTCAAAACAGAGATACTTGCCAACATGAGTGTAAAAACACGATCGGAAGCTACCAGTGCGTCTGCCCACCAGGTTATCGACTCATGCTCAATGGGAAAACGTGCCAAGGTGAGAAAAGACACGGGAATATTCATTGTCCCAGTTTGGCATCAAAAACAACATTGAGAGACATAAGAAAATGTTGTGAATAATTATTCCTCTAGCTGCTCCTCTTTTCCCATTCTTACTGGTCAGATGTGTGTCTAAACCAGTAGTTCCCAACCTGTGGATGGTGACCCCTTAGGGGTCACATATCAGATACTCTGAATATCACACATTTACATTTATATTACACATATCACATATTCCGATTCATAACAGTCGCGAAATTACAGTCATAAAGTAGCAATGAAATAATGTTATGGTTGGGGGCCACCGCAGCGTGAGGAACTGGGTTAAATGACTGAAGCACTAGGAAGCTCGAGAACCACTGATCTAAATGACACTTGTGCAAGTAGGAAAGACAAGAGAGAGGTGGCTCAGTGAAGGGAAATGACCAAGGCACATACTTGGTGTGGTCGTCCTTAAAGAATCATCAACCCCTTTCATATTAAAGACCTTTATAGCTTAAAGGAGACTCTTCTTTTCAAACATTTTTCACCATGTGGTGGAGCTGGAAGGGAAAATGAGAAAGATGATTAGTATATATACTGACTGCAATGTGAAGGACTACTCTCTTTTCTCTCATTAGATTTATCTCTAGGGGTGTGCCCCCGTGCCCTGCTTTCTTTCTCTAGTTTTGTTTGTCCTTATTTGGCATTATTTTTGTTTGGCCTTCCTTCTTTAAGAACAATGAGTAGAATCAGAGGCCACAGACAAAGGATCAGTCTCTAGATGGATGAGAGGAGAAATGGTGATAATCTCTTCACTGTTTGAGTCCGCAAATGAAGACTCTCGACCATATACTAGTTCTGTTGGGGGTAATAGTAGTGCTTCCCCTTAAGAGCCTCCATCTAATGCAGACAAATGCTAATAAATCAAAAGACCAATGCATAGGTTCTATACGGAAGGCAAAGCAGAGTGAAAATAGGAAGGAAAAATACTACCAATCACCAGATTTCCTTATTTTGTGTGAAAACCATGAAGAGAATAGCACTTTCTTGGTTATTATGATATACTTAGATTAAAAAGAAATAGCCTGTCGATCTCTTCTGAGAAGAGAATTTTATCAATAAAACCTAAGCATGGTGTATGCCTCTAAAATTTTGTTCTTTTCTGTCATATACAAACTATATCCTTTTAAAACATATGCCAATAAAATCTTTATGAGAACATTTTACAATAGCCATGAAATTGAGATTGAATTTTCTTTTTTCAACTTCACAAAGACTTGTGGAGAATGTAGTCTGTAGGCGCTCTATCCTGGAAACCAAGACCAGTAGAAAGGATGGCTTTACCTGATGTATCAAAAGGTAGTCCTTTCCCAACTCTTCTCACTGTCCGAGGGTCCCCATGTACATTTTGGGGGCTGAACAAGAAGCTTGAACTCAGTAGACCCTTTGCTGTCATCCATCAATCACAGAACATTATTAAGAATGTACCTTACATGAATAACTTGGGTCAGCAATAGAGATATAATTCCCACTCACGTGAATAAATGAAACTCCTACTTAAGGTGACTCTATGAACCCCAATGCCCTAGGGTCTCAAGACTGAAGGTAACACTATCTCAAATTGTACATTCTCCAATGGCCTCTCATCTTTCCTAAGATACAGTGAATACTGCAGACAGCACATGCTGGATGGGGGGCGGGGGCGGGGGTGCTGACTCTCCGTACTTTAGAACTGACTCAGCCCAGACATCTTTCTAAAAAAGCACCAAGGTCACTAGGGTTGGTGGCAAATGCCTTTTCTTCCCAGCACTCTGTAGGCAAAGGCAGATAGACCACTGTGAGTTTGAGGACAGCCAGGGCTTTATAATGAGATCGTGTCTCAAATATGAGAGAGACAGAGACAGAGGCAGAGAGACAGAGACAGACAGAGGCAGAGAGACAGAAAGACAAACAGAGAGAGACAGAGAGACAGACAGAGACAGAGAGAGCACCAATGCCCAAACCTACAACTACCCTTCCTGCAGCTGTCTCAGGAACCAAAGAAGGATGCAGGACAAATACCAAAGCATTTAGAATTATCAACTGAACCACAAAATCTTTTAAGCAAAGTTAAAGGGTTATATGATACACTCATTAGAGAGGTTTTCCTTCCCTTCGAAATCTTGCCAGTTTTTTTTTTAATTGCCCTCATTTAGCTCAAAACATTTTTCAGCCTTCACTTGTGCCACAGAGTGGAAAATACTGTGAACAAATCAGAAACAGGTGTCGTGGAAGTGTTTGCAATTTAAATGGGTTACATACTTTTGTGGTTTTAAAAAGACATGAGAGAAAACATTTCTGACTTTTTAAAGAATTCTTTATTCTAAGGAATAGCTTAGAGTCTCTTTATAGCTTTAGAAAGGCTTTGAGGCATTTACAAGGAGCAAGAGACTGTTTTCAGCCCTGTTTTTTTTTTTTTAAGCTTTATACATTGCTAATGGCCGTGTCAGTAAGAGCTGGGACGTTACAATGCACAGTGTCATAGGGAACAAAGACGGAGAATCCTGTAAAAAGTGGAAATCACTGGGCTGTAAAATTAAAAACAAAATACAAAAAGTGTGACCAATCAAGATTTGACTGAGAAGCAAAAAGGAGAAACTACAAGAAACTCAGCCTGATTTTATGCTCCACAAATATTAAAAAAAAACTCAAATAGACTTTTATATATGACAAATAATGCATTGTTTGAAAAATACCAGTAAGAGAATAAGCGTTTTAAAGGGAGAAAATTTAATATTGTATAGCATTTGAAAGTTCTGTCTTCTACATTTTTAAACACATGCTGTGTATTTATCAAGAGTCCAGGTTAATTACTTTGTATTTTTTGAATATTTTATCCCAGTCCCCCCTCCTAGACTTCTTCACCCCTTACACATCCCCTTTGCCTCTTAGAGGGTGCTCCCCAACATCGTTCATTCCCCTACCCTGGGCATCAAGTCTACAGGATTAGGCTCATCCTCTCCCACTGAGGCCAGACAAGGCAGTCCTCTGCTACACATGGACCAGGGGCCACAGACCAGCCTGTGTCTGCTCTTTGGTTGGTGGCTCAGTCTCTAAGAGCTCTGAGAGGTCCAGGTTAGTTTATACTCTTGGTTTTCCTATGGGGTTGCCATCCCCTTGAGCTCCTTCAGTCCTTCCTCTAACTCTTCCACTGGGGTCCCCGGCCTCAGTCCAATGGTTGGCTGTGAGTATCTCCATCTGTCTCAGCTGCTGGTAGAGCCTCTCAGAGGACAGCCATGCTAGGCTCCTGTCTGCAAGCACAACATGGATTCAGTAATAGTGTCAGGGCATGGTGTCTACAGATGTTCCAAGAGTATTTATCCCGAATTATTTTTAAAGTATCCAGAAGCAATTGCTTAAATCTATCATATTTTCTATTGCTATTGATGTAAAATCATTTCAGCTCAGTTTGCTCTTCTAACAGGGATATGTATATAATTGCCTGCACTTTGATTTCTCCAATAATGTTTTTACGATGTTTATTAAAAAACCGGACATCATCAGTTAATCCATTATAGAAGACAAGAGTATTAGTCCTCTGATTTTTCTTTCTTTGAAATAAGGTCTCATTGTGGACCACTGGCTGGACTAGAACTCACAGTAGTTTGTTCTGCCTCCCAGGTGCTGGAATTAGAGGGGTGGGTGTGCCACCGCGACCAGCTCTCTTTATTTTTGTTTGTCCTTTTTGGTATTGTTTGTGCTTGGTCTTCCTTTTTTAAGAACAGTGAGTAGAATCAGAGACCACAGATGGAGGGGGACCACCCGCCTACAAGCTTGCTGAGTATTAAGTACTTCCTTTCGGAAAGCAGACATTTGTCATGGACTAAAGACAGAGGCTTTACCTCAACATAGACTACAGTCCTGCAGGCCAATACATAGCTCTCACATTGGCCTGAAGCGTCCAACGACCTTAGCAAAGTACAAATGTTTCTGAGGTAGTGTTAGCTTTCGACTGTTTAGATTGCATGTATAATGTGAGGAAATATGAATAATTCTCATGTTTAGGAAATAATTCAATGGGTATTTTATTTTTTTATTAATTTTAGTCTGCAAAACAGTGGGCTTGACTATGATGTTTTCATGAACACATGCCCCTTGCTCATAGTTTCCCCTCATTAGCTGCCCCCACCCCTCTTCCCTTCCCTTAACCGATTCCTCCCCTTCCCCTGAAAAGTCCCCTTTGCTTTCATGTCTCACACATAGGCATTTATAAGCTCTTCTGTACAGACCCGTACTGAACCAATGAGCCTATGATAATAACAGCTCTTAGTAGACACACGCTCTGTCCCGTAACCTGATTCTTGTGACCCCCACAGTCTTCTAGCCTCCATGCTTCTGGGTAAGATCAGTATACAAAGTTAGAGACAAAGAAAAATTTTGAAGCTGGAAAAAAATTAAGAGAAATAAAGATAAATAAAACTCAGGCTAACCGAATTTCTTTCACATTTTCCTCAAGGTCTTTTCACTCCATCTTTAAGACAATCTCAATTTGTCAGAGATAAAACACGTTCCTCTGATTAAAAAGTAAATAAAGAATTAGAAATTGGCTCACAGAGAGGACAGACAGAAGTGCTGCAATGAAAATGTTTTATGCTGGAATTCTGTATCGTAAGAAAACCAGTTGTAAGGAGCACACACGGCCAGTCCACGGCCCCTGGCACTTATATAGCAGAGGTCTGCCTGGTCTGGACCGGGAGAGGGAGGCAATGACTGGAATGTAGATAAATAAAATAATTTTTAAGAAACAAATAAAAAGGAAAATATAACCAAGGAGAAGGAAGAGGAGGAGGAAGGAGAAGGAGAGGAGGAGGAAGAAGAAAAGAAAACGGGTTGTAAAGTAAAACAGGAGCAGAAAACACCACCCCTCATTGTCTGCACAGAGACAGACAATTGTTAGAGTCCAGGCACTGTGACACTTTTGTTGTTGCTGCTGCTTCTGCCAACACTGCTGTTTTCAAGACAGGGTGTCTCTATGTAGCCCTGGCTGTCCTGAAACGCATTCTGTAAACCAGGTTGGCCTCAAACTCAGGGATCTGCCTGCCTCTGCCTCCCAAGTGCTGGGATTAAAGGCAGGAACCATCGCTATCCAGTTAAATACCTTTTTTTAAACTCTATGAATACTATTATTAAATTGTAGATAACTGCATAGAAAACAATGTGGTTGTAATGTAACCTGAACTGCTCACTTGAATACAAGACACAGACAGTAAATACTGCAACTTTGATGGTGGTGGTCTGTGACTCACACGCTGCCTCTTGGAATCGCCTCTCAAGAGTTCACAAAATGTACTTCCCAGCTTGAACCCGAGTCCCGTGTAAATGTCATGATGCACTTAGCTGCTATAGAGAGACAGGGCAGGCGGGGGTTACACAGGTAGGCAACTGAGTACCACAGCCCTTCATTTGGCTTGCAGAGGCCGCATCATAGGAAAGCTATGCGGAGTCACTTGCTTGTCATGCCTTCGGCACACCAGGATAGTCTCAGTTATCCTAGAAGGAAGAAGGCTGTATCTTCTATGTCCAGGCAGCTGAGAAGGACCGAAACATTGAATATCAGAAAAATGCTAAAGCTATTATTTTGCTAAAATAGCTAAACTAAAATCTAATTTTAAATTGCTAACGTTCGTAGCCATGCTTTTTAAAAAGGCATTGGGTTCTTCAATATGTATTATTTCTGTACAGTATATTTATATATTTGCTCTAGGATTCATGCAGCCTTTCTCTGGAAGGTAGATGAAGGGGGTGGCAGACTTCCAGACCATGAATTTCTCAGGCAGATATGGGGAGAGTAAAGTTGGGGGAATGAGGATATGAACATGGATTTCCTGAAACACCTGTCTCCTCCTCTGTACTCAAATCCCCGTGTACCCCCAGGCAGGTGAAGGCTACCTATGAGGAGATTAAACAAAATAATAACTTAGATTCTCAAAAATACCTCAAAATATTCATTTAATTCTATGGAATCAATCTCCTTCCCCCTCTCCCTCTCCCTCTTTCCCTCCCCTCCCCCCTCCCCTCCCTCTCCCCCTCCCTCTCCCTCTTCCTCTTCCTCTGTATGCCTGTCTGCCTGCCTGCCTGCCTGCCTGCCTGCCTACCTGACTTCCTCTGGTGCTCAATTAGAAATCCAGAATTAAAAAATTGTGGCACAAAAGCATCTTCAGAAAGCTTGAAAGTTTTCTTCAGTTCTGTGCTACTCTTCTAAAACTCAGATTGCATCAGTGTTTTCATTAAATAACTGAGGAAACCACAGAATACAATGTCCTTTCCTGGCACCCACCCTGCTCTTGCCGCTGCTCCAGGGAACATCCCCATGCCACGCCACTGAGGGTCCACTCTGCCAACAGCGCAGTTCGATTCTGCTCCGTTTCATCAAACTTGAACTGTGGTTTGGGGGTAATTGCTCATATTACTAAAGATTCTTCAGTCTGTAAAGTATTCACGGGTGTCCCTTAATTTTTAGCTTGGTCAGTGTGTATCTAAAATCTCATTTGCTTGACAAACTCACATATGCTCTGCTTTTCAAACAGAAGAGACACGTGCGTGCTCTTAAAAGCTGCCCCTCTACTTTTCCAGCTCTTATTTTCCTTTTGACTTTTCACACATATCAAAGAAAGAAATGCCCTCAGAGCAGTCAGGGAAATAAACAGACTAGAAATCATACTCCTCTTTTTTGTGGCTGAAGCGTGGGAGTGACAAATAAGCCTATTATGGGACTAAGGACAAAGGACTTTCTCTATATTCCAGGCAAAGACCAATGACCGCTACAGTGACCCTTATTGACCCCAACTAACAATGCTCTGTATTCTTTGTGTGGTCCCTAGATGTCGATGAGTGCTTGGAGCAGAATGTACGCTGTGGGCCGAATCGCATGTGTTTCAACATGAGAGGAAGCTATCAGTGCATCGACACACCCTGTCCACCCAACTACCAACGAGATCCTGTTTTGGGGTTTGTTTCTCCTTCTTCTTCCAGACATGCTTCTGGAAACCCTGCCTTTGACCAACATAACCTTGTTAACAGTCATGCCTAACTCATAGAACGTCAGTAGCCCTGAGGAGATACATATGTGCTGATCATGTGTTCCTTCTTCTATGAATGGACAAGAGATAAACTCATTAGTCAGCTGCCACTGTCAACCAAACCATCACTCATGATTGCCAAGCCTTCCTGGATGAGGCTTCCATCATGGAGTCCAAAGTGTAGCGTCCAGGGCTCTCCTACACAGCAAGTGTTCTATGGGATACAGAGCCAACCTTTCTTTCTGTAAAAGTTCCTCATTTGTATTTGTACTGTCTCAAGCTGATAAGTACTGTAAGCAGGTAGATTGAAGTCCCTTTTCTGTTGCTGTGGTGACTCACCGTGCATCCAGAGAAGGAGAGAAACAAGGATGAGTCAATAGTCTGACCATAGGTGGTGTCTTACTCACATTTCCTAGTGCCTGACAGTCTTCTTGCTTCTGGAAAAACTATTCTAGTTTTTCCCACCCTGTCTATGTACAAAGGATTCTTGAAAACAAGTGATAATGTTTATCTTTGGTGTCCCTGTTCATCACCAACTGCTCACTGGACTCACACTTTATTTTCCTCTTGGTAATGCCTCAAGTTAATGTAGCATGGTCGAGTGTGTATTACCAAGGACCTACCATGCTTGTGATGAATCTTGTAGGGATGGAAACAGGAAGAGGGATTTAAATTATAGAGACTTACAAAGTATCTAAAAAATGATTTGACTAAAGAATCTACATTTTCATAAAATAGTCCTTTGCGGAGTTTTTTTCCCCCATCTAGATCTCTAGAAAAAAATAATTTAACTGTCATTATGATTTAGTGTGGGCTCTGAGAGGGGGAAATCCTTTTAAATGTAAAATAATATGAAAGAAAAGTTTAAAAGGAAGTCATCCCCTAGAAATCGCAAGTAGCCTTTATTCTGAAAAGAATAAACGAAATAGCTGTATAGCCTATGTTAACCTTCAACCAGCATTAGGATGTTCGAATGTCTCTTATTGTCCTCTTTCTGGGAAGTATTCTTTTCCAAGATACATATGATGCATTTGTTTCTGAAACTGACTTTTTCATTTTAACGACAGCTCTCTCAGGAGTGTTCAGGAGCTGTGGTGAAGCACGAGGCCAGCATCCAATGCTGGCACCCCACCAAAAGAGAAATAAAGCATTAATGTATTCTTGCTTACTTCAGGAACTCCAATCTTCTGGTTTTAGTAGAACAAGAATATTGATACTTGACTGTAGACCAGTTTTGGGTTTTGTTTGTTTGTTGTTTGTTTGTTTGTTTTACTACCTGGTATCTCTTTTGAGCCAGTGATTTAGGACATGGGGAGAGCCACATTTGTAGGTTAACAAATGACTAAGAGTCACCGTGGGTCATGATCACTTGTGTCCTATCTTGTTCCAGGGTGTGTAACTGTGTGTGTAACTGCATCTCATTTATTATCTAACCTTAGGTTCTGCCTCAAGAACTGCCCACCCAATGACTTGGAATGTACCTTGAGCCCCTATGCCTTGGAATATAAACTTGTCTCCCTCCCATTTGGAATAGCTGCCAATCAAGATTTAATCCGGCTGGTTGCATACACACAGGATGGAGTGATGCATCCCAGGACAACTTTCCTCATGGTAGATGAGGAACCAGCTGTCCCTTTTGCCTTAAGGGATGAAAACCTGAAAGGAGTCGTGTACACTACACGTCCACTACGAGAGGCAGAGACCTACCGCATGAAGGTGCGGGCTTTATCCTACAGTGCCAATGGGACCATTGAGTATCAGACCACATTCATAGTTTATATAGCTGTGTCTGCCTATCCATACTAGGAAGTACTCCAGAATCGAGTCCAAATATTTAAACTGCATTGATCTAGCAATCAAGGACCTCTACAGTTTACTATCTCTTAAACAGTTGCAATCTTGGCAACTTGAAAATGGTGCTGTACTGTTATGTATGTGTTCCTTGGTACTGCTGAAGTATCTGTATGATCCCACTGTGGTCATGTATCTTTTAGTACGTTCTAGAAGAGTCCTTTCTTATTGTCTTTATTTATTACACTGGAGCAGTTACTTCCCAAGGATTATTCTGATCAGCTCACAGGACATGTCAGTGATATTGTATAGTAGCATAGTAGCTAAGATCATTTTCTTGGAAACAATATAGAACAAAACAAAACAAAAAACTAGTTCAAATACTTTTTGAACATTTTGGCTATTCTTAAAATGGTAAAAACCAGTTATTATGTGTTTTGATAAAAGCTTATGCCATATTATACATTTTTTAAATATTGAAATAACACTTATATCTTTCATTTTAAGGTTAAAAATAAGAAACCTCACTTTTCTGAAATATAGTGCAGATACAAGAAAGTTTGCTTGGTCCGAAATGGATCTTATCTTTATTAAATACTCAAGATACATTACCTGAGGTTCTGCGAAATCATGTGAACTTTGTACTATGTTATCAGAAAATTACTTTCCCTTTAAAGAATTGCCCATGGCCTAGGTCTTTGACATTTTGGTATTCACTCAGCTCCATAACTTTTACATTCCATATCTATCTGTCAAATAAAATTATTTTAAGACATAGCAATAGAACAGATTTCTTGATTATTGTAATCATGTATGTTCAAGTAACGTGTTAAACGTCAATACACTGTACATGGTGGTAACAGACTCTGTAAGCAATTGTCAAGATGTATTCTATTTTGATGAAGTGTATATATTACCTTAGTGTGTATTTTCTATATAATATCTTGATGGACTCTTTTATAAAATTATTTTATAAAAAAATTACAGTAAAATAAGCCTAAATAAAATTTTCACCTTTTTCTTAATAACCTAAAATGTGTTTCCTTGTAGACTATACTAGTTCCTTTTCTGTTGCTTTGATAGATGTTTAGAAGAAAAAATTAGGAGAGAATGGTCTTGCTTTGGCTTACAGCTCTCTAAGGACAAAGTCCATAATGGCAAGGGAAATGTGACAGCAACACAGAAGTCATGGAAGCTAGTTGATCACATCGCATCCACACTCAGGAAGCAGAGAGAATAATCTGGGCCAGACCATAGAACCTCAGATTCCTTCTTGGTGGCTGGTGCTACCTACAGGTGCTGAGGGTGTCGGGAAGATGACAGTTTTAGAGTGTTAGAAGTGGGTTCATTGGCTTCTGTGGGTGCTAGGGTAGTCAGGCAAGGGAGAAGCAGTAAAGGAAGGATCTGGCCTCCCTAGAGTGCAGAACCTCAAGACCAAATCCAGCTTCACTTCATGTGGGCTAGAAGTCACAGGGAGGTTCTAATATTAGGGCATCTTAGCTCAGGGCTCAGATGTTACAGCTGACAGTGACGGTGATGTCATGTGACGATTTAGTGAGAATTTTTTGACTCTGGGAAGAGGCTAGACAGCTGCATAACCTCCTCAAGCAGTGTCACCAAGTAGGAGCCAAGTGTTCAAACACAGCACATTTCATATTTGAACCACAACACAGCTATTATAGACACTGCAGTTCTAGGAGTAAACATAAATGTATAGGCATCATGACAGCCCAAAATACATGACCATACCATGCACCCTTCAAAGGATGAGGCACATAGACCACTTGTGCAACATAGAAGAACTCATCCTTTTGTACTTTATGACTGTGAGTAAAAGTTCTCACTACCTTAGTTTCCTCATCCATCTATACAGTCTTCTAATATCTCATCTAATAAATAAATCCCTTAAAGAAATATAGGAAAACATTAACAGTGGAGGAAATGAACAAAACAGTTCAAGACCTGAAAGTGGGAAGAGAATCAATTTTTAAAAATTCAAACCGAAGGACATCTGGAAATGAAAATGTTTAGAACTCCACCATCAGGCCTCTATTTTGCTAGCAAGCTTCACTAACAGAATACAAGAGACAAAAGAGATAAGCTCAGACATTGAAGATACAATTGAAGAAATGGATACCTCAGTAGAGAAAATATTAATCTACAAGAATACTGGCATAGATCATCCAGGAAATCAAGGACACTATGAAAAGCCCAAATCTAAGAATAAGAATAGGGGAAGGAAAAGAAACTCAAGTTGAAGACTCAGAAAATATTTTCCAAAAAATTCATAAAAGAAAATTTCCCTAACCTAAAGAAACAGATACCTATCAAGGTACAAGAAGCATTTTAAAAACACACCAAAAAGAGGTTGGATCAGGAAAGCAAGTCTCTCAGCTCATGATAATCAAAACATTAAACCTACATAATAAAGCAAGAATATTATACACTGCAAGGAAAAAAGACAAAGTAACATATAATGACAGACCTTTAGAATAATGCATGACTTCTTTTTTTTTTTCTTTTCTTTTTTTTTTTTAATTAACTTGAGTATTTCTTTATATACATTTCGAAAGTGTTATTCCTTTTCCGGTTTCGGGCAAACATCCCCCTCCCTCCCCTTCCTTATGGGTGTTCCTCCAACCCCTCCCCCATTGCGCCTCCCCCACAGTCTAGTTCACTGGGGTTCAGTCTTAACAGGACCCAGGGCTTCCCCTTTCACTGGTGCTCTTACTAGGATATTCATTGCTACCTATGAGGTCAGAGTCCAGGGTCAGTCCATGTATAGTCTTTAGGTAGTGGCTTAGTCCCTGGAAGCTCTGGTTGCTTGGCATTGTTGTACATATGGGGTCTCAAGCCACTTCAAGCTCTTCCAGTTCTTTCTCTGATTCCTTCAACAGGGGTCCTATTCTCAGTTCAGTGGTTTGCTGCTGGCATTCGCCTCTGTATTTGCTGTATTCTGGCTGTGTCTCTCAGGATCGATCTACATCCGGCTCCTGTCGGTCTGCACTTCTTTGTTTCATCCATCTTGTCTAATTGGGTGGCTGTATATGTATGGGCCACATGTGGGGCAGGCTCTGAATGGGTGTTCCTTCAGTATCTGTTTTAATCTTTGCCTCTCTCTTCCCTGCCAAGGGTATTCTTGTTCCCCTTTTAAAGAAGGAGTGAAGCATTCACATTTTGATCATCCGTCTTGAATTTCGTTTGTTCTAGGGATCTAGGGGAATTCAAGCATTTGGGCTAATAGCCACTTATCAATGAGTGCATACCATGTATGTCTTTCTGTGATTGGGTTAGCTCACTCAGGATGATATTTTCCAGTTCCAACCATTTGCCTACGAATTTCATAAAGTCGTTGTTTTTGATAGCTGAGTAATATTCCATTGTGTAGATGTACCACATTTTCTGTATCCATTCCTCTGTTGAAGGGCATCTGGGTTCTTTCCAGCTTCTGGCTATTATAAATAAGGCTACGATGAACATAGTGGAGCACGTGTCTTTTTTATATGTTGGGGCATCTTTTGGGTATATGCCCAAGAGAGGTATAGCTGGATCCTCAGGCAGTTCAATGTCCAATTTTCTGAGAACCTCAGACTGATTTCCAGAATGGTTGTACCAGTCTGCAATCCCACCAACAATGGAGGAGTGTTCCTCTTTCTCCACATCCTCGCCAGCATGTGCTGTCACCTGAGTTTTTGATCTTAGCCATTCTCACTGGTGTGAGGTGAAATCTCAGGGTTGTTTTGATTTGCATTTCCCTTATGACTAAAGATGTTGAACATTTCTTTAGGTGTTTCTCAGCCATTCGGCATTCCTCAGCTGTGAATTCTTTGTTTAGCTCTGAACCCCATTTTTTAATAGGGTTATTTGTTTCCCTGTGGTCTAACTTCTTGAGTTCTTTGTATATTTTGGATATAAGGCCTCTATCTGTTGTAGGATTGGTGAAGATCTTTTCCCAATCTGTTGGTTGCCCTTTTGTCCTAACCACAGTGGCCTTTGCCTTACAGAAGCTTTGCCGTTTTATGAGAACCCATTTTTCGATTCTTGATCTTAGAGCATTAGCATTGGTGTTTTGTTCAGGAAATTTTTTCCAGTGCCCATGTGTTCCAGATGCTTCCCTAGTTTTTCTTCTCTATTAGTTTGAGTGTGTCTGGTTTTGATGTGGAGGTCCTTGATCCACTTGGACTTAAGCTTTGTACAGGGTGATAAGCATGGATCGATCTGCATTCTTCTACATGTTGACCTCCAGTTGAACCAGCACCATTTGCTGAAAATGCTATCTTTTTCCATTGGATGGTTTGGCTCCTTTGTCAAAAATCAAGTGACCATAGGTGTGTGGGTTCATTTCTGGGTCTTGATTCTATTCCATTGGTCTATCTGTCTGTCTCTGTACCAATACCATGCAGTTTTTATCACTATTGCTCTGTAATACTGCTTGAGTTCAGGGATAGTGATTCCCCTGAAGTCCTATTATTGCTTTAGCTATCCTGGGTTTTTTGTTATTCCAGATTAATTTGCAAATTGTTCTGTCTAACTCTTTGAAGAATTGGATTGGTATTTTGATGGGGATTGCATTGAATCTGTAGATTGCTTTTGGTAAAATGGCCATTTTTACTATATTAATCCAATGCATGACTTCTTAATGTAGACTCTAATAGCCAGAAGCGCCTAAAGAGATGTTCAAAAGACTTTAAGAGACCACAAATGCCAGCCCAAACTACAGTACCCAGCAAAACTTAACAACCACAAGAGCTGGAGAAAATAAGACATTTCATAATAAAATCAAATTTAAGTTAACTTTCTTCAAATCCAACCACACTGAAGGTGATCGAAGGAAAACTCAAACCTGAAGAAGTTAACCACACCCAAGAAAACACAAGAAATAAACAATTCCAGACAAGCAAATCAAGAAGGGAAACATACATGCACACGCACACATGCACAAACCACAGTAACAAAACAGTATTCAAAAGACACTAGTCATTAATACTTCTCATCATTAATGGTCTCGGTTCCACCATAAAAAGACACAGAATGGATGCAAGACCAGAATCCTTCCTTCTGCTCTATCCAAGAAACACCTAACATTAAGAATAGACATCATGGTATTCCAAGCAAATGAACCTAAGAGGAAAGCTGATGTAGCCATTTTAATATCTGACAAAACAGACTTCAAGTGAAACTAATCAGAAGTAAGGAAGGATGCATCATACTCATCAAAGAAAAAATCCACCAATAGGACACTGCAGTTTTTAACACCCATGCTTACATATGGATATTAGCTGTTAAGTCAATGATTCCCAAGCTACAATCTGTAAAACCATAGAAATTAGGTACAGAGTGAGGTACTAAAGGATACAGGAAGATCTTCTTTAGGAAAGGGAAATAGAATAGATAGTGATGAGTGGGTGGGTCAGAGTTGGAGTGGAAAGATCAAGTGGGAAAGAAGAGAGGAGAGGAGGATGAGAGAGGGAACAGGAAGGAAAGACAGCTAAAATGAAGGGCCATTTGATGAGTAGTACAGAAACCCTATTTAGTAGAAGCTTCGTGTGTGTGGGGGGGGGGGGTGTAATCTAAATGAAACTGCCAAATAATAGGAGACAAAGACCTCAACTGGGCATCCCTTGTCACCAAATGAAGTTTTCACTACTAGGATTGGGTTACATCTGGTTAAGTTGTTGGCCAAAGGCATCCCAAAAAAACACCCCCCAAAAAAACAAGTTGTTGTCAAGACTAGAGGTTGCTCTCTACAAACTGGCAGCAAGGTGCCATAGCTGAAGACAGCACCTACACGACTCACTGAACCTGGAGAGTCCAAGCTGGGGCCTACAAAGAACCTTCGCCCCTGTATGCTAGCATCTTTGATACAGGAGAGTACATACTACACAAGGAAAAACGTAAACACCATCCCAGCTACAAACCCTTTGATCCACCATGGTGTCAGCCTTACTAGTAAAATAGTGCCACAAAGCTTGTGGGAGAAACTAACCAATATCTGATTTGACTTAATGCCCACTCCACAAGATGGAAGCCATACCTGACATGTGACCAAGAACCTGAGACTAGATACTCCAACAACCTAGGGTAAAACCAAATACTACTGTTGTGCTAAAGACTGTACGGATAAAATTATTCCTGCTGACATTCTGCTGTACTCATAGCTCTATGAGTATGATGGTATTTCAGGTACCATCAGAGAAACTTCCTCCTGCAGCAAAAAGAGCAAATACAGGGACCCACAAGACACACGTTATTCAGAGAACGAGAATGTGAAACATTCTGCCCTAAATTTTAATAGTATCTTTTATTCATGTAATATAATTGTTGTCTCAGAGGATTCTTGTCTCCATCTGCTAATCCAGGCCTCTTTCTGGAAGTTTCTACTCTCCGTACAATATAATCTAGGCCTAGAATGTTTTCAGTCTTTGAGACTTGCTACTGAATAAGCTCACCCTTTCTAACTCTTTCTGAACTCTAGTTGGCTAGTTCAACTCAGCTGTTCTGGCTCCAGTCCCTCACCAAACTGAATCTTCTATCTGGCTTCTCTCTCAGCCTCTTCTGAATTGTTATGCTTGGCCTCATACTAACTTTGGCAATATATTCTTTTTTTTTTTTCGGAGCTGGGGACCGAACCCAGGGCCTTGTGCTTCCTAGGCAAGCGCTCTACCACTGAGCTAAATCCCCAACCCTTGGCAATATATTCTAATCTTCTAGCTCCCTCTCATTCTCTGGCTCACTCTCTCTTCAACCTATCTCTGTAAAACTCTCCAGTTAAAACTCCCCTTTTCTCTTTCTCTGCCTGCTCTCTCTCTCTCTCTCTTTTTTTAATTGAGTATTTCTTATTTACATTTCGAGTGTTATTTCCTTTCCCGTTTTCCTGCAAACATCCCCTAATCCCTCCCTCCCCTTCTTTATGGTGTTCCCCCATCCTCCCCCATTGCCCCTCCCCCAACAATCTAGTTCACTGGGGGTTCAGTCTTGTGGGACCCAGGGCTTCCCTTCCACTGGTGCTCTTGCCTTGGATATTCATTGCCCCTATGAGGTCAGAGTCCAGGGTCAGTCCATGTATAGTCTTTGGTAGTGGCTTAGTCCCTGGAAGCTCTGGTTGCTTGGCATTGTTGTACATATGGGGTCTGAGCCCTTCAAGCTCTTCCAGTTCTTTCTCTGATTCCTTCAACAGGGTCCTATTCTCAGTTCAATGGTTTTTGCTTTGGCATTCGCCTCTGTATTTGCTGTATTCTGGCTGTGTCTCTCAGGAGATCTGCATCCGGCTCCTGTGGGTCTACTTCTTTTGCTTCATCCATCTTGTCTAATTGGGTGGCTGTATATGTATGGGCCACTCTTAAGCAGCCCTCATTTTCCTCTCTCTTCTCATGATAGTTGGGCACATCCTATTCTGTCAAATCTTTCCTGATTCTTCACTTTATCTGCCACTCAATCGGACATCACTTTCAAAATATGTGCTTCCTTCTACAAACTAACTTTATTGTTTGGGATTAAAGGTGCATACTAAGGGCATTTCTGTATTTGAGTCAAAGGAATTA
This sequence comes from Rattus rattus, assembly GCF_011064425.1. NCBI lineage: Eukaryota > Metazoa > Chordata > Mammalia > Rodentia > Muridae > Rattus > Rattus rattus. The sequence continues at coordinate 29,999,960 of NC_046163.1, read as the reverse complement.
AAGTTGTGAGCTAAGGGTGAACCAACTAGAACAGGTTTTTTCCAGTAAAAATAACAACTGGGAGGCTGACAGTGTGCTCAAATATCCTGCAAACACTAAATAGAATGTCTCTATCAAAGCACACCCACCAGGGCTCAAAACCCTGCTAAGAAAAGCTGGAAGAGGGAATTGAGGACCAAAGAAAACAAAAGTCCTTAGACTTAGAGTCCAGCAGAATTGATTGTATAGGCTCTCAGGAGACTGAAGCAGCATGTAGAGCCTGAAGGGTTTGCATCTGATGAGGTTCTAGAGCTAAAGGGAGAAGTATACATACCAGAAGTGATCTTCAACTGATACCCACTTGCTATGAAAGTTTGATTTTCCCAAGATTTCTCCAGAAAACAAACTATTTAGGGAAAGGCTTCGCATGGCACTAGAACCAACAGAAAATTATCTTTGGAGATTCATTCCTTAATGTTGTGTCAGGTTTGTTTTGTTTTTTATACTTTTTATTTGTTTATGTTTTAGATGTGTTTATATGTATTTATGAGACAAAACACTTGATCATGGCAACAAGGAAAACCTTAAATGATGGGCCAACTGTTCCAAGTCCTAAGTCTACACTCAGTTGCTGAGTTCTGGAAGGCTATAATGCCCACACCTGGTAGTAGCCGCCCCATAACCAAATAACACCTAATCAGAGAAAGCATCATAGTTGTTGCAGGCAGGACTGTTTGTATTATTTTTAGATACAGGGACTGTCCATTCAGCTTGATTATATGATTTAAGATCAACAGTACCACTTCCATCTAAATGTTGTAGTAGTTGGCATGGTCTTTGACCCAGAAAACCAGTCCATCTACTACATCAACAGAACATAAATTCTCACTTTATTTTTTAGTTGTTCCCATCATCTAGTTCTGCTTGTGAAACATCTAGATCTTTAAGCAGCCAAAGATCCATTCATAGTCCAGGATAAACAGTGGCTTAAACACCGCTTATTAAATTTACTAAAATATCTCAATTTTCTCAACCACTCAAAACCCCATCTCTATCAGGATATTCTGTATTTAAAATCTACTTACATTCGGCATTCACTGATTACTGTGTGAGATGTGAACTGTAATTTCCCACCCTGGTGTTTTTGACAAAGTATCTTGAAGTTCAGGGCCTTAAAATATATGGTCTCAGATGCCCAGATTTTGGCCTTGATAGCACATTCAATAGCAAAATCACCACTAGACCAGTTGCGAGACATAGGACATCTCTTCAGATATCTACTAACTAACTTCGCCTCTCCTCTGAAGAGCTGAGAACAAACTTAGAAGCATCACTAGTGGAATTTATTTCTACTTTTAGCCAAAAGTTGAAGGTTTTAAAAATCAGGAGTAAATCAATTAAGGAAAAAATGGTGTGTAATGTTTATGAGAGAAGTCTCAGAACTTGGACATTCAGTATATGAAAGATTAAGCTGTCTTTCCTGTCCAAGAACTCTCACCCAGAGTTCGTTACGTTCACTGGATATTTCTTACATTTTCAGTTTTTCCATGGTGGTATACCCACTTTCTGTGGCTGTTGTCCTCCTCTTTTCATAACATTCTTCTTTCCACTCTGACCCTCTAACTGTTCCCAACCAACCTCACAGTCCTCCTTGACTATTTTAAACGTGACACTCCCTCTGAATGCACAGCCTCCTCTACTTTTCAATGCTTTCTCTTCTGCTTTTAAGGTAATCTTTACAGCACTGCATATATTCCTCTATGGATAAAAAGAGTAAAATGGTGATTCAGGCTATATTCTCAAATTCCATAACTTTTTGAAGATGGGTGATTCTCCATCAGTTTGACCCACAGTTAATAATGCCTTATTCTCTGGAGTAAATATATTACACAAAAAATAAATTTATAGGGTGAGTTGGAACTTGGCATACATGGAATGTAAAATTATGTCAAGAAAACAAGACCCCGATGAACCTATTGTGAAATGCCTGGTCTCCTCTTCCTTACTGAGCACCTAATTTACCAACCTATTTCATGACTACAATGATGAAGATATGCGATCAGAAAGTTCACTGTTCTACTGCTTTTGGCTCAACTTAGATTCCCCTCTGGGTTTGTAACGTTTGTTGCCCATCCTCTGGTTCACCTATGTCGATCTGTTGTCCATCCATCCAACTGGTTATCTGTACTGGTCTTGTCCTTTTGACAGAACTGGACTCAATTCACGCCCATTGTTCATTCTGACTCCCCTACTAAATACAAGTATAATGGTCAATTGGAGATTCATTTAGATATAAAGAAGCTATAGCTTACAATAATCGAACCTATGCAAAATTCAATGTTCATTCATATACTTTATTTCGTTAATTAAAAAACATGTGTTAAATTTCTACCTTCAAAACACCAGGTATGAAATACAAAAATATTATTTCAAGCCAGAGACTATGTTTTGAATATAATCATAATCATTTTTGATGGTCATTAAATGTCTATGCAGGAATTTCAAAAATACAGGAAGATAGTCTTAGAATTAACTGGAAGAATGAAGAAGCATACGCCTTTATATAGCAAGAGAGGAAGAAGAGTGAAAGGACATACCCCCCTCCATTGAGGAGAAAAATTTCCAGGACATTCCACACATTTAACATTCACTTACCATCTGGAGCTTATGCTTTACCAAAAGAAATCAACATACTTAATATATTAAACTGCATAATAAAACCATGAAAAAAAGTGAAGCAGAAATCTCTTCCCAGAGGTACTGCATGGAGACAAGCAGCTAGGCTAGGCGAGAGTGGGATCTGTCTGCTAGCTTATTCTAATGACTAAAGTGGGGGGCAAGAAAGGACAAACTGTGATGGAAGATGATAGTGATGAAGAAAGGACAGGCAGCATGTGCAGAGAAAAGCTGAGTTAGATGGTTTCCCAGCAATGTGCCCTAACAAGGTGGTACCAACACTGCCACAAGCCAAGACATGTAATATTTTCCTTCTACAGCACAAGGGTAAATGTTGATTTAACAAGACAGTTTACCTACTTCAGAGAACAGTCTCAGGCTTGTAATATGCCAGGGGACAAGGAAGCTGCCGTAGCTAGTGTTGTACATCAATCATTCAGCAAAAATATAATATGGCCATAGGAGACTTTGCACTCCATAGGTTGAGGCATCAGGTATACGACATGGTGACATATCGGTACTATACATCCATGGAGTTCATCGATATTTTCAAAGCTGTTCCACAAGGGTGTGTGTTTGACGAAGAAACACTTATATACATTCTGCCTGTAACAGACTTCGAAGCAGTCAAAAGTCGTCATGGGAATTTGAATGAGTAAGAAGAACTGGAAAAAATCAGTAAGGCGCAGTGCTGTAGAGCAGGATGCATCAATGCAGTGGTTATAAATCATTTACTATTAATACAATTCTCATGCATAGTGAAATATTACTCTCATAAAATTGTTTGTTGCTACTTCTTAACTTCAAATTTGATACTGGCGAATTGTAATGTTTGAATACAATGCTGAAATGGTCTTAAAATGATCCCCATGAAAAGTTGTTAATTTAAAGGGATATGACCTACGGGTTTGAGAATGACTGTTAATGAAGCCTAGGAAGAATAAACGAATGGCAAAAACTTGCTCTCTCGACCTCAGGACCCATAATGAAGATAAAGTGAAGCAAACAACAAAATTTGGCATTTCCTGCACGTTCAGGCTTCAAAAGTCCCAAGTCAAGGTGCTGGCAGTCTGGCTTCCACAGTCCTTTCACTTGAGTTGTAAGGTGGCATGTTTCTACAGTGTCTTCCATGACCCTTCTTTAAATGGCTATTTCTCAGATGGAGATCTTCCTCTTCTGAGGGGCCTGTGGTTTTCTTGAACAGAATCACCCTTGTAGCCTTATTTAACCCACTATATCTATTTGCCAAAACTATCTATAAATATTAATGTACTGTTATGGGACTCAGTATAAAACTAGGAGAAGAAAATTCAGTGTACAAGTGAAGAGGCGAAAAGACTACCTGATGGAAGGTGAGTGAGGGGCACTAAAATTAGAGAGTCACATTCTGAATTTGGGGAGTAAATAGAGATGATCATGGTCCTGCTTGTTAAACAGGAGCTAGGAAAAATTAGAAATATTTGAAGGCAAATACAAAGACATAAATTTACTGTCTCTTTTGTATAACTTTCAGAACAGTTAGTACCTATGAACATTTATGTAAAAACATGCAACAAAATACAAAGATATGTGGACTCAGCTATTTTAAGGTCTTTGGTTTGAGAGGAGAGCATAATATCAACTTCAAACTGGAATATACGTGTGAAAGTGTGAACAATTAGAAATCTTTTGTCACTGTGACAGCTTCCAGGATGAATAACGCTTTGGCCAGTTGCTTCTACTTTTGTGATACGCCAAAAATGGAACCGAACGGTTTTCTGACTTAATTGTTTGGGAAACCATAGTAAAAGAAAAAAAAAGAAAAAAGAAAAAAATCAGAAAGATATGGGAAACATCCCGTGAAAATTGGCAAAGTACACTAGTACCTAAAGTTAATAACCCATGAAGAAGGGTGTGGATACTTCAATTTCTTGCACACACGCCAGAGGGCCCTGGTGGGTTAAACAGGAAGCTGCCAGAGACGGTGAGGTCGGCTGGTGTGACCACCACCAAGGATTGCTGAAGAAGTGCCTAGTAGTTCATCAGAGAGAAAAATGAAACAAAATAGGGAGTGATTTTTTCATGAATGTGAAAAGGTCTCTTTTCCTTTGAACAGTATTCTTTATAATTTGGTATCCACATTTGGAATAATATTCAGTTGTGATTTACAGTGTTAAATGAGTATGACCATGACATATTTAGAATATTTCCATCACTCCAGAAAAGAATCCTAATATGCCATTCTCAAACCTACAGCACTGTGCAACCACTGATCTACCAGACTGCAGTTCTTCCCTTTCAAAAAATTATATAGAATTGAATACTAAAGAAATCATCTTTTGTGATTAGCTCTTTCCATTTAGTAGAGTATTTTCAAAGTTCCTGCCAGCATCATCAATGTTTTTCCTTTACCTTGTCGAATACTATTTCATCTTGGTACTGTACTTTTGTTTACTTCATTTTTTCAAATTGAGAATTGAATCACTTCCAGCACCATTCATTTTTAAACCATGAATTCACATTCTTTTCTTTACCGCAACAATTTTGTGTAAATATTTTAACTAATTCTATTTTATTTATGAAATATTTGACAGGTCACAGTAATATTTATTCACACCATAAATATATTTTATATAAGTATTTCATTTCTCTTAAAAAGGAATCCTGAGTCGTCTTCTTGAAGATGTGATAGGGTTTCTGCTGGCGTCCAGTACTGAACAGGTCCAACTTACCTTTTTAAATCATAGTGTGACAAACTGAAATGCAGACAATCTGGGCTCAGAGAGACAACTATATCTGCTGCTCTGTTCCACAGCCCAAGAGAACCACCACTGTAATTAACCTCTGGGCACAGGAACCTGAGCACTCAGGGACAGGGTATTCATTTCTGTCTGAGACCAGGCTGAAAGCCAGTTACGCCAGAGAGCTGACACACCTCAGGAAGAAATAAGACCAGCTCTACTGCTCCCAAGTGACACCCTGGAGGCTTTCACGACAGACAAAGGCAGGAGCATCCTCATTCCCAGATCCAAGATGAAAAACCAGGTCCGGTGCAGGCACAGGCTTACAGGAGATTAGCACTGGCAGAGACAGCAAGACAAGCCTCGCATCAAGACAACCCTGATGGTGAGAGGCAAGTGCAGAACCAAACAACAAGCCAAGACACATGGCATCATCAGAACAGAGTTCTTCATCAATGCAAATAATAAGATGGCCAAAACACACAAAAGAAAGATTCAGTTTATAATCACATCTCATGATGATAAGGACTTTAAAATGACACATCAATACTCAACAAGAAGTACAGGACAACACAGATGTAAGTAGAAGCGCCAAGAGGAAACATAAAAATCCTTAAAATTACAAGAAAACACAATAAAGAGGTAAAGAATTGAACAAAAATACAGGATTTTAAAATAAAAATGAAACAATAAAGAAAGCACGAGAGAATGATCTGGGTGAAAACTACGGAAAAAGTCAGGAATTGTAGATGCAAGCATCACCAACAGAATACAAGAGATGAAGAAATCGAAGGCAGAGGGGCCATAGAAAACATTGGTAACCATCAAAATAAAAATCAAAAAGATTTAAACGAAATAACCCGAAAATTTTACATCAAAAATTATATAAAATGCAGATCTAACCAAAATCAGTTTTAATAACAAGAGCAAACTAAGGATATTAAATTTATAGAGAAACCACAAAGACTCCCAAGGCAAAGGGCAGTAAATATCTTCAGCAAAATTGCAGAAAACTTAACTGAAGAAACTAAAAACTTATACAAAGAAGCCTACAGAGCTCAAGTACATTTGAAAGAAATTCCCTCCATCCACATGATGAAAACACCAAAAATTACAAAACAAAGAAAAGGGGTAACAAAAGATGGGAAAGACAAAAAGGCTAACATAGAAAATAGAACTATCAGAACTATCAGACTCACCAGAGACTATAGAATCTGGGAGATGTCATGCAAAATCTGAGAGAACACAAATATAGCCCAGGCTACTATATCCAGCAAAACTCTCGAAACAACACTAGATGGGAGAAACTGAAATATTCCCAACGACAGAAACCAAATTCCCATTATCTTTTTACAAATCAGCCTACAATAGATAATAGATGAAGAAAACTCCAACGAGGAAAAGAAGCATACCTGAAAAAGCAAAGAATTAATCTCCTTGCAACAAGCTGAAAGAAGAAAACACTGACAGAAACTCCATTCTATCAAAAATAACAAAAAAACAACAATCGCTATTCCTTAATATCTGCATCAATGGAAACAATACACAATTCAAAAGACATGGGTCTTCGTCTGGATATATAAACAGGACGCTGGCATTTTACTGGATATGAGAAACACCTCAATGGCAAAGACAGTCTCCCTCAGAGCAAAAAGCTGGAAAAGCTGTTACCAACAAATGGATCACAAACTAATGATACATCAACTTTATGTCAGATGAAATAGACTGACAACCAAAATTAAACAAAAAAGAATAGGAAAGGACACTTTATATTCATCAAAAGAAAAATCAACCAAATAGACTCTCAGTACTGAATATCTATGCTTCACATTTTAAAACTTACGACATAGAAACCTTACTACTGACTCAAAGCACACGTAATAGTGGGAATTCAACACTCCCTCTCAATAACAGACAGATCATAGAGTGAAAATTAAACAGAGGCATAGAAGAAACTTGCTAAGTTATGAACCAAATGGTTGCTGATGGTATAGAACATATCTGTCCTAAAACAAAAGAAATATATACTTTTCTTCAGCACCTCATGGTACAGTCACCATGACCCTCATTTGGTCACAAAACAGGCATCAACAGATGAAAACAAATTGATCTTAAAACCTATCAGGACTAAAGTTAGCCTTCAAAAAACAACAGAAATGACACAAGTACATATACATGGAATTTGAACAAACTCTCTACTTTCAATGATAACCTGGTCAAGGAAGAAGAAACCGAAAATTAAGACTTCTTAGAATTTAATGAAAATAAAGACACATAACATACTGAGCTTTGGGACTATGGCGCTGTGCTAATAGGAAAACTCATAGCTCAGGTGCCTCCAAAAAGTAGGAGACAACACATATAACTTGACAGCCACCTAAAAGCTCTAGGAATAAAGAAGCTGATACTGAAAGAGGAGTAGAAAGGCGGGAAATAATCAAACTCAGGGATGAAATCACGCCAAGTAGAAACAAAAAAGACTAACACGAGAATCAAACGAAACCAGGAGCTGGTTCTTTGATATTAGAATGAATAAACACCTAGCTAGACAACAAGACACGAGACAATAGGTATAAAATAAACAACAAATCAGAATCTGAAATTTAAAAATTATAAGATCCTACTACAAAAGCCTATATTCCACAAAACTTGAAAATCTGGAGGAAATAGGATAACAGAAAAATACAATTGCAAAGACAAACAGGGGCAGATGACCATCTAAACGATTACACAACTCTTACAAGAAAATAGAAGCAGTTATTAAAGTCTGTAAACCCAGGACCAGATGGCCTCTATCAGTTATTACAGAAGGCCTGTACCAATACTGTCAAACCAGCGCCGCAAAATGAAACAAAAGAACACAGTTGGTTCTTTGACTGGTGCTCTTATACTCAACAAGACCAACGAAGACTTGAGTAATTTTCCTTGGAATGTGGCTTAAAATACTCAATAAGATTACTTTACAAACAGAATAAAGCACATCAAAAAATAATCATCCATTGTGATCAGTAGGCTTCATCCAGGGATGCGAGGTGGTTCAATATACAGAAATCCATCAATGTAATCAACTTCTGTAAACAAACAAGGAAATGCATATCTCACTAGATGTAGGAAAGCATTTGACAAAAATTCCTTTTTATACAAGAAAAATTATGGAAAAATCAAATTCAGAATGTAACATATTCAAAAGCAATATGCAAAACCAGTTGTAATAAAACTAAATGGAGAGATACTTGGAAGCAATCATTAAAATCAAACTAAACAAGGCTGCTCCCTACTTATTCAATAGTTTGAAATTTCTAGAAACAATCAGACAAAAAAGGAGGTAAAGTTGCAGAGGTGGGAAAGGAGACAGATCAAAATATATTTGCAGAGGATATTGCTAGTATACTTAAGTGTTCAAAAGTTCCACCAGAAAACTACTAAGCCTGATAAGCGCTTCAGCGAGTGGCTGGGGTAAATTAACTCTAACGATAGTAGCCTTCTATACTCAAAGGATAAACAGGCTGAAAGAAACAGAAATGACACCCTTCTGTAGTCCCAAATAATACAAAATAATGGGACTTAAATAGTAGTGAAAGATTTATCACAGTAAGCAATAAAATGTTTTGTAAAAAAGCCGTCTGAATTCAAATGCAATCTGTCAAGACAAAACTCAATTCTTCATAAGGAGTTAAGAAAGAAATTTGCAAATTCATTTGGGACATAAAAAACCAGGATAATTAGTATTCCTCTCAACAACAAAAAAAGAACTTCTAGAGATGCCATCCTGACAAGCAGTATTACAGAGCAATAGTGATAAAAACTGTATGGTATTGGTTCAGAGACAAACAGGTCGATCAATGAAATTGAAGTCCCAGGCATAAACCCACACACTTGCTCTTTGACAAAGAATTTCAAACATGAAATGAAAAGACAGTATTTTTCAACTAGTAGTGCTGGGCTGAGCTGGAGATTCAAGATACTTAGAAAGAACTGATTGATCCATTCTTATCACCTGTAAGAATTAAGTTCAGAAGTGAATCAAGGATATCACATCAAACCAGATACATAAAACTAATGAATGAAAAGGTGGGGAAGCATCTAGGTCACATGGGCACTGGAAAATTTCCTGAACAAAGTAAAGCAGTTTTATACTAAGATCAGAATCGGCAAATGGGACCTCAAAATTGTAAAGCTTTGGTATGGCAAAGAGACATTGTGTAAATAGGACAACACAGCAATCAACAGATTAAGAAAAGGGTTTTTGTTTCTTTCTTACCAATCCTACATCTGATGGAGGGCTAATATCCAATATAATGAACTCAGAAGTTTAGACTCCAAAGAGCCAAATAACCCTGTAAAATAGAATTTTGAAATAGCTCTAGGGAATTCTTAATAAAGAATATCGTATGACTGAAGCAGCGAAAAGTATTCAACATCATGATCAACAGGGAAATGCAAATGAAAGCAACCCTGAGATTCTGCCTCCACACTGTTAAATGGCCAGATAAAAACTCCAGATGACTAACAGATGGTGGTGAGGATATGAAAGAATTAATCTCCCTTTGTTGGTGGGATTGCTAGCTCATACAGCCACTCTGGAAATCAGGTGGAGTTCTCAGAAAATTGGACATTAACGTTTCTACAGTGAAGCATATACCTCTCTTGTTTTTAAAAAAATTGTAAACATACAACAAGACACATGCTCCACTCTATTTCATATGACTTATTTATAACCTTAGAAGCTGGAAAGGAGCAGATGCCCTTAACAGAATGGACTAAAAATGTGGTACATCCGTGAATTATATAGCTATCAAAAACAATGACTTCGCAGAAATTCGACGATAGGACAAGACTGAAATATCTCAACCTGAAGGAGTACTTAAATCACAGAAAAAGCACACATGGTATGCACTCACTGATAAGTGATTTATTAGCCTAAACTCCAGTACAAGATGATACAAACCCGCGAAGCCGAAGAAGGGCGACTTAAAATGTGGATGCTTCGAGTCCTTCTTAGGTAGGAGGTACGAAAAATACTCATGAGAGATGTGGAACAAGAGGTTTGGGCAGATTGGAAGAATGGCATTCAGAGCCTGCCAGGATCAACCCATATATGTCAGCCATAAGAGCCTGAACAACCGTGATGAAGCGAGAGGTGCATGCTGACAGGGCCTGATATAGCCATCTCCTTAGAAACATGAGCCAGGCAATGACAAATACAGAAAATTTTAGCAGCAAACCATTGGGCTGGGAATGAGGTCCCCATTGGTGAATTGGGAAGGATTGAAAAGAGCTGAAGGGGCTTGCAACCCCATAAAGAACAACAAACACCAACCAACAGGAGCTCCCAGGGCTAAACCATTACCAAAGACTGCATGGACGTGGACCCTTGTCTCCCAGCACTCTGTAGAGGGGTTCATGTTGGGCACCAATGGGAAGAAGCCTTTGGTTCTGCTAAGGTTGGACCATCCAGTGTAGGGAATGTCAGGGCTGGAAGGCTGGAAGCAGGGTGGATTGAGTTGGGGGAGTGCCACCCTCATAGTAGGGGGATGGGATAGGGGAGCTTATGCATGAGAGCGGAAAGGAATAACATTTTGTGTCAGAATTCAAAAAGTAAAAATACGTTTTGATACATTTCTTATTTAGCAAATGGCTGTAGTTTCCAAGAATCACTGTACCTGTGACTTTTCACACACCTCATGATTATGCCCCGAGAATTACAGTTTCTCTAGGTGTTCCTAACATATTTTTTGGGTGGAGGGTGATCAATGTGATTTAATTTCCTAGTGTTTTAGTGAGGGTTTTACTTCCGTGAATATCTGAGCAGGCATCTTATAAGGACAGCATTTAGTGGAGCTGGCTTACAGGTTTCAGTTCAGTCATTGTCAAGGTGAAGACAGCATCCGAGGCAGGCGTGGTGCAGGAGGCAGAGTTCTCATCTTCATCTGAAGGCTGATAGCAGTGCAGCTGGAAGCTCAGTGGTGTGGCTCACACACCACGGTGACACACCTCCAACAAGAATACATACCTTTTAATAGTGCACTCCCTGGAGCATGTAAACCATCCACCATGAATAGCAGTGATAGCTTCTTTTTAATCTGTGTTTGATCATTTAATGCTGTTCTCTTTGGTGAGACGCTCATCCACAGAAATTTTACAGCTAGTGAGCTTCTGTCTTCTTGGGCAATACATAAC